>NW_020799137.1:381745-384645 GCF_003259725.1 Athene cunicularia
CCCCCCTCCCCAGTTTTTTTTCTCTTTTTTTTTTTTCTTTTTTTCGTAAATCAAAGCAGGCCTAGCCTCCCTGCTATTCCCAATGATAGGGAAATCTCAAAATATCCTATTCACACTAATGGCTAACCAACCTTTCTGGCTTCTAACTTTATAGAAAAATGTAGTAACAGAAAAACGGGCAGGGAAAGTCACCTACAAACAAAGATCTAATTTAAAATAACGACAGGGCTGGCTAAGGCTGTATCCCATAGCACCTGGCACACGCTGGAGGGGCTGTGTGGAGGAGTAGGCAGGGGTGGGTACAGAGGACACGAGGGCCTTAGGATGCCCCACGGACAATGATCATGACCAGATAGTCGTCCTCTGATTTGGCCAGTGCCTTGGCCGTGGAGTCCAGGAACTGCTGAGAGAAATCACAGGGTGGAAAGGCGTGCAGGACCCCGCTGTTCTCCTTGTCTTTGTTACCCCCCACAGGGAGGCTGATCACCCCAGCAGCCTGCTTTTGCTTTAGATAGGACACCAGATTCCTGAGTGGCCTCTGGGTGGAGGTGGTGGCGGCCTCGCCAGCTCCAGCTGCGGAGCGGTTGTCTGATGCGCCAGGCACAGCCAAAAGGATGGCGTAGCCATTGGGACCCGCCACTTTGATGCGACGATTAACCTCATCCAGCTTGGGCTGGTCCAGACGAAGACGTTGGGTGATCTTGAGCTGAGCTACTTTCCCACCAGTCGCTCCCTCCACGAGGAGACTGCTGGCAACACCGAGGTCCCCCTGAAGCAGATGCATATTGGACGGGAAGTTGCTGTTCTTCAGCAGAAGCATCCCCTGCCAAGCCAAACACAGCTTGGGGGCTCCCCCGGCCTGCGACGCTCCATCCTGCTGCTGTTTCTGAGGAGGAGGTTTGAGGCGGGAGCCTCCGCCGCCTCCTTCCACAGCGCGCTCATCCTTTTTGGCTGGACTTTTGCACTCCTGCGCGGCGGCTGCCACGGAAGCGCGATGTTTCCGCTCCCGTTCAGCGGAATTCTTGCGGTCGCGTTTTTCGTTCTGACCCCGCTCCAGGCTGCCCCGGCGCGATTCCCGGACAGGCGAGGGCCGCTCCAACAGGAGCAAGCGGGAGGACGAGCGCTCGGGGTCACTACTGTAACGCTCCCTCCCTCCAAGGAGCTCGGGGCTGCGGTCCGGAGGAGAGGTTGTGGCTAAACAGTGACGCTTACGGGAGGAAGAAGAGCGCTCGCTGTCTGGAGAGCGGTCCAAGTGCCGGCCTCCGTCCTCCGCCAGTCTCCGTTTCCTAGGCTGATCCCTACTACTACTGCCCAATTCCCTCTCCCCTCGGTCCCGCTCCAAGGACCAGCCATCCCGGCGGCGCTCGAGGCTTTCCAGTGGGTCATAGGCAGCTGCCCGATTACTCCTGTCCCGAACAGGGGGTGGGGGGGGCACCCACTCTGTCTCAGGATAAAGGTCTCTGTCACGGTCTCTATAAAGTAACGGTGGCGTCCTGTCCCGGGCCCCCCGAAGAGGATCAGGTGGGGCTCCCCGGTGAGCCCCAAAAGCAGCCGCCTCCGCCACTAGCTCATAATGAGCAGGGGGTGGCAAGGGCAGAGGCTGCAGGTAGGGCTGCTGGTACCGATGCTCAGTGTCAGCAAAGTCTACACGGAGCCGGCGATCAGGCCCACCCAAGGGAAAACCACGCATGTGGGTGCACGCTGCCTGCGCCGCGTCCAAGCTCTCATACTGGATATAGGCCCATGAATCCCCTTTGCGGTAATCGATAGTGCGAATGGTGCCAAACCGATCAAACTCCCTGGCCAGGGCAGCGAGGGGCACCCAGGGCCCAAGGCCACCCACCCAGAGCCTGGTAGTCGGAGTGGCTTTACCATACCCAATCTTGATGGGGTTGCGCAGAAGCACCTTTCCTGACATGGCCAACTTGGCCCGGTGCGCCATGTCCAGATTTTCAAATTTAAGAAAACCATACGTGCTGGTCTGCCCGCGCCCCGGCCTTTTGATGTCCACCTCAGTAATGACCCCAAAACGGTCAAAAGCTCGGCGTAAATCTGACTCGCTCACGGTGATGTCCAGGTTGCCCAGGAACAACGTGCGGTTGGCCCTCTGGTCATCCTCAGGGCTGATCTCCTCCTCACCAGCAGCTCCAGCACCCCCTCCTCCTCCACGAAAACCCCCGGCAGCCGCCACACCAGCCACCCGCTCCAGCCCATAGGCCGGCCGCACTCGCGCTTCATAGAAACCCCCATAGTCCCTCTCCCTCTCCAACTCCCTGGGCAGAGGGGGCGGAGGCGGCAAGCGGCCCAGGGCGAGCTGCTGCAGCCGGTAGTCTCGATAACCCAGGGCCCCGCCGCTCCCGGCAGGTGACAAGGCCCGTTGTGTTGCCCCAGCCGGAGGGTGCCGCACAGCCGCTGCCGCCGCGGCCGCCACCCCAACAGCCGCCGTGCCGTAGGGAGACTCCTTGTCCAGCAGTGCCGGGGAACGGCTGCTGCGTCGCCGGCTGCTCCCTCCACCGCCTCCGACGTAGACGGCCTCGATTTTCAGCGGGCGGTCATAGAGCACAAGGCGGCCGCGGGCGTGCTTGGCGGCGCGGGCGTCCTCGGGCCGGCGGAAGTTGACAAAGGCCACACGCTCGTCGGCGGCGCCGGTACCAGGCGGGAGGCGGCTGATTTTGACACTCACGTCGCCGAAGCGCTTGAACTCGTGGAAGAGCCCATCCTCCACCGCCTCGTCGCTCAGCGCCGAGCCCAGCTCGCTGATCTTCAGCGTCTTGTACTCCCCGCCGCCGCCCGACTCGGAGGAGGAGGAAGACGGGGCCGCCGCCGGCGCCCGGGACTCACCCCCGCCGCCGCGGCTGCTGCTGCTCCGCGACGCCTCCGCGGTTTTGCCGCTGCCCCCG
>NW_020799137.1:384695-409794 GCF_003259725.1 Athene cunicularia
ACTTCCCGTCTCTTCCGTTTTCGATTGGCTTAGCGGGCTGTCCTTCCGCCGGCCGGCCTCGCGCGCCCGCGAGGAGGGGGCGGGAAGAGCCTCCTTACCCCACACTCCCCCCGCCTCCCTCGCTCATTGGACAGTTATAAAGGACTCGGCCTTCTGATTGGTGACACACCTATCAATCGTAGCGGTTCAACGCTGGGAGGACTTCCCCTGCTCATTGGCCATTGGGTCGAACTTACTTCCTTCTTCTGATTGGCTGTCTTGCCTGCCAGTTATAATGGTCCTGCTGAGGCCCCGCCCCGTCCTTTTCCATTGGCCCGCTCCCTTAGACGCGGGTTCCCATCGTCCCTCTCATATTCTCGCGAGCTTCTCTTTCCCCGCCCCCTTTCCCCATTGGCCACGCGTAACTTTTTTGCGCTGCTCTGATTGGCTGAAGTCTACGCCGATCCCGAAGAAGCGCGGGCTGCTGCCCGAGCTCCACTCTTCGTTTCTCATTGGGCGAGAAAAATCTCCCCAGGCATCTGATTGAGTGCAGTCAGGGAGCTTGTAGATAGGCTACAGTGGAGATCAGTCACGCTTTCTCGGACTCTGATTGGTCCTAAAGGGGAAGAGGGCGGTTCCCTGGCGGGGTTCGCCGTGCGGCCGCAGCTGAGGGATCAGAGCGCGCCCGGTTGCGGCGCGGAGGGGTTGGGGGTACGGGGTTTGCGCCGGTCTCCTCCGCCCGCAGGGACATGGACGCCAGCGGGGCGGGCTGGGGCTCAACTGCACCGGGGGGGAAAGGAGGAAGCGTCCAGGCGGGTCGCGACAGCTCGGCCTGCAGCCAGTGCCCGTTCTGCTCGGCGCCTGCTGCCCTGTCCGTGTCCGCGCCAGGAAAGACCCGCAGGCCCCGGGGCCCGGCCCTCCCCTCCCGGGTGCTGGAGCCTGAGGAGGAGCGGTGGGAGCAGGGCACCGACCGCAGGTCAGGGTCACGCCTCGCCCTGTTACTGCCTCGCTCGAGGCGATCAAACCACGTGCAGTATTTCCCCGCTTAAAGCTTCACAGAAAACGTTAGTTACGCTGATACATTTTCACTTTTGGCAATGTTACCTTTTGGGAGCTGGAGGTTGAGGTGGTTAGGGATGGGAAAGAGCTCTGTTTTGGAGCTTCCTCTGAGGTTTGGAGCTGTTGCGACCTCCAGAACAAGGAAACCCAGTCCCTATCGAACAGAAGCAGCTCTAATCTGTGTATCTTGTGAAGATCCTGCTCCCCCAAGTGCTGCCACATGGGCCCCTGTCCTATTTTGTTCCTCTTTCCCCCCTACTCTGCCTGTGCATATTGTAGAAGGGGAAAAAAAAAAAAAAAAAGGTTCAAAGGGTGAGAAAGCTGCTGTCCCTGATGGAAGTGCTGCCCCTGCACCCTACTATCCCATAAATCACCCTCCCCAAACGGTAATTTCACACCCTTAGGGTTATGCTGGAGAATTATCCCTTCGTTCTTCTTGGCTGCCATGAAAACATTGAAATCCAGCCGTACCTGAGTAGGAAAAAAAAAAAAAAAACAAAAAAACCCACCAAACCAAAAAACCTGCAACCACACTGCAGTAGGAAGAACTTCCTCTAACCCAGCAATGCTACGGCCCCCCTGAGCCATGTTTTATAATCACAGCCTAAGTGGTTTGAAAATAAGGAGAGCAGAAAGCACAATGTTCCCTCGCTGGGCCTCTGAGTGAAATGTCCTTGCATCTCTGTGTCACCCCATGGAAATCGGATCGCTCCCCAGAAACATCTTAATCCAACCAAGGGAGAATTGAATCAGATTTTTTTTAATAGCGGTCCATTAGACCGCTTTTCTCTCTGTCATATCATCTTCTGACAGAGATGGTACACAGAGGCTCCTGAAATTGTGGGTGGGTTTTCAGTGGTGGCTAAATAGCTGATGTCTAAATATAGACCTAAGAGTGATAGAAATTGTGGTTGAAATATATGTTGAGCTTCTGAAAATGAGATCCTCCTATGCAACAACACTGAGTTAACTCAACAGGCGTATTGGAGACAGACCTGAAATGATATGGGAGCTCGGCTTATGTGGATATAATTATCATGAAGTATATGGAAGACAGATACAATTAGATGGATGTGGATCATCCAGATGAAGTGATACAAAGGTATGTGCGGGAGGGGCGGCATCACCGGCGCAGAGGAGCCTCAGCTGGGCGAGACATAGAGTCTGTCAGACAGGCTTATCGCCACCGCCACTCTTGTCCAGGTTGAGCCACTTTCCTGGGGAGACACAATGGAAGGATAAAGCTCAAGGTGTTATTGTTTCCCCCTAGAAAAAAATGCTGTTTTGTCAAGGTGTTACCATTTTACAGCAACTCCTTGCTTCCAAGGCCAGGGTTGCTAGAAAGGTTTCTGGAGGCTGGGAGGGGATTGACCGAGGAAGGAGGCCCAGCATGCTTTGGGGACCAGAATATCCCAGTTTACAATTTAAAAGCGTCATTTCAGTCTGGATCAGATGTACCCACATCCCCTGCAGATACCTCTCCCTTCCAGCTTCCCTCCTGCCTCTCCCATGGTGTCTGTCAGAGCATCACAGAGGAGCTGAGGAATCACTCCTCAGCTAGGTAAGATGAAACTGTGGGGAAAAACCTATTTTGCCATATTTCAGCTTCATCTTTGAGGTTACATCTGGTAAAACCTGGCACAGCTCCATTGGCTTGAGAGGAAATGCATCACTTTAAACAGCTAGTGATAGAGACTTCTATCTGCCAAGGTCCTAACCGCTTCCTCGTGGTGCCTCGGGTTGGGAGAGAAAAACAGAAATTGAAATTCCTCAGCTGATGAGTCACAGCGTAAAAGACACCTTGGGGGAGCGCTGGGCCACATCACCACAGGGACAGGCCCTCCTGACAGACATTTAATCTGATTTCAGTCCTCCTGACCAGCTCCTTCTAAGGGGGAACTCTTCTCCTCCTGGATTTTTCCATCTCTGCGTCAGCCACCATCAACGTGGATCTCTGCAGTGCCCAGTTCAGCGGCACTGGTGCGTTTTGGAGATGGTTTTGGCACCAGGAAAAGGTAACGCAGCACCTGGAACCAGCCCTGGAGCAGAGCACGCTGTGTCAGGCCATGAGAAACGACCTGGTGTAAACAGGAATCTCCCCCCAGGCCCAGGCTAGATAAAGAGCGCTCTGTCTGTGCTCATATATGTGTATGAATAATTAAGGTGCCAGATGGCCCTTGAGCCCCTGGCCTAGATAGAAATGTCTAATTACATTTGGTGTCCATGGGAGTTGGGCATCCAGGTCCTTCTGCAGAGCTGGGCTCATCCCAGACGATATTTGGGTGTTGCAGAACCATAGAAACTTGCCGTTTTCCTGCAAAACCCATTCCCTAGGGCTTTAACTGCGCCTCTTCCTTTCAAAACCTGGCTGGAGATGATTGCAGAGGAACAGGTCAGCCTGATGGAGGAGGAGAAGCGGAGAAGGCTCCCTGGCAGGATCCCAAAGCCCCCGCTCTGAGCCCCGCTGATCGACACAGGCAGAAGACTTGCGAGCATCTCGACTAGGGAGGCGTTTGCTTGTTTGCAGTTTTGCATTCAGAGGAGCTGCCTTTCTTCCTGGAGATGCGCTTAGATCCCAGCTGGCCATTAGAGACATCGAAATACATTAGCTTCACTTAGGCGAGGCCACAAGAGCCCTCCCGGGAGCAGAGCTGCCAGCCCAGAAGTGAGCTGTCGTGGACTCTGACCCGGAGAGGAGGTGAAAGCTTCCCTCAAACCGTCGCTGCAATCCTCGCGACGATCTCTCCGCAGCGACCCAGACCTCACCTTCGCCAGCAGAAAATAAAAAACCAAAAAAAGCCAAACTGGGGAACATCCACACTGTGGGATGCCGGTGAGGTTTGGCAGCAAACCGCAAGGCAGCTCCCAGCACCTCGAGGAATGCTGGAAGAGAGCAGATTTCTTCCTGTGACCGGGAAAACGGTGTCCGGCGCTCGCCAGTGGCCTGGGGATGGGCTGCAGTTCGAGACTCCTCAGCCTGCCCTGTGCCTCTCCTCAGGTTAAGCGCAGCCTAAAGCCAGGCTCCGTTTACTCTGGTTCAGCTCCGCTCAGCACCGTCCCCGCGGGTTTGGGGATAGCTTTTGCTAGCAGGGGTGTCCCTGCGCCCCATCCTGCCCGTCAGGCTCCTCGGAGCATCCTCACAATGAGCAGCCCCAGACACCCCGGTGCTCCCCAGCCTCCTGCCCCCCGGGGACCCCCCAACCTCGGGGTTTTGTCCTCTCCTGCCCAGCGGGCAGAGCAGAGCAGGCAGCCCCTGCCTGTCCCGCTGCCGGCAGAGGGCAACGGCAGCCCAGGAATTACCGGGGCCCGATCCGGCCGCTGGCCGCAGCCCTGCCCTGGCGCAGCCCCTCCTAACCCCCCCACACCCCCCCGCTCCCTTTTCTTCTCCATTTCATCTCTTTTCCTCTGCTGCGTGGGGAGTGCTCGAGTTTAATAAGTAATGAAGGAATTTATGGAGCCATTAGCACAGTAATTGTTCGCTTTCCACCTAATATTCAGAGATTAATGGAGAGGGAAGAATAAACCCCCAAAGTACAGAGAAAAGTAAGGCAGGATCGGGGATCCAGGATCAAGTTGCGGGGTCACATCCTTCACCAAAGTCCTGAGGACAGCTGGTGCACGGACAGGAATCTGTAATTACAAATATTTGTGCACCCAGGGATCCTCCTTGCCCTTGGTCTCCTGCCCTTTCCAGTCCCCAGCTGCCCTCCCTGGGACTTGCCAAGGATGGTCCCGCTCAGGACAGCGATGTCCATACGGGATGGAGACACCTGATATTGGGTGCCCACCCAGTCCCTCCTGGCAGGGCCCGTGGCTCCTCCTGTGGGGATGCAGCCCAAGGAAGCCAGGCAGCGCCCTGGGAAGGCGCGTACATCCCTGGGCTTCAGGTGGTTTGGCTCACGTCCGTCTCCGGTCCATCTGCCCCCTGCAAGCTGGTGCCTTTGCCTTCCAATCGCTGCGTGTGCTCAGAGGAGCCCCGTTTTACATGCTGCTCCGCTCAGAGACCCTTTCACGGAGAGGCCGCAGTCTGGTCCATCATCACGCTGTGTCTCAGTTCCTCTCCTTCCTCGGGAGGAAAACGAAGCTGTCCTCTCAGCGAGGAGCAGCACGGCCCAGGACTCGGCCCGTCTGTGCTCAGGCCGAGCAGAGCCGAGACCTGCCACGATCCCGGCAGGCCGGCGCCTTTAAACGCTGGAGCCTCCGCTCGAGCCATTGCCATGTCACCGCATGGTGACACGCTGCCACAGCCGGGACATGACGAACGAGCGCCGCAGCAGCCTCGCACGAGCTGGGTCTTGCTGGGCAGACGGCAAACAGGTGGCAGCTCTGGAGGAGGGGAACTTCACATAACCACGGGGCCCTAAAATGACCCAAACACCCGCGATGAGGCTTCGTCTCAGCCAGGGCTCTTGAGTGCCTTTGGTGGAGGAGGATTCTCCTTGGATATGGAGAGAGAGGGAATATAGGGGGAGACCCCCCCCATCCCTGCGCTAGCTATAACGTCACCGCCGAGTGTGACATGTTTGCAGGATGAGTGGCACTGGCTCTGGGGGGGGAGAGGCAGTGCTAAGGGATGCTGTGAACAGCCAGCCAGCGGCACCGGTGCCCTGCTCCCCGCAGCTGAGACCTGGTGCCCTTTCCCTGTGTCCCAGCAGGGAGGAAAGCAAGGACACAGCCTGCAGCAAAAGACATTTCTCAACCATTTGCACAAGCAGCCAGGAGAGGAGAAGATGGGCAGAAGCCTGCGGGGAGCCCAGCGCTCACACAGGGGGACCAAGGAGATGGCGCCATGTGCCAGCCAGCTCCCAGGCACCTCACGCCTCTCTTCCACCCCCCTAAGGTTCGCTACCTTGTTCCTGCTGTGACAGACACTGTCACAAAAATGCAGAAGTCCCCCATCTCCCTTTAGTCTTCAGGGTGGTGTGTGTCATGTCTCACAGCTCTTCCCTGTGACATGCTCCAGCCGCGGTGGGAGCGGGGAGCATCATGCCAAACAGCACGTTCTCGTTCTCTCCTGTCCAGTCAGGGCATCTTTGCCTGCAGCCCTAGAGGAGAAAAAAACAAGTTTTCGTGACATCTTCCTTCTGACACCTCCCCAAGCTAAAAAGGCGTCGTGATGAAACGCATCGTGCCGTGCAGCAGGCGAGGAGCCCAGAAGGTACCTGGAACCCATTTGCCCTGAGGATACACGTGCTGACCACAAAACTCTGCATTTTTTAACTAGTTATCCCCCTTCCCATCCTCCCACCCCCTGCCATGCACAGGCAGCCTGACACTTTTCCCCATCACCCATGCGCAAATCCCCACCTCCTCCTAACCAGCTCCATTGCCTCAGTTTCCCTACACTGGGGGTTTTCAGAGAGGGGTTTTTCTGTGCCAGAAAGGTGGAGATGGACAGTGCTCCCACCAAGCACCAAACACCCTCTAGCATCTTCCAGCTTGGGTACTCCAGCACACGTTCATCATGTCTTTATGTCGCTAGCAGGAGGGAAAGATGGCAATTAAAATAAATCAGAGGCTGGCAGCTCCATTTGTCATCTTGAGGGGAACAGTTACAATCTGGATGGGGTGGGAATTCAGGCAGGAGACAATCAATAAAGCCTGCAGGTCTGTAAGGAGACACCCACCAACCTTCAGTCAGGGCCCCAAAGTCAAAAACCCGCCTGACTTTGCCGTTGGAGCAATGCTGGACCCGAGGAAGGAACGTGCGAGCTGAATTCCCTCTAGCTTTTGGGTTTCCAAGCTGACAGCCCTGGGCAAGACTTTGTTGCTCAACGAGATCCTTCTCCACGGTGTAACAGAATCCTGTACACCACTAAGGAGCAGTGAATAATTCATGGCCTCTGGCTGATCACACAGCTCCTGGGGCAGATCTGGGAGCTGGGCAGTGAGGGCTGCTCTGGGACAGGGTCTTTAGCCCAGGCTGCTCCTAGGAACAAGGAGATCTTACTTTTAAGGCACTTGGAGCTGGAAAACACTTTGGGATCTCAATGCCAATGGGCCAGCTGGTGCGAGGGGTGTAGCGCTGCTCCCAGCCACCCTGGTGCTTTAAACCTGCTGAGCGTCAGCCCCACGGTGGCTTCATACTCTTCCTCCCACGGGACTGTACCTGCCACTCATGTCTCCTCGCGGGTGTTTCATTACGGATTCAATCCCACGCCTTTCCAACCCTCTGGCTGGTCCGTCAGCAGCTCCCTTCTCCAGAAGGGCTGGGCTCAGTCCAACACCTCCTCATCTGCTCCCAGCCTTCATGGGGACAAGGACCCAAGCCAGGCTGTCACTTAGGCAGAGGAACCAGCACAGGTTAATCCCAAAGGACAAAAACTATGATGGATGGGGTGATGGACCACAAACCTGCCACATGCAGGCTGGTGAGAGCCCATGGGGTCTCCAAGGGTTGTGTTGCCAGCCCTACCCCATCAGGAGGAGCCCTGGATTAGGCCTGCTGGTAGACCCTGATGGAAAAGGACCTTGTTTTAGAGACCCAAAAGGCTCAGCGTAGGCTTTATGCAGTGTGGGGGCAGTTCACGGGCACAGGAGGGTGGCTCAGAGCCACCCTGCAGCCTCCTACTCCTGCCCTGGGATCTCCCTATCTCCATCCCACAGACCTCCTTCCCCTCTAAGCTGTGCTAGATCCCGTGGGTCTTTATCAAAAACCACTCTGTACATTTGGTGCCTGGAGCTCTGTCAGCCATGGACTATGAATTCTTGCTAAATATATATTTAAGGGAGTCGTGGGGATATTTTTAAATGACCCCTGAAGCTATTTCTGCTTAATTTCCCTCACTTTTCCTCCGTGTCTCTCCCTCATCTTCTCCTCCACAGAGGACGAGAGCTCATTTTCATCTCTCCTGTCTGGGAGATGGGGTGCCTGACAGGCTGAAGACAAAAAACAGTCCAAAAAAAAAAAAAAAAAAGCAGACACGGCTGAGTGAGAACAGCAGCCAGGGCTGGCCCTGAGCAGAGCACAGCGGGGTCCATGCCCCCTCCTGCTTCAGGGTGCTGCTAATCTCCAGCCAAGAGCAACCAGGGTGAAATATTCCCCTCTGCAGCCCTACCCAGGCACCCAACAGGGCTTTTAGCCCCTCTGTAGCCTTAGATTAAACCTACGCAGTCAGGACAAGATCTGCTCATGGTCCTGATGCTTTGGGCCAACCTTTAGTCCCTGCTCAAAAGCGAAGTCACATCCCCACTGCACTCAGCTTGCTGCAGGAAAACAGCAGGTCCATCCATAGCCCCAAAACCAATTTACTTTCCACCTTGGGTCCAGCCATTTCAGCATAGAATCATAGAATGCTTTCACTGCTTTACATCTTAATTCTCCCATCTGACACCTGTGGATAATCACCCATCCCTGGAGCTAATAAGGCCCCGGTGCCTCCTGGCCATGAGCCACGCACAGACCCTGCAGCTGGAAGAGGTTTATTTTCCAAGGCAGCCCTCAGGGAAGGGCAATGTGTGTGTACACACATGTGGGTTTATTGCACCTAAACACTGCCAGGAGAGAAATACAAATGAGTGGAAAACCCAAGTCTTTGCTGCTGATGAGAAACCGCTTTGTTAGGTTAACCCTTTCATCTCCATCAGTCTCCTGCCTCATCCTTTTCCCACTGATGCCCTTGAGAAGCCACCATCATTCATCTTGGGCCATCGGCTCATTCATCTTCCCCGCAGGTGTGATTTGCCCTTCAGGCTCTGCCCCTCACTCTTACCATCCCTCCTTTTCACAGGCGATTAACTCCCAGCACTAAGCTCCATCCCGCCTGCCAATGTCCATCTCCCCCCGAAGCAGAGTCCACCTCACCTGCTTTGGTTTGAACATTTCTTTGGTGGTCGTGGGGATTTTTTCTGGCTCCTTTGGGTTGGTTGAGTGGGAAGCAGCAGGATTGCCTGTTGGCTTCCAGCAGAAAAGGGGGAAATGCTCCTGGCTGCTTCTCTGTGGCTTTCCATCTCTGACTTCCCTCCCAAATTTCCTCACCTGCAACCCACCTTTAGCTTTTTTTGGCACTTTCCCGGCTGCTCAGACACCTCCAGCCCCTGTGAAGTGCTGACTCTCTGGAATCCCTCAGGAAATACAGACAAGAGCATGTAGTAAACCAGAAAATGGGGATCCCAGGGAGGGAATGGATCCCTGCCGAGGTCCTGTCTCCCATGGAGCTCCTCCAGCCCCTCTGCCCCAGGGCAGGATTTTAACCTGTGCCTTCACCATCCTGGATGAGCAGTCCCAGCATTTCACAAATGAGTTTTAACCATCAGGGTCCAGCCTGGATTTCCAACTCAGGCTCCTCCAAACTGTCCCACAAGGCAGGTGGAGAAGCACAGATACAGGAGCAAACATCTCCTGAGGACACTCAAAGCTTCAATTTTGCTCCAGATCTCTCGAGAAAGCTTTAAGACACCCTAGTTGCTCTTTCTTGATGCTTAATGACTCCAAGGTAGAGGCTGCTGGTAATCAGGTTACCATCGCTCCGCTGAGACGCAATAACCACCACCAACACTCTCGGTGCTTTCACAGCAAACTAAATTGCATGAGCTGGTGCAGCCCGCTCCTCCCTGAGCGCCTGCTTCACGCTCGGGGTTTGGCACTGAGGTTGTTTCTCACACCTCAGGCAAATGCAGGCTGGAGCTGCTGTGAATATTTGCTTGTTGGAAAAAAAATCTCCCCAAATTCTGGCTGAGATAGGACAGTGGAAACTGTGTGGCTCACTGTAAAACTCAGCCAAGGTCCTTTGAAAGTCCTTTTGCACAAACAGTCCTGGAGATGCTCCATCGACTCCTCCATCTGTATTTCAGCACAGGACAGATCTGGGATCCTTCTCTGTTAGTTGCTCAGCAGCACCCATGTGCTACAGCCTGACACACTGAGACCAAGTACAGGTGGGGTGAGATGCCCTGAAATGCCTCTAACAGGGGGAACCTGACCCCAGGAGACCACCAAGACTTGGAGAGGAGACCCTAGAGCTTCAGAAAACATTATACCAAGTGAGAAAGGTTAAATGCTGCAACCCACACACCAATCTAACCACCTTCCTCACCATCACACGGATGGCCAAAGCCCTTGGCACTCCTGCTGGGGCTGGGACAGCCCTGGACCGTGCCCTTGGGCCAGCCAGGCTGGCTGCCAGCAGCTTCTGCAAAGGCGAATTGCTCACAGATGCTCTTGGTGCATGTCCAGGACACCCCAAGCTGCTGCAAGGCAGACCCAGGCTGCCTGCTCCTGGCTCCTGCTGCACTTAAAGCGGTGCAGATGCAAGAGGGATGCAAGAGGCCAAGCGATGGAAAGGCAGAGAAGGGGAAATAGCCAGAGAAATGGTCTCATTCACTGTGTAGTCAGTTTTAATTGAGGGAGTGCAGTCATCCTCTGCACTTCAGCAGATCCAGAGTGCTCAGAGCTGGTGGCGGCTGTTGCACAGCAGGCCAGAGACACTCTCCAAAAGCAGACTCGGAGAGACGGAGATACAGACTCAGCTGGGACACTGTGGAGTGGGGAGATTCTTCCTTGAGTACCTGCACCCATCCCAACCCTTCCCTGGGTCAGCGTGGGGGCCTGAGCACATGGGCTGGGGTTTTGCCAGTGACCAGATAATGGGGTGCTTTGGAGTCCCTAATGTCCACCCTACCCCGTGCTGTCTTTTCTTCTCACCCAATTCTTTCATTCCAATCCTGGGAACCCATCCAAAGGCAAAGAGACCACACAACTCATTGCAGTGATGACAAGAGCCAGGTCTCAGCAAGGAGCTGGCAATGAGCACCCAGAGCCTGTGTCCTCCCCGGAGCCATATAGCGAGAGTGGCTATTTTTGGGGTGCTGGCACAGCACTGGGTGCTGTATGGAGGGTGAGGTGGCAGTTGTGTGTGCTGCTAAGTGGTGATACTGCCACAGGAAAACATCCATCGTGGCAGCAGTGGAAAGGCCCAAGTGAAGCTGAATCCACTGCCGGCAGCTGGCAGCCCATGGTGAGGGTCCTGACTGACACCCAGAGCAGGGTTTGGGCAGCATGGAGCCAGTCCCAAAGGCAAGAGGGTTCCCCCACCTTGACTGCGGGTGCTCACCCCAAGCAGGCTTCACCTCTGAACAGATCCCTGAAGGACCAGCAAGCAGATAAGGTCCTCCCTCAGCCACCAGGCCAGCGTGCATCGCCCCTCTTTGCAGGTGTTGCTTGCAGAGGCAGAAGTCAAGCAAGGAGCCCACCCTGAGTTAATCTGGGTCCTGCCACGGCCGCAGGTTGCCCTTCCCCGTGGCGGCTCCAGACCCCCTGTCCTGGTACACTGCATCCCTTCCTTCCTCCGAGCCACGGCACCATGGCGAGAGCTCTTATCGCTCGAGCAGGCGCTGCTGCCCAGAAAAGGACTCCCAAGGACATAAGCCAAGGAAGGTCACACCACGCTCAGCTTGATTAGATGGATTAGAGACCAGTTCCTAACCCTCCTCCACGGGCAGTGGAGCAGGGCTGTGATCTTCCCAGGTGACCAGCTCCAGTTTGCCTGGGGCTGATCTCCAGGACGCAGAAGAGGAGATGACATCCACCTCCACAGGAACCACGTTTTGCCCAGGTCCAAGGCCAGGGGAGCAGCCCTGCAGCTGCTCACCCTCTCCCCCCGCTCCTCTGGCCACTGTCCCCACTGGGAGACAAGCAGCAACTAAGATAATTTACCATTTAATGTGGGCAGATGGCTTAATTTAAACAAAATCAGAGGGGAGGGAAGCCAGTCTGTGAACGTCATGATGAGTTCAGCCTGTTCTGTCTCTCTCCATCCCTGCACTGCCCTTCTCCAGCAGCAAGTAAGGTCCCCACACCGCCCAGGGCATGGCAGCACCCCAACACAGGACTGGATCCAGCCCCAAAGGCTCCTCAGGTCCTTTCTCCTTCCCACGGTTCACTGTGCAGGAAGGAGGCAAAAAAATATACAGGTGCAGCAAAAATGTGAAACTCCCCTAAGCTCCTTTGCCACTCGGTTTGGTCTACAGAAGCTCTTGAGATCTTCACCCTGGGGGTTGGGGTGACTGATGACAGGTATTTGCACAGTTAGAGATGGCGGTGCTGTGTCCCAGGGGCTGTAGGTGCAGAGACCGGTGACAGAGAGAGAGGGGCTGAGGTGGGCAGAGTTAATGGGAGACCTTCAGGGGTGGAATGTGGGTGCAGGGAAGCTGCTGAGCAGAAGGACGGGATAAAGACCAAAGGGACTGCGGCTCCCAGTCTGTACTCAGCTAAATTCCTTCCTCCTCCTATTCTGTGCCTTGGGGACATCCCAGTGATCATGGTTAATCCCTTCTTTAACTCCCATCCAAGTTGTGCTCCCCAGACTCTGTGCCTCCCCACAAGACCTCATCATACTTCCAGCTCTTCCCCATCTCAGGGTGTTTCCCCGAGATGTCTTCCACCCAAACCCAACGTCTCCTCAGGCTTTAGCTACACAGGTCCCATTTTATGCCCATCAAGCCCCTCGCATAGTGAGGTCCTACCCAGGCTGGAGCTTCCAGGGCTAAACCCACCAGTTCTCTCTTGGCCATGCTGGTCAGCAGGGGCAGAGGAGGCAGATCTGAGCTGAAACCATCACCAGAGCCCAGTGGCAAACACAGAGGATGATCAGGCAAAGGTACGATCAAGCGTTCAGCACTACAGTTTCCTACCCGGGAATTAACCCAGCACGGCTCCCTGCGCTCACGAGGAGAGCCAGGCAGCCAGCCCTGGTCCGGGAAGGCATCGCAGAAGAAACCCAGCACCTCACGTTGCCAACCACCACCATCCCCGCCTGCACAAGCAAAACAACCCTGAGGTGGGGGGGGGAAACACCTTCAACAACTGCACCGACCCCCCTCATTTCCAGAACAAACACAGCAGGCTGTTTATCTGTCAAGAGACGGTGATTTTCCTATAATTACCCACATCCCCTATGCACATAACAAATCCATCCTGGTTATGCAGAGAGTTTTCATAACAGGTTGCATGGCCGTAGGTGATTGCTTTAAAAAGCTCCCCACCCATGGAGCTGCGCTTGCCATGCCTGTTCCCTCCGCAGTAATAAACGCTAATAATAAGGCTTAGTACCACGCAGCATTTTATGGCCTGTCTAATGCAGGAAGTCAAAGTTACTGAACACAATGGTCTCTTCTAGCCACAAAAATAAGCATAATCCAAGAAAAACGACAAAGCAACCTTTTGGAAGCAGCAGAGCACGCTGGCAGCCTTGATTTGGAATATCAAAGCCAAGTCTGGGAGTTAAGCGATGTGCCCGAGGCTAAAAAGTGCATCGGTGGCAGAACCCATGGCTGGCGATTTGCTCCTCTCTCACCCATGTCCACGAGCCTGCCTCGGGTGCAATGGGCTTATGCCAAATGTGACTGGATCATTCTCATCTCCCCCCAGCAATTTTCTCTCCCATTAGACTAATTAGACACACACACACACCCAGCCGCAGCCCGTTGCCCTTGTTGCCATCCTGATTGCGTGGCTCCACTGATGCCGGGGGTCCTGGGGAGCTGCTCGGTGCCGTATCAGCATGAAGCAGCTGCTTTGCAGCGGCTCAGGGCAGTGATTAACAGGGCTGATAGCCAGCCAGGACACCCTGATCCGAATTTCAATCAGGCCAAGCAAAATCCATCCACCTGCATCCTCCACGGGAGAAATCTGGGGGGGGAGAAGCCCAGAAGATGCTTCTTCCTACGTCTTGGGAAGATTCTGATCCTATGGAAATGCAGCCAGCTAATGGGATGTCAAGGTGGGATGGGGTGTGGGTGCCTGCTGGGGTGGCAGGGTGGAAGGCAGCTGTGGCGGGGATGGTTTTGTCCTGGAGGCTGGAAACCCAGAGGGTAGAAGCAGCAAGGAAACATGGGGAGAGGAGCCAGGAGCAAAGGTGATGGGCTCACTGAAAAACTTCTATTTTTTTCCTTCCTCCCGGTGAGGTTTTGAGAAGGTTGGGCACAGACCCTGACCATGAGAGGCAGGAGACCTTCCCTCAACAGCACGGGCAGCTCCTTGCCCACTGTGGCAGTTCGGGATCCCCCGTTGCACCTCTCCGAGGATCACCCAGCAGCAATGAGGGACGCAAGTGCCTCAGAGACACGTGAGCCATCCTGATTTACGCCAGCACTTCAGCTCTCCCCTGCACCCCCTTCGCTCCTGCCCAGCCCATCGCCCTCAGCCTGCCGGGGCGGTGCCGTCTCTGCAGCAGAGACAACGGGATTAGCATCGATTTGCTGGGAGCAGCATCCTCAGCAGGGGCTCCGTGTGCTTCTCTGAGCAGCCGAGAGCACCCACCACCCCCATGACTCCCTCCCAGCCTCCATATCCACCATACCCACACCTCTTCCCCCCTCCCAGCCACCAGTAGATCTTTCTGCAGGGTGTCTTGGCCCCACATTGCCCCAGACACTGCCCATCACAGAGTAAAACAGTGGGTCTTAACCCAAATATACCACTCAGCTTTGAGAGCTGAGCTCCGATGTGTGCATCGCCTCCCTCCTGCTAGCTTGGTTTTTTGGGTACGGCTATTGTAGGACAAAGCTGTTTTCTTATATAAGAGAGGAAAGCATCCCTAGGACCAAAGGGGGCTGTTTTATCCCCAAATGGCTCGCTGGCTCTGGTTAACATCTGCAACTCCAGAGGGAAATGGGGAGAGGGGGTGAACATGCAAACAAGACAATTCCTTGCGCATGTGCTACATTTCAGGATGGGGAGATGTCTGCAGCCCAGAGAGCTCCTGCATTTAAATTGCTTTTCATAGAAGCCAGGTCCCTGTTGCTGTACCCGGGGGCTGGCATGGAGGGAAAGGCACAACATGGCTCCGTGGGGTGGGCAGCGGCTCCCCCTGCCACGCCGAGGCCGTGCAGTCGCCAGCGATTTCAAAGAGGTGCTGGGGAACAGAAGCACTTGAACATTTTTAATGATGCATGTTCCCTGTCAGCTCCGCACCGAACGGGAAGCCTTTAAAGTCAGGCTCCCTTTGATTAGACAATGGACATAGAGACAGAAATGCTTCCCTTACTCTGTTTCCCCCTTGCAGCTTCCTCCATACCGCTCCTGCCCCAAAAGGACTAAATTTAGAAGCAAAAAACCCATGAATTGCAAGTAAGGGGCAGTGGATGCTGCCTGAGAGCAGAGCAGCAGCCCCATGACCAGGCACGTTTAGCCCATGGTGTCTCCTGATGAGTTTTAGCAGGCTATGGGGGACACTGAGGGGGGTCCTTACCATTCACCCCCCATTTATATCCATCACTGACTGGGATCCAGGAGCCCTTGTGCTGCAGAGCCCATACATTTTCCCCACCATCACAGCCACCACCAAGACCAGAGAGGAGAACATGCACCTCTCCCAGCTTCTCCCTCATCGCTTCCCAAGCGCTGCCCTGGAGGGGTTGTTTCAGATCAGCCCCAGCCTCTTCAAAGGCCATTTCTCCCCACAAAACCCAGCCCTGCCAGGCTCCTCACCTCACGCTGGCTTCCGATGTGCCAGTCAGCACCGAGGACACGGTTTAAGCCAGTGACAGGAATGTGACGCCCTTCACCGAGAGGGACAAGCGCTCGGGAAACGCGAAGAGCCCCCCAGCTCCAGCTGACTCCCAATTATTTTGCTCAAAAATTGCTCTGTGGTGGTTTTTTTTGTTTGTTTGTTTGTTTGTTTTTTTTCTTTTGAGTCGTTAACGTCCCATTAAAAGCATCCCGTTAAACAGAGCTGGCTGGCAGGGAGCTGGGCAGATGCAGGGCTGGAAGGAACCACAGCTCTCTTGTTATGGTAAGTTTTCCAAAACCCACTAGTTATGTCCCTAAATAGTTTCCTTCTACAAACAGCGAGATGGTGTCAGCTGCTTTTTTTAAATGAACAGCAGAAAATAACAAAAGAGCTGCAAATGGCAGCTATAAATGCAAAGCAGAGGCTGGAGTGTGGAGGTCCCGCAGGGAGGAACCACGGGGTTTGCAGCGAGAAGGGGAACACGTTCAAAGTGGAGGATGCCGGCGCTGACCCTGCGAGGTGCCACCGCAGCCTGGCAAAGCTGCTCCCACACGGTTGACCTTCCCTTTTTTCTCGCAGTCTGGAAGGAGATGGTATTTACTCCAGCTGGAAGCAACCAGAGCATCCTTACTGCAAGCTGCTCTTAGGGCTTCTCCCTTCTTCCCTAAGCCAAGCCTCCTGCCACCTCCATGCACTAGGGAGGACACAATGCTCTACTACAAACAGGGAGATGTTTCCCACCAGGGATTAAATGCAAGAGGTTTATAATATATCTGCCCCCATCTCCATGCACTTCCCACCCCTGCCCAACCATCCCGGATCCCATCGGTGCTGGGAAAAAGCTGCACAAGTCATCCTCTCCCAAAGGAGGGCCACAGGGTCCCACAGAGAATTTACCCAGGTTCCCAAAATAAAGTCAGTGGATATCTGGAGTCCTGCAATTTAGTTTGGGTTTTATTTTTGTTTATTGTTGTTGTTTGTTTTTTTTCTTTGCTGCAGGCTGTTCCACAAATATAATTTTCTGTGAGCAGAAAGCAAAGATGAAGACTAGCTCACCTCAGGAAAAAACAAAAGGCTGATGATGAAGCAGCCCAGGCAGCAATAAGAGGCAATTCATTTGCATGTGCTTCATGCAGCCTCCAAGACATACTTGTAAAAAGCCCCTTGTTACGACCGAGCATCTGGCAGGGCTAAGAGTATGGCCTCAGCACACGGTCCCCAAGCCCAGGGACACTGGGGACTCCCTGGGACACTCCTGCTGTGGCGTGACACCATACCCAGGTACTGGCCGGGTCACATCTTGCATCCCAGCTGAGTGCCTGGCCCCAAACCCAGCAGCATCACGAGTGCTGGGGTGTTAGTCCTCTACTAACCCAAAGCCAAGATCCAAGAGCTGAACCATGAACCTCAGACACCAAAGTCCCTCTAGTAGCACCCCCTTGACTCCATGGGGAGACACAGTTTCCAAGAAAACACAAGAACAAGGACCCGGGCTGAAATATGACTTTTTTCCCCTTTTATTACCCAGAACAAGGAAAACAGACCATTTTCTGAATGCAGCCTGAATAGGAACAAGTCTGCCTAAATTTGCTCTGAACATAGATAAAAGCCCATCGTGTCTGCTGTTTCCAATCCTGGAAAATAACCCGTTGGATAGGAGCTGTTTCAGGCATGCTGAGTGCAGGCTAGGGATGGGAGAACAGCTATTAATGAAAGTGGAAGTGGTTTTCAATTAAAAAAAGCCAATGACAACAGTTTTTAGATCAAAAGAAGCCTTTTCACAGACAGTATTCTGCTTAGGCAAAAATATTAATCAGACTGAAGAATGCTGCAGTAAAAATAATGTTGTTTGGTACAAGTTCTCAACTTGGATTTTGCTTGGAGGACTTGGGGTTTTAAACATCCATTTCTCTTTTAATGAAAACGCCTTTGAGAAACTGAAGAAGTTTTTCTGCAGATGGGATTTAATTTTTTTCCCTAGGTGAAGGACAGGAAAGCACAAACTCTGCTTTGAAAACTGAATAGATTTGTTCAACCATGGCTGCTCTTGACTGGTTTGAAAAAAATCAAAATACCAAACCACGTTGCAGAGAACATGACCTCAAGGTACTTGATTGCATTGAGGGTTTGGTGGCTCTTGTCTGTCAGTGGCCTTCTTGCAAAATCTCCACTCCATCCCCTCATGAAGCCCACCTACCCTTAGATCCTGCTGAAGGACGGAATCTCACCAGGATCTCTGGATCTGGGGAGCCCTTCTGCTCCCAGAAGCAGCTCAACCCTCCGGGGTTGTTTAGTCTGGAGAAGAGGAGGCTGAGGGGAGACCTCCTGGCCCTCTGCAACTCCCTGCCAGGAGGGGGCAGAGAGGGGGGATGAGTCTCTGGAGCCAAGGAGCCAGCGCCAGGCCCCGAGGGAATGGCCTCAAGCTGCCCAGGGCAGGGTCAGGCTGGCTCTGAGGAAGGATTTCTGTGCAGAAGGGGCTGTTGGGCGTTGGAATGGGCTGCCCAGGGCAGGGGGGGAGTCCCCGGGATCCCTGGAGGGGTTGAAGAGTTGGGCTGACCAGTGCTGAGGGATCTGGTGGGGTTGGGAATGGTCAGGGTGAGGGTCATGGTTGGGCTGGAGGAGCTTCAAGGGCTTTTCCAACCAAGATGATTCTGGGATTCTGAGATGATCTGTCCCAGCCCTGCCCAGAAGTTGTGCCATGTTGCACATCACCCATGGATCTGTCCCTGCAGATCCAGCAGCACCATGCAAGGAGGCAGCACTGGGGCTGACCACTCCCAGAACTGGCCTTTGCTTTGTGCTTCATGTCATCACGGCCTACTGCTTGGCTTCAGCCTCTGCTGGGGCAGACACAAGCAGTCCCAGGCTGGGTTTTCTAGGTTGCTACATGCTGGATCACCACATGGAAAGATCCCATCATAGTAAAGAGAAAGAAACTGGGAGGAAATGCCTTGGCTCCAGTTTGGATCTCAGTGAGTTCAAGGATGGAGCTTGCTTGGAAAACTCATGGCCAAGGCAGGACCCCACTGCTGGGAGCTCTACGAGCAGGGACCATCTCCTGGGGTTCAACATACAACCCATGTCCACATCCCCATCAAAATAATATCTCCAAGGGTGCCACCGACTGAGTTCACAGACCAACCTTCTTGCAGTTATTAGGACAAGCCAATGATCATCCCATTGCTGCAGACCAGACAGCCCTGGGTCTCTCTTTTCAAATCTTCTCCAGTGCCAAACTGGGAGCACTGAGTTTTCTGCGCACTGACCCACTTTGCCACCCAACGCTGGCACTGCACCAGCTGAGATGAGTCCTAACCACAGTGCTGGGCACAGGCAGGAGAAATTATATAAATATCTAGCAAGAACTAATTTTTTTTTTTCCTCCAATTTCCAAGATAGATAGAGCAGGAAGGGGGAGACCTGCAGAGCTAGAAAATAAAGGAGAACAGCAGTGTTTCAATTTCTTCTCCATGGAGGACTCTTGTGGCTGACATCTCTACATCAGCCAACTGACAAACCAAGACAGGACGGTTCTGCAGTGAGATCCTAAGAAAGTCTTCATCCTCATGTCCTCTTAGAGTGTTTCCATGCCCACTGTGGACTGGAGACAACCTGCCCCTGGCGAAGCTCCTTCAGAAGTGCCTGAAGGCAGAAGAGAAGACACAGATGAGAGGATCTGCTGATTTAACTCATTTAATTCCTGGAGATGGGGGACAAATTCCTGGTTCCACCATTCCAGGAGAGCAAACCCAAACCTGTCTTCTCCTCAGCACCTCATTGACTTCTTTTTGCTACAGTGAGACACCAAGACCTCCTGCCAGCCTCCACCACCAGTTTCACAAACCCACCACCCAGAAAGCCCATCCAATCCCCCCAAAAAGCCCACCAAAGCGGTTTGGGATGGGATGGACAACTGAGCTCACACCCAATCGACCTTTTAACAGCATTTCACAGCCTAACGCCCACATCTCTGCTTCCACGCCTGCATTCCTGAGAAAGCACCTGGATTTATAGTCACCATTCTCCTTCTGGAGCCAGAGCTTGGCCATCTCTTGCACCCGCTCCCTACCTGCTGCTTCTTTTTTTTTTTTTTTTCAAGGAAAACGGGTTGCCCTGGAGCTGGGTCTCCATGGAAACTTGGGTTTTTCAGACACTCAATGGAAAACGCTGGCACGGAGAGGCTTGTGCAGGAATACTGATTCAGCCCCAGCGTCTGTAACACTGACTGCATTTTAATCCCGCTCCGCTACCCGGCGAGCTAAAAATACCCCACGCGCTGTCGCCTCCTGAACTCGCGTAAACAGCTTAAAGCAACACAGCGCTGCCAGAGCAGAAATTTCATGAATCAGCTAAAAAAAAAAAAAAAAAAGGGATGGGGGAGGTAATGGTGGGGTCTCAGCCCTTGTCATGGCATAGGGAACACCAGCTCAGTGGGGAAAGAGCATGTCCCCACTCCAGGGATGGAGGAGAAGGAGCAAGTGGACATGTGTGCCACACGGGTTCCTGGGGGCTTGTTTCACCTCTCCAAGATGCCCTTCTCCAGGTGTAAAAGCAAGAAAATGAGGTTTTTCTGTGTCCCCAGCCAGCCGGGAGGAGCAGTGTGTTCACTGGCATGCCAGGCTCGACACGTAGCACTAACACAGGCTGGGGGAAGGAGCCAACTGTCCCCAGCAAGGAGTTTGGGGACAATCGAGGGAGGGGTGAACTTGGCTGCCCACTGGCTAGCCGTGACCTGGCACGGTGCTTTCCCTTCTTAGTCGTATCATCGCTTTGAGAAAAAGATGCCGAGGTCCAGCAAATGGTTACCTCCGGGACGTGGGATATCGGGGCCGTCTGCGCTGCCAGCACCCTCGCTGTGCTCCCAGCCATGTGTCAGCCCAGCGTTACTGGGACTGTAATAGGCAAATAAGATCGTGCTCTCCTCTCTCCAATTAGCCAGGACTGTCCTCAGCTGACTCCCAGAGCTGCTTTTTGCAGAATACACAAACACCTTTTTTTTTTTTTTTTTTTTTTTTTTTTTTTAAGGCTTTCTGCCAGCAGCACACCCTTCCCTGGGAAGGGACACCATGGGGAAACTGAGGCACAAACCTGCTTGCTCAAGACCTGTCTGCAAGCTGGGAGCAAATCCAAGTTTCCCAGCTCTCCCAACCCTTGCCCTTCACCTCCAAGGCATTGCAGCCTGCAGCACCTCTGCACCCATCACAGCAGCTCTCCTACCCCTAATTAGCACTGCCTCCTAATTAGAAGGCTTTCAAAACCATAGGGCAGGGGGATGAAGCCACATCCAAACTGCTGCATGGATGCTCATCTAACCCAGCAGCTGGCTGGAGAGTGGGGGTTGATTTTTTGGAGGAAACTTCACATTTGCTTTTGTCCTGTCTGTGGGGGAACAGCCAATATTCCCGGGATGCTGCTTTAAAAACCTTTAATTCCACTGGGAACCAGAGAAGCAGGAGAAATGGCATCCCCAGCTCACAGAGGATTCAGGGTGGGTGATAAATGAGGTTTTTCAGTGGAAAATCCACCCCCTCCCTGCCCAAAGGAGGAAAAGTCAGTTTTCCAGTAAAAACTATTTCAGGTGAACCTTTCCAGGCTTTTGGGGAGAGGAGCCCTTGCTCCAGGGTTTCTTGCTGCTGGCTCAGCCAGCCCTGGCATCCCCTCCTAAGCCTCTCCCCTGCTTATCTGGTTTTCTCAGCACATGTTGCAATAGTGCAAAGTAGGGATGGGGAAAAAAGAACATTTTATGTCACTTTTTGTGGATTCTAGAGGCTTCCTCCAGCACTTAGTACGATTAAAGCCACTGGTTCTGAATAACCAGAAAGGTAAAATAAATTCACACAAAGCTCTCACAGCCCAGCCAGAAATAAGCTGCAAGTCTCATTCATTCCTTGGTGGTAAAGAAACATCATTCTGGGCTTGAGTTATTTATTAGATTTCATCACATTAAATGAGTGGGAACTGGACACATTCAACACCACTGTCCTTAGTCCTCCATGCCAAAATCCTCAGCACCAGCCCTATTAAACTAAGAGCCTGAAGCATCACTAACGAGGAGGGGACATGCGGAGATGTGGCAGCTGTGGACCACTGCCGAGTTCAGCAGCTGTAAATCTCTGTGTGGGTGGGAAGAGGGGGGGGTTCATCCACCCCAGCCCCGTCTTTGGCTCAGCACCCTGTGCATACGGCAGCAGTTTGCCAGGCAGAGCCACGCCAGGGGTGCTGGGACAGACCTCGGTGAGCTCATTGGGCATTGAAATGCCACTTGGGAGAAATCCTGAGCCCTTCTTCCCAGCAGCAAACTGGTTCCAGTTGCTTTGGAGTTGGGGAGATGCTCTGGTAGAAGTAGGGATGGTGGGAATAAAGCTGCAGGGAAGCCGGAGAGAGATTGGGCTGCAAAGAGTTTCTCAAGGAATTGCACTGAGTTTGGGGAGGTTTTTCCACCCCATGTCGATGTTCACCCAGCCCCTGAGGTTGGGGCTCCACTGTGCTGCAGCTGGGCTCAGCAGGAGGAAGGAGCTCTGTAGGGTCTCCCCAGCCCCAAATGGAACAAAGTGCTCCCTTGCCTCACTTTTCTTACTGTCATCACTCCTGCTCCAAGGGCATGACCAGCAATGCCAACTGCCCGAGACGTGGACAGCCCCCAGGCTGCTCTGCCGTGGGTTTGTAATCCCTCCAGTGCTCCCAGCTCCATCTCCTGCAGCCCACAGGATCCTCCAGGCAGTGGCAAGCACAGGTATCCTCTACTAAGAGCTGGAATTAGGGCAGGGAAACAACCACCTCGCCTTTCCACAGGTATTCAGTAGGGAAGAGGAGTTACCTGCCTGCTAGGGAGCCTCCCCCTTCCAACATACCCCCAGGTGATGCCACAGCCTCCTACCACGGCCCCAGAGATGAGTGTGGTGTGGGGCCAAGTCAACCAGGGCAATGCAAGGGAAGGTCCCTGCTGCTTCTGGGGGTCTAAGAGAGGCAACAGAGTGAGCACCGCTGCCGGGCTCATATGCACCTGATGGGGATGTGAGCTGGCCCCAGGTTTGGGGGTTTCCCGTATCTCTTGCAAGAGAAGCACAGGGGCAGTGGGGAGAGCTCTTCCCTCCGTGGGTTCAGGGTAAGGCTGAGTTTAGCAGGCGACTTCCAGCCGGCTGAGAGGCACAGGCAGGTCTGCTCACCTTGAGCTGTCTCCCTGCTCGGAATCCTTTACAGATTACAGCAATTGCCTGGTTCCGCTGGGCCTGATGGGCAGACCGATGCTCAGCGCAGCAGCCACGGGATGGGAATGCAGCACAAGGCTCGGGAAACCTGTCCTCACCTGGAGCTGGCTCAGCTCTGGGTATCTGCTCACGGCAGGGGTACTCGGCTCCGGCTACCCTTCCCTGGGCTTTGCTCCAGGCTTGTCCCACAGCCCCTTGCTGCCTTCACGCATCACCCTGCAAGCAACCCCTCTTTCTATACCCTCACCCAGCAAATCTGCCTGTCTTAAAGGGGTGATTAAGCATCTTCACTTTGGAAAGGGGAAACTGAGGCATGGGAGACCCGTCCCCAAGCAAACCAGCCACAGAGGAACCCAACATCCCCATGCAACCACCAGACCCCCCCATCACTTTCCCCACCACCTCCCACTGCAACAGCACCCCAAAGGGTGGCCTGGCTCTGGGGGGCAGGGGGAAGCCCCTCTCCCAGCCCGGACCCAGCCCCTCGGTTATCCCTGGCATGGATGCAGTTCCCTGGGAGATGCTGCCCGGCCCTGTGCCGTTCCCCTCCCGACAGCTACTTTCCTAGATTAAAAATCATGCGCTCATCTCCTTGGCGCAATGCCATGGAGCCTTTCACTTGTTTTTATTGACGGCACCATCTTTGCTGATTAAAATTCCTTTAAGTGCACCTGATGGCTAATCCCAGCCCCGAGGCCAGAGATGTTGTCACCGCCCCCCCTTATATCGGGTCTTTCTCCCCATGTTCCTTTTCCACTGCCTGTCCCTGGGTGCTGTGTCCGCCTCTCTCCTCACTTGGCCTTTCCTTGGCTTCAAAAATAATGGTAAAGAGTCAAAAATGCTCCTGGAGATGGAAGAAAGGGTAATTTTCATTTGGGAAAAGAAAGGGGCTGGTGTCAGGGTGTACCAGACTCTGTCCCCATCCCTTGTCCCTCTTGTCTCACTTGGCTGGTGCTGGATTTATACCCAGAGGGATGCAGAGCCAAGAAACACAGGCCAGGAGGGGAGTCGTGCCAAAAGCACCCAAATCCAAGCCTTGATGCTCCAAACGAGCAGCGGCACTAACGAAATCCCCACCGGCCCCAGGCTGGGGCTGCCCGAGTTGGGCTCAGCTGGGATCGCCCACCAAGGGGATATGGGGAACACTGGGATCATCCCACTGCCTGCTGGGGAGCTGGATGCCTGGGTCCAAAAATGGTTTGACTTCCTCGTGGGGACAAGCAAAGTGTCAATAAACCAACCTTCCTGCTCCCCTTTGGGCTTTCTGCTCCCTCCGGGAGCTGTTGCTCCTCCGTGCCTGGTCCTGGCTGCTCCCCCAAGAGGGTTTTTCCCCCCCAGGGGTTCAGCCTCTCCCATCTCCACCCCACCCCTCCCAACCCTCCTGCATCTCTGTGGTCCATCAGGAAGTTGGAGTGCCCATGGCCGTGCCCAGCAGCCTCATGCACAGCCCCAGCCCCGTGGGAGGGAGCATCCAGAGCAAGAGCTAAGGAAGCCCTGCAACATCTGGGGGTTTGGGATGGGGGCTTCACCCCGCTCCTGCACTCGAACAAACCCCCGGTGTCCTGGGGTGAAGGACCTTACCTGGCTGATGGCTCATGTCCACTTTCATGCAGCTTCAGAAAGGCCTGAAAATGCTTCACACCCACCCTCCTGCCCCGAACCTAGGCTGGGGCCATAATACTCTCCTCCTCGAGCCCCAGGGTCGGGTGTAGAGGGACTCACCTCTGTCCCTGAGCCCCAAAGTGGGAGGAGGAAGGAGAGGGGCACCCTGGCGAGCCAGGGGATCCCTGGGGACACACTTGCTCTCTGAGCCACCACACTGTTCCTCCTGATTGATTTTTTGCACAGGGGTCAGTGGGGAACACGTTACAAACGGCCGATGTGGTGCAGAATGTGGTACAGGGACCTTGTCCTGCTGCTGGGGGACACTGCAGGGGACATCTCCAGCAGCTTTGTACCTACCACCCACAACGTGGCCACCCTGTCCCTAAACCCACCTCCCAAAGAGCCAGGCTGCCCCCCAGACCCCTTGAGGTCACCCTTAAGCAGCCTGGCAGGTCCTGAGCTCCAAGAGCTCGTGGGTCCCCAAGACCTGCCTGAGCAGGACCCCGAGGGGGACGCAGGTACCCAACATCACTGGAGCATCTTGATGAGCCAACGCAAGCACTTGGCATCGATCCGATGAGCAATCCGTGACCACGGCCATGTCAGAGAAGGGCCACGGCACGTTCGGCGGCGCGGCAGGGCTCTCGCAAGGGCTCTCTGCAGCCGCAGCGGGAAGCGGAGCAGCTCGGAGGATGGCTCTTGCTTTAATTGCTCTTTGGCCCCCAGCCAGTGATTGCTCACATTTGTGACTGCTTGCTTTTCAGTTTTGTGGCAGACTTTTTGGTTTGCCCCTCCCCC
>NW_020799137.1:411078-414645 GCF_003259725.1 Athene cunicularia
AGTCTGCTGTGGGCTTTCCAGTGGGCTCTGCTCCAAGCCGTGCGAGAAAGCAAAGAGCTCGGCCACAACATCCAGGCAACGTCGCTGCTGAAATCACCATCCTGCTGCCAGGGACACCCAGGGTGGGGACAGAGCTTTGTGGGCCCACGGGGAACTGGCGGCAAGGACACACGGAGGCAGGAGGGGTACGGGAGCTGACTCAGCTCATGGATGTCTTTATTCGAACTCTAGTACGGTTGGACAGGTAGAGGCATGCGTACAGGACAGACGGAAATGGGAGTAGTATTGCCTTGATCACAGAGATATGTAACAGCGTTAGAAAGACACTGACCCTTCCAGACCAGCCGGGTCCACCCCACCTCCTTCACCTATTGCTTGCCATCCCCGTCCCCGCGCCCAAACTGACCCGCTCATGCCCCCCATCCTCTCAGGGTCTGCACCCCGGTGTAAGCGCCCATGAGAGGGGTGTGACAGTGCAGCAACGCGCTGATGGCACCTCAAACGGAGCCTCTGAAACCCCGGAGAAGGGTCCCCAGCGGCCGTGTGACGATGGAGGGGGTCAGAGCACGGATGGAGCCGCGGGCGGTGATGTCTCGGTGAGCAGCTGGCGAGTCCCCGGAGGCGGAGGGGTGAGGTGCGTCCAAAAGCGTGGGCAAGGGGAGGGGGGGAGCCCAGGGGTGCGCTGGGGAGACGGGCAGCGTGTACGCGGCAGGGCTGGCAGCAGGCAGGGGAGTGGGGCCACCCCCGGCACCCCGACATCCCCTCCCGGCCCCGCTGCTCTGCAGCACCTCTCTTGAGGGGACCCGGCTGCCAACTCCCCCCACACACACACACCCAAGCTGCGGAGCTGGCAGCTGGAGCTTTGGGCTGCTGCGGTGGGCAAGCAAAGCTCCTTGGGGGAGCATCCCTTGGCCTCGGGGAGAGCATCCCTGGGGAATGCGTGTCCCAGCCTCTGGGAGAGCGTCCCTCTGCTTTGGGGAGAGCAACCCTCGGCCTCGGAGAGAGCATCTCCCTTGGGAAATGCAACCCTTGGCCTCGGGGAGAGCCCCCCTGCACTGTGGGGAGAGCATCCCTGGGGGAATGCACCGCTCAGCCTTAGGAAGAGCATCCCTTGGCCTCAGGGAGAGCATCCCTGAGCCTTGGGGAACCATCCCTTGGGGAAAGCATCCCTTAGCCTCAGGGACAGCATCCCTCCACCTTGGGGAAAGCATCCCTCCGGGCACACATCCCTCCACCTCCGAGAAGGCATCCCTTGGGGCGAGCATCCCTCGGGGAAGGCATCCCTCGGGGAGAGCATCCCTCGGGGAAGGCATCCCTCGCTGGGGCGCTGCCTGCATCCAGCCAGGGCTCAGGAGAAGGTGACAACCTCACCCTGGGGGTAACTGGAAGAGAGGACATCTTGGCAGGTGTCTGCAATTAAAGACACAAGTATTAAACACGCCGTTAGATACCGCTTGGTGGTGGAGAGGTAGGAGAGGGAGAGACTGAGCTTCCAGGGGACCCAAAGTTTGCAAGGTGCAGAAAACAGAGTAACTACAGAGTGAAATGGCCTTCTCCGTAGGGATAAAACGCTGCTATTCTATCAATAAATCAGGGGGAAAAAAAATTTAAAGGCCTCTGAATGAACGCAGAGATGGAGACCTGAGAAACAACTCTCTGAGAGAAACCAGACATGGAGTTGAAGCAATTTTGAGAGTAAAAATGAAGAGCAGAAGAAAGAAGTCAGCCCTGCTGCAGCCCTTTCCTTCCAGAAAGCTGCTCCTGACCAAAACTTCCCAAGCCAACCCCAAGCCAGATGTCCCAAAGCCAAGCCTGGTGCATTAATATCCCGCAGTGTTTTTTCTTCTCTCTCTCTCTCTCTCTCTCTCCCTCTCATTCATTATCATTGAATTAATGAACATTGATTGGAGCTCTGAGTCACACCACCGCCTCTACCCATGTGCCAGGACCCGGTTTCCAGGCGAGGGGCCGTCAGACAGGGAGACAGCGCCTGATCTGCCTGATAAGCCACGGAGCTGCCCTTTCCACCCGCAGATTTACTGCAAAACCCACCAGCAGCTCCTGACCTGGATTTCCCCCTGCAGACCACACACAGCCCCAAAAGCATCTCACTTTCCCCAAACTAAAGGTCTCGATCCTCCACTGAGCATCACTGCATAGCTTGGGCGAGCAGTGCCCAGACGCAGAGGTTTTTCAAAGCCCCACATCCCAGAAACCCCCCCTGGGATTAAGTTCCCTAAGTGCCAGGGCTTGCAGGAGAGGTCCCAACCTCCCAAACTGGCACGACGGACCAGTTTGGGGCACCCAGCATCATCCCCCAGCAGCAATCTGGGGACCAGCGCTGGCCATGCACGAAGTGGCGGCTGAAAAATATCACCGCTCCTGGTTCAATCACTCCTGCAAGCTAAAAGCTCTCGGCAGGGCTCGTGGCCTGCTAGAAACATTCCCCGTCAGGTCGATTGATTTACCAGGGACACGACTCGGCTTTTAACTCCCATCTCCTCCTCCCCGTTCAAAGCCATTTTGTGTGGTAGCTCGAGACCTGCTGCCCACATCCTCCAGGGACCTGCCTTGGAAAGCAGCTTCCCAGCCTTGGAAAAAAATAGCACAACTAAAAATAAATAACAACAGCTGAGATGTTTGTGCGTGTTTAATCACTGTCCCCCAGACAAAGCCACCACGAGAAAATCCTGTCTCGGCTTTTCGATCCCGTGCCACTGGCGGGTCCCAGCCCCTCTCGCCCTCGCAGCCCCCCCACAGGTGTAGCTCCTTCCTGCACCTTTTTTTGGGTGTGGATCTGCTGCCCAACAGTGGGATGATGCTCTGCCACCTCCTCCTTGGGCAAGGCAAGAGGTTTGGCACAGCCTGGCAGTGACCCAGCCCCCAAAATCCCCAGGGTTTGCTGCGGTGCTGCCCCCCCCCCCATTTCCAGGGATGGTGAGGTCACACAGTCCCACTTTCCCCCCGACAAGCATATTCCCAAATACCCTTAAGCGCTGCCTCCGCAGGCTGCCAGCCTCCAGCTGCTCCAGCACAATGTTTGGTAGGTCCTACACTAACTCTGCTTTGGTCTGCCAGGGCACTTGCTTTTCGTTTTTTCCTTCATTTTTTTCCCCCATTGAAAGATCCATTTGCAGACAAGAGACTCAGGAGGTGCTGAAAGAGAAATCACCAAAAACCAAAACACTCTTGCAGGGACGGCTCCTCGCAACCCCCCAGCCACCCCTCAAAGGCTTCCCCGGGACACCCCAGGGCACTTTGCAGGTCCCTTTTCTTTTCACCGCTGCAGCAGGAGGGGTTTGAAGAGCCGGCGGTGCCCCACGAGGCAGAGCACCCCACCGTGCTCCCCAGATGTTGGACTTCAAACACCTCCCAAGCAACACCTGCATCTCCCACAACACCCGTCTCCACGGACCAGGTCAAGATGGGGGAATTTGATGACGATGAAGCAAAAACCAGCGTCCACCTGCATCTCCCGTGCTGCTGAGGACCGGAGATGCTGCCCTGGGGGGCTGCACATCTGCAAAGCCACCTCTCGCCTTGGGCATCCTCCGCACAATCCGGAGA
>NW_020799137.1:414695-429917 GCF_003259725.1 Athene cunicularia
CACAGGACATATTCCTTGCCCCAGAGGAAGAGCGTGACCTGCTCCCCAGCAGTTTGCAAAATACTTTCTGAGCCTCCATTTACCTTTTCATGGGGGAAAAGCGTAAGGATCGATTGCCCGGGCGGAGGTAATGAAGTAACAGACTGGAAGCTGGGAGGCACCTATTTATAAGCTTATCTGCATCTTATTTTGCATCTGCCTCTGCTCTCCCTGTTCCTCGTCAGCATGGGCAAGGGATGGGGTTCTTTTTTTTTTTTTTTATTGTCATCAAATAAGCACTGAGGATTTTTCCTGGCAGTGCTGGGGAAGCCAGAAACAGGCTGCTTCTGGGTAGAGCAATTACTCTCTTGACATCTTAACCTCCTGCCCAGCTGCCTGACAGGCCTTTCTATTTTCTCAGCTCTTTCAGGCATCTCCCGAGAAACAGAGCAGTTGTTGCAACCATAACAATTAATACTTTGCACGCAACCCGGGATGGCAGCACAGTCTCCACGCAGCACTGAAGTCCGAGTCTCCCAGGATGAAGAGAGAAGGAAGGAGCTGTGGCTGGATGATGGAAGGGGGGAACTGCCCCCCAAACCCCCCCAGATATCCAAAGGATGAGGCTGCTCGGCATTCTCCCCCCTGCACGGCTGCTTTCTGCACTGGGTACGAATGGTTACAGGGGTTTGATCCCCATCCCAAAGTGCTTCCCGGTCTCAGCAGACAGACAGACACACGGACAGATGCCTGCAATGACTCCCAACAGCACCGGGGCAGCCCGACGCTGCGCAGCATCTCCGAGCCCATTCCCGCTGTAGAGCATCACCTGCACCTGCACCTGCGATGGGGCGAGAGGCACCGGGCCCCACAGCTCCCTGGGTGCCACGCTGCCGGGCATCACGCTATACACAGGCGAGGGGCACGTATACACGGTACACACAGTCCTTTATGTCCCGGCTCAATCCCAGCATCTTGCTGGGAACCCAACATGCTCACCCCATCCCACGGGAAACTCTCCTTTCCAGGCTGGGATACCAGCAGCAAGCTCCCTGCCCTGACAGTCGCTGCACACCAGTTGATTTTTTTTTTTTTTTAAATGCCTTTTTAGGACTTGGGCAGAGGCAGCCGGACTCCTATTGATTTATTCAGTTCATCAAGAATAAATCAAACAACCTTGCTTTCTCCCGCTGCTTTTCGCCTTAGCTGGAACGTGCGCTCCGAGCCAGATCCCTAAACATAGATAAGCGGCTGGGAGGATATTCGGGGGAAGTATCGTATATTCTTGCTCTATTCTTATCCTATTTTCTAGGCAGCCAATTTTGGCCACTGTTTGAGATAAAACCCTGGGCTACAGAGATATTTAGGGGTCTGCTCTTCTGATCCTCTACAGCTCCTCTTATAATCTTATCCAGGGGATTAACCCCTGCTAACTCGCCCCCCTAAACCAACCCAGACCCCACCTAAAAATAACAACATGTTGTTTTCCCCCTCCTGCATCCCCCAAATCACTTGTTCAGAAGAAGGCGGGGAGGAAGAGGGAGAAGATGCAATGGGTTTTTCAACAGTTTGGTGCCTCCCACTGAAATCCCTCCGTCTCCCATTCGGGGCTCGGTTGTTTTAGAGGAGCTTTTTGCACATTAGTCATCCCTTCTCCCGAGTTGCATAACACCACTGCTAAAAATTGCATCCTACCGGCTCCATGTCAGCTCTCATACTCAACCCTCGTCGCTCTGATGGGGATGAGATTTTTTGGGGGTCCACCAAGGGTTTTCCACACCAGGCAACTGGCTCCTGTGTTTGGATGAGCTGATCTGGGAGCCCGGTGGGGAAAAAGGAGAGGATGGGATCTCTTGGGACCTGTGGCTGCGTCTGTTCCAGGGTTAATCCTCTGCTTTCAAGAGACTCAAACCCCAAAGTCTGAGTCGCTTGATCTGCTTCTTCTGCAAGAGACAGGGAAGCAGAGCTGGTTTTTCATGCCTGGCTCATCCCCAAAGTCAGCGCATGACCTTGGTTTAATCATTTATGATTCAGAGACCACTGAAATCACGGAGGGTGACCTTCCCTCTCGCACAGGCTGGGGATATTCCAGCTCCTCCTGCTTCGAGAGGAGCCTGCTCCAAAGGGGAGGATGTGCCAGAGAAGCACTGCTATGGTGCCGCTGTACGCTCCCCTTCGCCCAGGGTTTGGGGGTGATTCATGAACCTGTCGAGTTACTCCGACCGTTTGGTGTGGGAATACACTTTAATTAAAGAAATCCAAGGAGCGCAGCTACACACGGCAAACTCATGCTGCCGGCAAGGCGTGAATCACCGCCATGGCACGGGGGTTGAAAACCGCTATAGGACATCCTGGGCAGAGGACAGATGCAAATCCTAATTTCTCCCCAAATTCAGAGAAATTCCAGCTCCAGCACCAGGTCTATGCAGTGCTCAGCTCCTGTCGTCAAGCCCCAGGGCTGATGGCACCGAGTTTTTTCCCCTCTTTTCTGCTTCCCTTTGACTCTCACTTCTCTGCTCACATGGCTGGGGCAGGGGAAGGCAGGAAGGAAAGAAAAGCAAAATAAAAGTCAAGGGCTTCTTGTTGGCCCCACGGAGGACTTGGAGGGGGGTTGTTTTAGAGATGTGGTGAGTGGCTCCTCTTGGCAGCTCCTTCAACTCAGTGGGGAGTTAAAAAAATAAGTTGGATTAAGCATTTAATGTTTCTTCCTTGCATAGCATCTCTTCCACTGGGGCAGAAAGGAGTTTTACTGCGGGAGGCTCTCAGCATGAACCCTTCTCTACACAGAGGGAAACTGAGGCACAGGGAGCCTGGGAAGGAGCAGGAGGGTCCTGACTATGGGATCTGCCAAAATCCAGCCCAGTTCCTTCGGGGTGCAGGAACACGCCTTGCACCAAGGGGGTCCTCACTCTGCATCATCCCCTGATCACCTGGTCTGGTTTGGCTGTGATGGAGGGGAAGGGCCTGACCCCAGAAAAGCTATTGGGGCTCTTTTTTTTTGAACATACCCAAGGCTAACCTCTGCTCCCCATCCTCCAGCTGAGAGTCCTCAGGTTCCAGCCCCACTGAGCTGGACTTGCTCAAAGGAAAGGGGCCAAGAGAGCACCGGGATGAGAGTTGAGACCTGGACTGCACCCTCCACACCAGCCCTTTCCAGCCACCCAAGACCCAGATGCCTCCAGGGAGGCAGAGCCGGGGCAGCAGGGCTAGAAACAAGCCAGAAGTTATGGCACCGAAGGTTTTGTTCTAGTTTGGGAAGACACCTGAGATCATTCAAAATCATCCCCCAAATGAATACATGTGAGCAAAAACCAGCAGAGTATCAGGGAGTTGGACACTCCAACCTTGTCCTCCCAAGGATGTGGGAGGACCCAGTTCAAACCCAGCTCCCACAGGGGTGCTCTGCCCCACCACCCTGCATCTGGATTCATCCCCCCCCACCCATTTAGGCATCATTTTGTCTCAAGTCTCTCATTTCCCCACTATTCAACAGCAGCTTTGTCAACCACTCCCAGGGACCAACATTCCCCACTCCACCACCCCCAGCTCTTCATGGGAACATCCATACACTTATTTTGCCAATCTTTTATCTCAGCCTCCGCACACTCCCTGAACCCAGGCCGGGGCCCTACAGCCTCCCACCTCCACAGGACCTTGGGGCTCATTTTCAAGGCTGCCAAAGCCACCTTCAGCCTCAGGCCCCTCCCTGAGGTTGGATGGAGAAGCAGACACAAGTGGGAAGGGAACGAGTGGGATTTAGGCAGAAAAAGGCACAAAACAAGAGGGGAACCACTGCTGGGCAGGGAATAGAGGTTTATTCATCTGTTGCCTCCAGAAACTTGAGGCTGGTTTAAAAAAAAAAAAAAAAGAGACCTAAAATTATATGAACTCAGCCATTTCCAGCACAATGATATATAATTTTATGAGTCAACATGTCCTCCTCGCATTTCCACCACCCTTTAGCCCAAGTGCAAACGGCCCACGGGGAGGAGGGCTCGACACCAGAGGGAAGTGCATGGGTTGGCCCAATTTATTTAGGATAAATAAGGTTTCAGGAGGGGAAAAAAAAACCTAAACACCTACTCCAGGGACCGTCCCAAACACATGGACATGAGACAAGTTCAATGGAGACGTTTTACGTGTCCTGCAAACCGGGCAGGGGGAGCACGACGGCAGCGCTGGGCTGGAGAAGATCAGAACCCGCTTCTGAGGGATGGAGATGTCCCAGCTCGGTCTCCTCTGGGCACAGGCACCGCCGCGGAGACACGGCATCACGGGGAAGGGGGGGACAGAGCGACACGACACGACAAAGCGGGATCCAGGCGGCGATTTAGAGGATGGAAGGGACAGGAGAGCAGGGACGCCGCAGAGGACAGGGAGAGCTGCAGCGGGACGCGAGGGGAGTCAAGCCCACTGTGGATCCTGCCACACCGTCTATGCTGCTTAGGCTTCGGGATTTTCCATAGCCTTCGTGAAAAAAACGGACAGGTTAGAGCAGAGCAGCCTTTTCCTTCCCAAGGCTCGGAAAGCAAAGAGCACCAGGGTGAGCATCGCCCAGCCCCACACCCCAATTCAACCCCCTAAATAATTCAGGAAGGGCTTTTTGAGAGCAACCAAGCTTCTTCAGATCCTGCAGACCTCCCTCCCTTCCCCTTGGCTCCCCGTACAGTCAAGCAGCACCAGCCGAATCCAGGATTCAAGAATCATTGATGTCGGGAGACCAAAACGGTCCTGGGGTGTGTTGGGCTTTGTTTCCCAAATTGCTCTGAATGCGGAATGAGTCTGGGGATTTTGTGGGTTGAAGCAAACAGGGAAAAGCAGCAGAACTCAAACAAATAGGGGATTTGGAAGGAGTTATTCCCCCAGCTCCGGTTTTTAAGCTGGCTATGGCAGCGAGCTGCTGCTGACACCTTTCTGCATGAAAAGGAGCAGGTAGACATGCTCATTATTTTCCATAAGAAATTGCATTAAAGAGCAAATATTTCTACTGCTTTAAGCATGGGAATCCTTCACACTCCCTCAAAGAGCCAGAAATTGCTCCAGATTTTAATGAAAAGCAACAGCCAGAACAAATGCTCTCGCAGGTCAAAAGACACTTTTCTTTCTGGAAAGAAACTAAGTATTCACACTGAAAATTGGATTTTTAGGGCCAAACAGCAGCTCTGTTCAAAGATGAGCCCCAAGATTTGCTCTCTGGATTGCTGCACCTTGCAGGGACAGCTCTGCTGGCAAAACATGGAAAATTAAGGATGCTCCCGGCTGTGGTGAGCCCAACCACCCTGTGCCATGCTGCGCTCGCTGCATCTTCCCCGAGAGTGCCCAGGCAAGCAAATCCAGCCTCACGTTTGCCTTCCCTGCAAGCACCAGCGAGCTCTGGAGAAAGCAAGCGCGCGCCAGCGTGCGTACGCAGCGGGGGAGCGGAGGGAGGAGGCTCCCTGACAGCAGAAAAACAAGGTGATGGATGGCCCCTTCGGCAGCGCCAAGCTGGGAACCGTCCCCGCATCCCCCCTGGGGAGTTACTGGCGCATCTTCGGGTTCTGCTTTGATGCGAAGGCACCGACAGCGGGTGCTGGCCCGGCCGGGCTGTTCTGGGCTTGGATCAGGGATTAACGCTCACACCGGAGTGACCGTGGCATCAGCCCCACGCACACCCCCGAGGAGGATGCCGAGACACAAGCATCATCTGGAAAAGGCTCTAGAGCATTACTTCTTCAAATCTGATTTTTATCCCGTATTTACACTTTTCTCCTAATCATTTCCCAACCACAGCAGCTGGCAGGGAGGCACAGGAGTCTTCAACTGCTTCCCATAACTCAGCCCCACAGCAGACGGCTCCTCCAGCTTCAACGCAGAGAAAGGTCCAGGGGACAGAGGACCATCTGCCTAAACCCGCCGCTGACTTCAGCAAAGCTTTTCCAGTTCTCGCAGTGGAAGTGAGAGCGGAATCAGGCCCCAAAGAGAAGAGCAATTTCCTTATTTGCTTTTTGGCATGAATCCACACAGTGAGTGAGGAGGGGAGCCCCATCCCGAGCTGGGGATGTTTCCCACCTACAACAGCTGATGCAAAGACCCTCTGCTCCCAGAAAAAAACTGCATCGGGCTCATCCTTCAGCAAACCTTGCTCTTTTCCTGGGAGCACTGAGGCTCTTTGAAGAGCTCATGCATTTCCCTGCCACCCTGAGCCACGCGTGTGGGAAGCAATCGTGCCGAGATGCAACCGGTCCCTGAAAGCTTGGGGTTACTGGTGGATCCAGCACCCAAACAACATCAGTTTGGCAGAGAGGTGTTATGGGCTTGCTAGAAGCTGCTTGCCTTGGCGATGCAAGGACTCGCTGCTGCGGTTGAGCACTTTACAGGGATGCTCTTTGCCCTCTTGCTCAGATCACTGAATAGAAAATGATGGAAACGGGCATAGGAACAGGGCCAAAATCATGCTGCCAAGTTTGATTAAGTCTCAAGCGTCACAGTTTGGGGCAGCACTTTGTAAAGATGTTTGATTGTCCCAAGGCCCCTCTGCACCAGGACTCCAAGGGAAAACCTGCCCCGAGCCCAACACGTTGTTTTTTCCACCAATTTATCACCACACTCGTGGCAGCACCTGGGAAGGAGCTCAGGACTCCATCCCTCAAGGCCATCATGGTTTTCCACCAAGCTCAGGGCCAGGTGCCACCACGGAGTCAAGCTGCAAAGCGATGGAGGATTGTGCTCTGCTAATTGCCACCGGTGCTGTTCGTTAACGGAGCCGGTATCCCAGCAACTCGCATAGGTGCTAACTGAGGTCACCGGGATCACTTTATAAACGGGTTTGTTGCCAAGGAGCTGTATAGAGGCATCTGATAAAAAGAGTGGCGGGGCAGCGCGTAACCCCCGGGGGCTTCTCCCTGGGACTCGGTGATGCCGCGCTCCCTGCGTGCAAACGCTCGCGGCTCCCGAGTGCACGTGCACGCTCGCACATGCTTTGAGCCGGCAGCAGATGGGGATGGGGTAATGCAAGCAGACAGCATTGCCCAGGAACGCCTGTGCTTGTTTATAACGGCGGCCTGGCACTCGGCTGCGTGTTGCAGGCACTCGCACGCGTGTCCCCGTGCAAACGTGGGCTTGTCCTCACTCCCCCCCCCCCCCCAGCCAAGCATCATCGGTGGATGCTCACGTGAGCATCCCCGCGCTCAATCCCACGCTGCTCAAGCCACGCGCCGGTCACGGCCCTGCACTAATAGCAAGCAACAGAGTAAAAATCAGCTGCATGCTGCTCTGGGTTCTGGCAACCAAGCCAAAAATTGCCACTTTGCCATGCCAGCTTGCCAGCAAAGGGAGGTGCTGGAAGAGCTGACCTGCCAGGAGGGTAAACCTCACTCCCTCCATTTAACCCTGTTGCCTGTGGCTTCTCTTGAAATCCCACTCTGGTTTCAATCACTCACTTTTCCTAGATCGTCATAACCCATCTCGCTGGCATGGGGGATGCTGGACTCACCCTACCTCCATATCCCTCCATCCAAGAGAGGACAGGGACTCACATGCCAAGACAGAGCCATGCCAACACATCTGGGCCTCAGCAGGACACATTTTGGGGAACTGCTGAGCAGGACCCGATGCTGAAGGGAGATAAGGGGTCTGAAGCTGTCCCCAGCAGCAAGGGAGGAAGGTGACGCCAGTGGAAGCAGCAATAGGAACAAGAAACAGATGCCATGTGGCAATCCACTGCAGTCCAGCCCGGCCTCCTCCAGGGCCCAGGTCCAAGGGGTGGTGGCAGGGGTAGTAGCTCTTCTCTTTGACCTGTCCCAACAAGGCCAACCGCTGGAATCAGGCTTGAACCATGATGGATGCTGAGGTCTGCAGCATATTCCTGAACCAGTTCCATCTCCTGATTTCCACAGCTTGTACAGACATCAGTACCTGTCCCAGGATCTGACAGATGGCCATCAGCAAGTCGGGCTCAGAACCAAGCTCATCTCAATTTGCAGAGCTGCCAACATCCCAGTACCAGAACAAACAGCCTCAGCAGGAGATAAATCAGGACCGAGGGAAGAGGCGCCTCTGCGGCTCCCAACGGCTTTCGGCTGGAGTGCAGGAGGCTGCTTTGCCCCTCTGATCGTCTCAGGTCACCACCTGACCCTGACCACGCTGGAGCATTTCACTAGGGAAGACATCAGCCCTGTCCTCCCGGGACAGCATCCCACCACTCCCTCCCCAACAGCCCAAGCAGGATGCAGATATTGAGGTTCCCTCTGCCCAAAAGGTCTCACACATCACTCAAGCCTCTCTGGACACCAGATCCACCTTTCTCCAGGTGTAAGATCATTTCAGCAAGGTGGGGCTAGACGACTCACATACACATCTATTTTTAATTGTAAAAAGCACTCTGACATTTGCAGGAAAGACTCCAGAACAAACCAAGACAGATCACCAAAGTGCCCTTTCGAGTAGCTGCTGCTGCCACCATGCAAGGAGAAAAAGTTCTGGGTCTCCTGCAACCAAGTAACGTGATTTGGGAGCCCAGTGAAAGCAGCACTGGATCCTCAGCTCTTAGATCTATTCTACTTTTCTTGGCTTCAGTGAGACCAAGCTCAAGTACTTCAGCTGAAGAGAGGCCTCACTGGAGCATCTTGTAAGGATGAAGCTCAGCACTGGCTTTCATCACTCTCCTTCATCCCTTCCAGGTCAGCATCCCCGCAGGGTGGAGCAGGACTAGAGCCCCCTCGCCTCTTTGCATTAGCGGACATTAAGAAAATAGATCAACCTCACAGAAAAAGGCACTTCCAGGAAAAAAAAAAAACATGAGGAGTTCCAAGCAAATATCTGTATAGTACCCTTCTGCCCAAAGATGAGCAAAGCTTTTCATTTTTTTCCCTTTCGAAGGGATGAGGTTGAGCAGTAATCCTTGATTTCCCAGGAGGAAGCAACCAATTAGCTTCTGCTAATGCAATAAATGTGATTGCCCCCAAACACCTCCGTATGTCCCAAGCCCATCCAGTCTTTACTATCCCAAGCAGTGCTGCAGCAACAAACCCTTGAGGGCCTCCAAAGCACCAACAGCAGGAGCCAGCAGGTCCTGGTGTGCAGCTCAGAGACGTAGCATCTCGTCTTTCCTCCTGCCTGGTCCCAGCCCACATGCACCGTTCCCTGTGCGTAACTGGCATTAGATGGTACCAAGGAGGGAGAGGTAGGTCAGCTCTGCAGCTACATCATCCCACGGCACCCTGGACACACGAGAAAATCTGCAGAACTGAAAAACTGAGCCACGTCCTAAAAATTATCCCAGCGATCAAGGGTGCAGCTGGATTTTGTGGCTCAAGGAAGGCGCTGCATCTACCCTCCCAGGAGTCGGGCACAGGGCACACTCACCGGTGGAGCAGAGAGCGCTGGAGGATGGGGCAAGGGCACCAGGCTGAAGAGGAGTGTTGTTTTGTCATGGGAAGAAGAGTTTTATGTTTTCCTGACTCATCTCCCCCACAGTTTCCCATAGGAAACCTCAACACTCAGCAAAGCTCACTTTCTAAGCCCAGAGGAGACAGCCTTTCTGGCAGCCCGGTGCTTTTGGCAAGGCAGCACTCGACACATCGCGGCTCCCCACGCTCGAACCCACCAAAAGACATCAGAGGGGTAAGGAAAGGAAAAGCCGGTGGATTTCTTTCCCTACAGAAAACGTTTCGACTACCTGTGGTCACAACCTCACCACATCCCCAGGAGAGATGTCCCCCTCACACCGCCTGGGACAAGTGATTGAAGCCCGAGGGGAAGAGCTGGAGGGACAGGAGAAGCAGGAGCACTGGGGAGCAGAGGGACAGACCTGTCCCCAAGGAGGGCGGTGCAGCCAGCATGGGGTCACAGACCCCAAATGGTGGCAATCAGGGGGAAGAGAACTTGAGGGAGGAGAAAACAAAAAGGATAGAGCTAGCACAGAAAGACGTGGTGGACAGAGATGAAGCAGATGGAGAGGCAGGAAGACAAGTGGATCTGGGGAGCAGAGAACAACAGCCAGGCAGGCAGATGGAGATGAACCACTGTCTTGGATTGATGCAACAAACCTCCACCTCACTCCTCCGCAGCCCACGGGCCAGCTCACACCTCCAGCATCAGCCATACCTTTCTGGATGCCTCCATCCGCTGCACAGGAGAAGTCACCCGTGGCCAGCAGGAAGCACGTGGAGGATTTCTTGTTCTTATCCCGGGTGCTGGAGCGCCGCATGGGCCGCTTCTCCTCATCGGTCGGTGACAGCGGCTGCTCCTCGTCTGACAGCACCACGTTGGCCTCACCGTTCTGCTTAGAGTCTGCGAGAAGGTGGCAGAGATCCATCAGCAGTCATTAAACCCACAGGACAAGGCGTTTGGGGTGGCCAGAAGGGTTTGCTTAGACCATGCAAGGAACCAGAAGACCAGACTGCAGGTGACCCAGAGCAACACCCAGAAATTCGGGTACCAATCCCAGCCTGGACATGCTAATTTAGAGTGACCAGGGGAGCAGAACCATGCCAGATTTTAATCCCAAGCAGCAAACAGCAGCTTTTACTCCTGTTGAGGGTTTTACACCCTGCGTGAAGCCAAGCAGGGTTTGCCAGGGAAGAGACACCCCTTGTCTTTGAGATCCACCCACCTAACTGGTGTAAATTAGCTCTCCAAAATTCACACTGCTGAGATACAGGCTGCTCAGGTTAGGGGTGAAGTGCTAAATTATATTGTCTGACTCTCTGGTTTGTTAGCTGAGAGGATGCTATGCCAGGTGAAGGTCTGGCCAGAGCTCCTGGGTCGGTCTTGGGGTAAAGGGATGGGGCTGACCTGCTCGTCCAGAGCAGGGCAGCTGCTCTCACTGCACCCCACTGCCAGGGCTCCTGGGGCAGACGGGATGTATAGGCACATGGGAAATGAAGATTTGTAAAGGAAAACACCTATGTGGGGCATGTGGAGCTCCCTGTGTCCCCAGGGGTAAAGGACCATCACTGTGAAACACATATGGCCAGATGTGTGGCTGCTCAGGGCTGACCTCAGTGAATGCCACGTTGGTGCAGGATGCAACCCCACCGTGGTCCCTCCTGTTTCCACACTGCTCCGGAGGAGCCGCTGGCAGCAAACTAAGATGAAAAGGGCAAAGCAGCCTCTGTGGCCAGCAGTGATACCGTGGCAGGGCTCTTGCAGTCCCCCAAGCGATGCTGCCCACCACCGAGGGACCACAGCTGGGGCCATGCCCTCTCCCGGCCTGGCCAAACCCCAGCTCAGTGTGTGAGACCAAGTGATAAATGTATAGGGGCTGATTTTTCTCCTGCCTGGGTGCAGGATTTGGAGCAGTGTTGACCTTGCCGTGCGAGGATGCTACATCTATTAGAAGATGAACTGGGAGGTGGGATCGAGCCCCAGGGAATATCCATGGATTTATCCATTGTAGTGAAGCTTGCCCTGATTTATGGTGGGGACAAGCAAAGGAATATCTAATGCAAGGGCATGCCAAGCTAAGATGAGAATTGAGCAAATGGTCTTCCTCTGTCAGTGTGAGGAAGAGGTGGGCTAAGTAGGGACACTTTGAATCACACCACGGTGGCTTGATCTATGCCATTAGGAGAGCAGGAGATGGCCTTTCCCCCCCTGCCTGGAGGGGGGATCTTGATCTCCAGAATCTTGGTCCACCAAAACAGCACCCAATTCCCAGACACCCAAGGGCCCCAGTCCTTTCTGCACCAGGTTCTCACCACCCCAAGAGCTGGAGGCCGTGTCCTGCAGCAGGGAAGTCTCAGGGACTCTGGGACCGAGGGGGACCAAAAATGCTGCCTTGAGGGCTCCTGGAGTCCTCCCCCTCCCTCTGTCCCACCTTTTGGGTCTCACCTGACCGCTTCCGCTCAGCTGCCCCCTCCTCTACCGCCAAGGGGCAAGTGTCGCTCTGGGTGCTGTTACGGGGGGAGTTTTCCTCAGATTTGCAGTAGGTAGGGGAGTCCAGCGGGGCCGGACGGGGTATATGCTTTTTCTTCTTCTTTGGCAGCTTCTGCTTGGCCATGGCCAACGAATAGTACATCCCAAAGTTATTGACAATAACGGGCACAGGCATGGCGATGGTGAGCACCCCAGCCAACGCACAGAGAGCCCCCACCACCATGCCCGACCAGGTCTTGGGGTACATGTCGCCGTAGCCCAGGGTTGTCATCGTGACCACAGCCCACCAGAACCCGATGGGGATGTTCTTAAAGTGAGTGTGGTCGCTCCCGCGAGGGTCAGACGTCTTGGCTCCGATCCGCTCAGCGTAGTAGATCATAGTGGCAAAAATCAAGACCCCCAAGGCGAGGAAGATGATGAGGAGCAGGAATTCATTGGTGCTGGCCCGGAGTGTGTGGCCCAGCACCCGGAGACCCACAAAGTGCCGTGTCAGCTTGAAGATCCGGAGGATCCGGACGAAACGGACCACCCGTAGGAAGCCCAGTACGTCCCGGGCAGCTTTGGAGGACAGGCCGCTGAGACCTACCTCCAGGTAGAAGGGCAAGATGGCCACAAAGTCAATGATGTTGAGCAGGTTTTTAACGAAGAGAAGCTTATCTGGGCAGCAGATGATGCGAACCAGGAACTCGAGGGTGAACCACAGCACACAGACCCCTTCGATGTAGGTAAGGATAGGCTCCGTCTCCACTTTATGCGTCAGCAGAATCGTCGTGGTGTTGCCAACCACGAGGGTCTCCGTCACGTTGACGTCGATGTTGAAGGCCTCGTGCGTTTCCAGGCAGAAGGTTGTGATGGAGACCAGGATGAAGAAAAGCGAGGCGAAAGCAACTACCTGCAGAAGGAGAAATTGCACACACCGTTAGCTGATTGGGTCAACCGCTCCTGATTCGTTGATTTGGGTCAACCTGCCCTCTTTGGAGAAGAGCAACAATTTTATGAACCCCCCGTGACAACAACTTTGGGGCAGCCTGAGACACCCTTCTGATGTCACCTGCCTTTGGTGCATCTCTTCTAACCCCTGTTAGTGAACAGCAGTAGCAGGGATGGGAGAAGCCCTCATTTGATAAAAATGAGCTCAACAGGCTCAAAACACCCCAGGAGCTACACTGCTGCCACCCACTTCCCTGAGACCAAGGATGGAGAACAGAGAGGGTTCCCTGGACCTGCCCCATGAGTTGAGAGCAAGCCTCAGTGTCTGGGGCCACCAGTCCAGAACCTTTCTCCAAGTGCTGGGCTCCAGCTGTGGCTGGAGATGTGCCAGAAATGACAAGTGATGGGGATGAAGGGAGACCTGCAACAGCCTGGGTTTGGAACAAGCCCCCACTGGGAACACACATGAAAAGGGAACTTCGAGAGGACTACGTTAAAGAGTTTTTCCCCACATTCATCCCACCCCTGCAATGAGCTGTTCGCACTCTTCATGACTGTGAGGTTTGGGGTCTGGATGTCTCAGAGATGTCCTTTAGCCCCCTCCCTGCTCCCTAAGGGTCAGTGATGGACAGTGTGTCCACAAACGGTCCCAAGACTGAGAGGGTAGGATGAGGAGGATCAAAGCAGGCAGAGCTCAGTGTCCCGTGGATGCCCGGGCCTGGTGATACACCACATGCTCCCGTTTCTCCCCTCTGCCCGACCAGTGAGACCTTTGTCCTCTCCCCATGACACGCTGCCGCTTCGCCTCAGATAGGAGCGAGGAGGGGCCGGCAGCACGCGGTGGGAATCACAGGCTGTGTCAGAAAGAAAACACTTTGTCGTCCCCCCCATCAATCCTGCTCAGCCCTCCTCCCCGACAGAATGAGCTCATGATGAGTCCATTACCCAGAGCATCTGTTTCCAAGAGCCCCCGAAAAAAAAAAAAAAGCCTCCGAGCAGAAAAGCTCTTCTACCTTCCTCCAGCACAAAAGCACAGAGCGTTTGGCTTCCTGGGAGCAGATCCTGCTAGAGCACCCTTTGCTGCTACACACCCTGCCGGCACCGAGCAGGATACGACCTTTTGCTATCAAACCCACCCCATGGGCTGCGTTCAGCAGGCAGCTGCACCATGAGCCTGCTGGAGACAACAGCCTGGGTCCTCGGCTGGAGTGAATCAGCAGCAGAGACAGCCTGAGTCACGCTTGAGAAAAACCCAGCCCTGGACACCAGCGGTAACGCGCTGGCAGCTCTGAGCCTCCCCAGAGCATCCTTGAGGGGTGTCCCCAAGGACAAACCCGTGTGGGTCCTGCACAGAGAGCATCAGCCCTCCAAAAGTTAGGTGTGAATTTCAAGCCAGGCTCTAATTGATGGAGAAACCTCTAGAAGATGAATCTCCCCCCACAGCAATAGACACCTGCTCGGGGATGGGCCGAGATGCTCCATTGCCCCTCAGATCAGACCACTCTGGCCCACGCACCGTGATGTGGCAGCCACGCACAATTCGTGAAGCAAACACAACAAAAAAGTGGGATCTTAAAGCAAGGCTGGTTTAACCAGTGTGTCTACACAGCGGTGGCATGGCCAAAATAATCTGCTTTTCAGCTGCGGGCTGAGTAACGTCCCCAAGTTTCCCCGTATGGAAAACTTGAAGAGTTAAAACTTAGACTCAAAGCAAAGTAGCAAGAAAAAAAATTACCAAGGAAGAGAGTGAGACCCTGCAAACACTCCGGCAATGAAGCAGCCCTGCTGTATGAGCCATGTAGGTGAGATCTGATTTAGCCCCAGGAGCAAAAGCAACCTCTAAAAATAGTAGAGTCAGGTTCACAGCCGGTGCCAACCACCGTCCCCCCTCAAAGTCAATAGTGCTGCTCTAGTTTTGTGTCAGCTGAAGATCTGATCTGAGATGTCTTACCTCAGCTTTACCCTCCGCTCCAAGCTCAAATTATTTTTTTTCCGAAACTGTCTTAAAAATAAAATCAAATCCATGTACATACACAGTAGCCACCAATACAGCACCAAAAGTCCCACCAAACAAGTCCTCCAGAGCCTGCGGATGATCTCCACGATCTCAACACGCGCTCAACAGCTTGGGATGGACGTTCCCCAAAAAACCCCACGCCCCTCCCAGGGGGTCACTAGCCTGGAAGCCCCAGTGGAAGTGAGGTCAGGACCCCACAGGTCGGGCTGCAAAGGGAAAAATAATGAAGAGCTACAAGTAATCAGAGTTTGGAAACAGAGGTAAAATCACAACCAGGGCAGTTTCCCATGGGGAGAAAAAGAATTTTACATCCAGCTGGGACAGCAGCTACACTAGGGACCAAATTTTTACTGAGACTGGACTAGATGCAGAGGTCAAGATCCAGTGGGCATCAGTGCTGCGAGGAAGAAATGCTAAAAGCCGGGGGGGGGGGGGGGTGG
>NW_020799137.1:429967-433077 GCF_003259725.1 Athene cunicularia
GGGGGGGGGGGGGGGGTTGGATTTCTAACTGCACACTAACACAGTTGCCAGCACAGGAGGTGCCAAGAGAGAGAAGTGCTGGAAGGAGGGAAAGATGGAAATAGCCAGGAGCCAACTGAGTCAGGGCCCGAGGGGCTGCTCTGAGGGCGAGAAGGAGCAAGGACTGGAGAAGTTCAGCCCCCGAGACTCTTAGTCACTGCTGTCGCACAATCGAGGGAGAGGATTTACGCACACAACCTGGGAGCGTTCTCCTTCCCGCTGCTGCCAAGGTTTGGCAAGACGCGCCGGACCGGCTGCTCTGGCACGTCCCCAGGCCGAAGGTCACGGCCAGCAGCACCCCCTTTGCTCTGGAAAGGAAGGGGCACACTCCACAGCGGGGCAATGTGAAAGAAATCCCACTTCAGCCACCCCAAAACACCAAGGCAACACCATGAAAGCTGCACCTGCCGAGATGGTCACGGGTCCCGGAGCATCCTAGTGCTGGACGGTGACTCCAAACCAGTAACGGTTCCCTGCATTAACTGGGTGTACTGGGCAGGTTGTGCTCACTTGGGTCTGTTGCGCTGCTCCGTGCCTCAGTTTCCCCTTCTGCCAAAGCAGCTCTCCTAAGCCACTGCAAAACTATACTGATATTTTAGAGTGGAAAATACGACCCAGAAGAGCCTGTTAGTGTCACCACTGGCAGGTGACTGTCCCCATGGCAGCGCCCAGATGAGCCGGTATCTCAGAGCAGTAAGAAGGAAACTGGGAGCTCCCAGCGCTGACTGGTCCCAGTCCAACCCCAGCCAGAGCTCACATCACAGCCACCTCTGCTCCCTCCGACACTCTCCTCCTGCTAGTGCAAACGTCTTCCGAGAGCGGCTCAGCACGCAGGAAAAGCAGAACCAAATAACAACGTGGAAAAATTGAACCGAATTATTGTGCTTGGGTCTGGTGGTTTGGTTTTTTTCAGATTTTCTTATTTGGAGCTTTGCACCACTCAGAGCATCTCTCAGAGGCAACAAGCCCTCAGAAATGGGCAAAGGATCGGGTACACCTTTTAAAATGAGTAAAGCTCTTGCTGCCCAAGCATCCTCTGCGTGTGTGTGTGTGTGTGTGTTGCTCTTCCGTTAGCTGCAAAAACATCACCTTGACAAACTGACCCCTGCCCCGTGCGCTGCGGGTGGGTGTGAAATGCCTGCAGGATTTCTTACCATTGATGGGTTTTTTTACACCTTTAAATGCATCCAGAATTAATTTAGATCCCGAATGCCTGTATGCGTGTGTGCGGCAGATTTATAAGCTGGGTGTGACGGGGGCCACGCACACACACGGGGATGGGACTGGATGGGTAGGGGTGGGTGTCTGGGGGTCGGTGGGCAGCACTTTGGGGATGATCTAAGAGTAGCTGAGAGGAGACACATGTGCAGGACAGGGCTGGGAGCCCAAGGATGCGCCTGGTTATGGGGAATCTGTGCTGGGCATGTCGGTGTCTGTGGATAGGGATGGTCTGCATGACCAAGGAGGGTAGTGGGGGGGGTGTGTTTGTGCGTGTACGTGGTTGTGTGCGTGCATACACGGTGTGCCAGGCCCCAGGGACATGTGTGGAAGAGGGGGGTTGGGATGTGTGTGTGTGTGTGTGTGTGTGTGAACCGCGGCTGAGAGCCTGCGCTCGCACGTGCTGATGGGGACCGTATGCTGCGCGTGGGCAGCATCGACGCGGCGACGGTGGGGGACAGGGGTGCGGGGACAAGGCCGCTTGCGGGGCGCAGGGAGGGGTGCTCGTGCAGAGGCACAGGGTGACCTTTGGGGCTGCTGCTGTAGAAGAGGAGCATGAGCTCCTTGGGGACAACTATCAGGATCCCATTTGCTTCAGGACCTGATTCGGGTGCCAGCAGGAACCAGCCCTGTCCCCCCACTCCACACCTGGGCCACTGAACGTGGGTTTTGGCACGGGCACACACACACAGCCCAGCAAGAGGAGCCCAAGGGATCCTGCCTGTCCTAGAGCATCCTGAAACTCTGCCAGGACTCAGCCCTGCCAAGGACCCTCCCTGACAATCCCTTGTCTCCGTGTGCCCGAGAGGTGTCCAGGCAGCACTCCAGGGGGCAGGGAATGTGCTTGCCCCCAGTGTCAGCCCAGCTCCCCTAGATGTGATGTGTTGGGAGAGGATGGGGAGATGATGGCAGAGACTTCCCGTAGGATGGGAGATGGCCAACATGCCCCATGGCAGGAGAGACATGGCTACGGGGGGGGCCCACGTAACCCACTAGGAGACTCCATCTAGCCCACAGGGATGGGGAGATGGAGGCACAACTCCAGCCCGGCCCCATCCCACCTCCCCACTGGCACGTTTCGGGAGCTTACCCTTGCCGCCTTGGACGAGTAGGGATCCTCAAAGAGTGCCCACATCCTGGGCTGCCAATTCCGACAGCAGCCACCCCCTCCAGCAGCCCCCGACGCCCCTGGCGGCCTGTCATCCATGCCGAGGCGTTGAAGGGCCATCTCCCTACCCCCTTCCTCTTCAGGTTCCTCTCCACCGGCCCCTCCACCGGGCTCGGGACTCTCGAAGATGTCCAGGGCCTCTTCAGCATCACGATGCTGGCGGTAGGTCATCCAGCAACAGGGCTCCACGTCCGTCTCATCGATGCCCCAGTAGGTCAGCTCCTCCTCGAAGAGGGGCCCGCAGATGTCCGCGGGGCAGTGCAGCTTGCCAGTACGGTAGTAGTTGAGCACGTAGGAGAAGATCCCAGGGTGCCGGTCGAAGAAGAACTCATTGCTTTTCCCATCAAAGTCAAAGTTGCTCTGGGCATCGGGGTCGGCGAGCCAGGCCAGGCGGGTGCCCGGCAAAGTCCGTAGGGTGCTTTTGTAGGTCTCATGCCGGGTACCACCTACATTGATGGTGATCTTGTCCGACTCTTCCCCTTTGCCCATCTCTTCCTTCAGGCATGTTTTGGAGGGTGGTTTGTTCCCAGACTTGCGTCCACGGTAGGAGGAGACACACACCGAGCTGATCATAGATTTCGGTGGATGGGAGATGCACGCTACGCGCACCCTTCCTCCGGGCGAGGAGCTGGGGGTCGGTGGAGGCGGGAGAGGGGGGCAGAGATGGGACTGGGGAGGGGAAAAG
>NW_020799137.1:433127-437203 GCF_003259725.1 Athene cunicularia
TGAACCCCGGACACCCCAGCTCCGCTTCGCGCCGGAGGGGAAATGCAGCCCAGAGCTGCCTGCGGATCTGGAGCCAGCACTTGGCAGAGGCTCGAGCAGATCCCATCCCTCCCTGGCTCGCAATCCCTCACTCACCGAGAGGTCAGGAGAGACCGACCCCGAGCACGGGGCCGTGGCCGGTGGGGAGCGGGGTGGCTGGGGGCAGAGCTGGCCCTCCTTCCCTCCCACCCCCCTCCTCGAGCATCTCTCTGCTCTCTTTCGGCTCCTGCGTGAAAGATGCCCCTTCCCCAGAGCTGCACCCACAGACGCCGAGGCTGGGACTCAGGGTACCAACCACCCCAAGGGGCCCCTTCCCCTAATCCCCCCCCTCCTTGGGGGGGCTCTTACACCCCCGGGGTGCTGGTGATGCTCAGCCCTGTCTCCTGGGGCTGGGGAGGAGGTGAAGAGCTGCAGTGGCCCAGGGGACAAGGCTGTCACCAAGGCAAAGACCCGAGGGTCCCTGTCCTGCCAGCGCTGTTTACTCCTGCACTGGCACTGCTGGTGCTGGGGCAGTGGCGGGGGGGGGGATGCAGGCGGGTGCTTTGGGGTCATAGGTGGGATCCAAGCCCAGCACAGGCCTGCTATTGGGGTGGGGGGCTGAGCTGGGAGGTCAGCGCTTGGATAAGGGTGTCCTTGGTGCAGGGTGAGGGGACAGCGAGCAGGGGATGCTGCCCCACTCCAGCATCCCTCCCTGGGCTCTGTGGAGTGTCCCTCCCAGGGCCCCAGGTCCCCTCCTCCACCCCAGCCCAGCTTTGTCCCCTCGGTGACATCCTCACCCCCTTACCAGGGGGCACTGGGGGTGGCTGGGGCAAACGCTCCACCCAAAAAGCCACGAGGCGTGAGAGCCGCGCTGAAAATCTTACCACCAAGAAAGCCCTGCTCCAACTGTAACTGCAACTCCACAGCTTCCAGGGCCGGATCCTGAGCGGGTGGAGGCTGGCGTAGCTCCACACCCAAACCACCCGGGGCTGCACCAGCGGGAGAGCGTGGAGCCCGAGGGAAAACCGTGCTGGAAAAATCGAGCCTTGCATCACCGGCCAGGCATCGCAGCTCAGCTCCTCATCGTCGGTAATGCGAGTTTGGCCAGGAGGAAGGAATGCTGCGACCTGATGCTAATATTTTATCCGGCGACTTTCATCCCGGGGAGATCTTCGTGCACCCAAGCGCGGCCGTTTCTGGGGTGGGAGGAGGTGGCCAGGCAGACAAATGGGTTGTATCTGGGGAAGGAAGAGATCTTTTAGCCAGCAACACCCGCCCAAAGCTGTCTGCTCTCTAAATATGCCTTCAGATTTTTAATGTCCATGAAAAAAAAGAAAAAAAAGAGCGAGAGAGAAAGAGAGAAAATAGAAAGAGCTTGATGAATAAGGGCCTTTTTGGAGCAAGAAGGAGTCACTTCTGCAGGGACCTCCTGCAAGGCTGAAGGCATCTCAGATAATATCCAGGTGAAGGATGGAATGAAGAGCAGGATCTGGAAGATCTCAAGGAGGATCAGCTCCAACCTGGAAAGCCACAGCCCTTGGGTGGATCCTGAGGACGCGGGAAGGGGTCTCTGGGTCCCCTCCCCTGGGCTCTGCACTGTGTCTCCTCCTGACCTGGTGCAGCACCCTGCGCCCTGCCCGTGGCCCAGCACATCAGACACGTCCCCAGCTTGGCACAGTGAGACCAGTACAAGGGGCTACAGGATGCTCGGAGGGGTGTGTGGCGTAAGGGAGAGGTTGGGGACATGCTGGGATCACGCAGTGTCTCCATCCGTGGAGGGACGGAGAAGGAAGGTGAGCCGCAGCTCACTTTAGGGAGCAACAATCCTGCGTTGGGGTAGAGATAGACAAACGAACCTCTCCAGCCTCTTCCAGCCCAGGACTCCGTTAATAAAAAGGTACATTGACCTCAGCAACCCCAAGATGCTCCAGACAAGGTCTCTGTCCTCTCCCCTTCATGCTTTGGTGGGACAGACCTGTCTCCGGTCTGTGGGTGGTGGCACCTCAGGGTGCTGATGTCGCAGAGCAGCTCCCCAGGGCAGGAGCCCCAAGAAACCTTTGGGACGCTCTCTTGGAGGTGGGTCTTCCCCAAAAAAAGCCGCTGGAAGCCGTGGGCAAGGTTCAGCTCTGCTGTCCGCCTCTGCCGGGTGAATTTTGCAGCTAAAATTGCTCATCACCAGCTGAGCACGGGGAGTCAGGCTGCGCGGGTTGCATGGACGGAGTTTGCAGCCCTGTCCCTCCACGACCTCCGCCTGGAAGGGGAGCGAGCTCATCCCCCGGCCCCCGTGAAGGGCCTGCACCCCAATTTCTCCCGAGGCGGCGGGTGGCAGTCCCCCCGTGCTGCTGTCACACAGTGCCATCTTGTGGGTCCTGAACATAGGCTGGAGCCAAGGCGAGAAAAAAAAAAAACCCCACACAAAAACAAACCACAAAACAGGTAGTGCAGGGTGTCTCAGTCCAACAGCGAATCTGCCTCCATCCAGGGCCTCGCTGATGCCATTTCGCTCGGTAAAAGCAATTTGGGAACGGGAGGAGGCTGGCCTGGAGCGGGGATGGTGGTGGTGGTGAGCATCTGCCTTTGGAATGACCAGGAGCGGTTCGTGAGCTGGTGCTGTGCCTCAGTTTCCCCGACATTAAGAGTCAACTGTCTCTGGTTTTCTTTCCAAGGTGCTCGGGGAACCACAGCAGGGTGCTGCTGTTGGCGGCTCCACCGTGTGTCTGTACCCACCGTGTGCCTGTACCCTGGTCCAGAGCTGGTTTGAAATGGGACCCCAAAAACCACCCCCCGAGGCAACAGCAACGGCCTTCGTCTCCCACCAGGCTCTGAAGGGTCCCTGCCCCACTATCACAGGAAATTAACTTTTTTTAAAAAAAAAAAAAAAAGCATTCATCTTAAATTTTACATTTTGGCCCACTTGTTTGCATCTTTTTTCTAGCCCCACAAGGGACAGAAGCACAATTTTCAGTTTGTTTCCTTCATCTGTTTTGCAGGGAGCCCCTGACACCGGGACCTGTGTGCTCTTGCCCCCCCCCCCCCCCCCCCCCCCCCCCCCCCCCCCCCCCCCCCCCCCCCCCCCCCCCCCCCCCCCCCCCCCCCCCCCCCCCCCCCCCCCCCCCCCCCCCCCCCCCCCCCCCCCCCCCCCCCCCCCCCCCCCCCCCCCCCCCCCCCCCCCCCCCCCCCCCCCCCCCCCCCCCCCCCCCCCCCCCCCCCCCCCCCCCCCCCCCCCCCCCCCCCCCCCCCCCCCCCCCCCCCCCCCCCCCCCCCCCCCCCCCCCCCCCCCCCCCCCCCCCCCCCCCCCCCCCCCCCCCCCCCCCCCCCCCCCCCCCCCCCCCCCCCCCCCCCCCCCCCCCCCCCCCCCCCCCCCCCCCCCCCCCCCCCCCCCCCCCCCCCCCCCCCCCCCCCCCCCCCCCCCCCCCCCCCCCCCCCCCCCCCCCCCCCCCCCCCCCCCCCCCCCCCCCCCCCCCCCCCCCCCCCCCCCCCCCCCCCCCCCCCCCCCCCCCCCCCCCCCCCCCCCCCCCCCCCCCCCCCCCCCCCCCCCCCCCCCCCCCCCCCCCCCCCCCCCCCCCCCCCCCCCCCCCCCCCCCCCCCCCCCCCCCCCCCCCCCCCCCCCCCCCCCCCCCCCCCCCCCCCCCCCCCCCCCCCCCCCCCCCCCCCCCCCCCCCCCCCCCCCCCCCCCCCCCCCCCCCCCCCCCCCCCCCCCCCCCCCCCCCCCCCCCCCCCCCCCCCCCCCCCCCCCCCCCCCCCCCCCCCCCCCCCCCCCCCCCCCCCCCCCCCCCCCCCCCCCCCCCCCCCCCCCCCCCCCCCCCCCCCCCCCCCCCCCCCCCCCCCCCCCCCCCCCCCCCCCCCCCCCCCCCCCCCCCCCCCCCCCCCCCCCCCCCCCCCCCCCCCCCCCCCCCCCCCCCCCCCCCCCCCCCCCCCCCCCCCCCCCCCCCCCCCCCCCCCCCCCCCCCCCCCCCCCCCCCCCCCCCCCCCCCCCCCCCCCCCCCCCCCCCCCCCCCCCCCCCCCCCCCCCCCCCCCCCCCCCCCCCCCCCCCCCCCCCCCCCCCCCCCCCCCCCCC
>NW_020799137.1:437253-439873 GCF_003259725.1 Athene cunicularia
ACTCTGGGGGAAGGCTGAAGCCAAATCCTGCCCCACTCACCCTCCTGGCCTCGGGCTTTTCCACAGCAGCAGCTCACCCAGACCCCTGATAGCTGCAATCCCAAAGATGCAGTAGAGCTGCTGCTTGGGGGGGTTTTGCAGGTTTTGCTTTTGCAGGCAGAGAGGAAAGAGAAATAAAACAAAATGAGACCCCTCTGTGCTGGGGGTGGGCTGGGACAAGCTGGCATGGCAGCAGCCTGCCAGTGCTTGTCCTCAGACACGGTCCAGGGGTGGGGACATGTGTCCCCTCCCTGGGTCTGAGCCTCTTCCCAAGCCCAGAGCCACCTAGCACGTGGAGCACAGGGGCGGGCTGAGGCCGGCCAGCTCAGCACAGCAGTGAGCACCACGTGTGGGTACCGCAGAGCCATAGGCATCGCCCTGAGCCATGCTGTGGATCCTGCATGTTCCTCTGTGCCAGGGGGATGAGGACGCGCTGGCAGAAAGTCCATCGCTGGGGTCAGAGCTGCCCCACATCTCCTGGCCATGGCCCTTGGAGGATGTTTCCACCCGCGGACCCAGGTCCTGGAGGGATTGTGGGCAAAGAAAACCTGTGTGTCACCTCCTGCCTCCAGCACAGACACTACACCTACACCATCCAGATGATGCAGAGGTGCTCAGAAATCCCACCCGGCTCCTGCACGGCTGCCACCACAGAGGGAACACGTTCAGCCCGGCAGCATCCCCAGTGCTGCTGGATCTCATCTGGTCCCATCCATCCTGTTTTCTTCCCCCTTCTTCCTCATTCTCCCTGGGGTTGAACCAGCCCTGGAGAAGCCAAACCACCTACAGAAGATGGGAGGGAAGAGAAGAGGCAGCCCCGCTCCCCACCAAGCCTGTTACCAAGCTCATCATACCCAGCAGCTGAAGTCATCTGGGGCTGCTGGAAATCTCTGGTCCTTCTCCAGGGTGAAACTCCAGACTCCCAGTAGCCCCAGGGCTCAGAAGAAGCCACCAGCAATTTTAGCAGGGCATTGCGCAGAAGAGCAGATGCTGCATCATACCAGCCCAGGTGCCCCATAAAGCCAGTGTACACTGGTTGAACTGGTCCAGGGTGGAAGATCACATCACCTCCATGATGCTCCTGAAGCACCTGTGGGCAGCCGTGTCCTGGGCGAGCCCCTTGCAGGGGCTGATGCTGGATGGAGGAGGGAAATCGGAGGATGAGGGGAAGCAGTGACAGGACAGGACAGGGAAGGACAGAGCCATCGATGCCCATGCGTGCTGACAGCCCCGGTGCCTCCTGCTTTAGCTCTCTGCAACCCCAAACCTCAGAGAAACACCAAAGCCCACCCCAAGAAAAGAAACAGAGGCAGAGAAGAAACTTGGTGAGAAAAGTTTTGGTAAGAAGAGACTTTTAATCAGACTCTGTTACAGCTGTTACAGGGTTTCTCTCGACTGCCGAGGAGTCTGGCCAGCACGGCACGTGTGGTAAATACACCGGCTACGAGGATACATGGGACGAGTTACTACAAGATCTGTGCTTTTACCTGTACAGGAGGGTTTTGCCAGCGTTGTGCTTGCCCGCAGGGGAAGCGGCCGCATCCTGCGTGCTGCCATGGCTGCCCCCCCCCAGCCACCAAGGCCACCCAGCTCTGCTCCCCGCTCCTGCCAGTGCGACCCAGGCTCGGGGAAGGATGAGGGTCAGGAGGAAGGCAGTGGGAGTTGCTCCAGGGACGTGCTGGGGTTTAAGGTGACCTGCCGGGGCCTGGGTGGGGGCCAGGAGGTGAAGCAGGGGCTGGTTTGGAGAGAGTGAGGGCATGAGACCAAGGGACACCCAAGCAAGGTGCAAATCAGCAGAGTACAGCTGGCTCCAACCATCCCCTCCACTTTACACCAAGGTGAAGGGCAGATCCAGACCCTGCTCACAGCACCAGCAGCAGAGCCCGATGCTCTGGGATGGAGCATCCCAGCTCCAGCCCTACAGGGACCCTCAGACCCTCAGCACCACCGTCACAGGGTGGGCACCCTCCTGCAAAGCTCCCTTCTGCCCTCAGCACCAGCCACCCCCCGCTCCAGACCCACTTAATCCCTCCCCAGCTCTGTCCCCAGAGAGGGGACAGAGTTTTGACCTCTCCTGACCTACCCAGCACCTCCTTGTCCCCCAGCCAGGGACACCGTTGTCCTGCTCTGGGTGGCAGGATCTGGGCTGGGAACCGAGCAGGGAGCTGATGTGGGGGGACAGGAATATCGGCAGCAGTTCCCCCCTCCTTCTCCCACTGCCTGGAGGAAAACTGAAAAGTGCCTGTGCTCACAACTAGCAGCTATTCCCTGTGCCTCTGTGGAGAAAAAGAGGAAAAAAAGTGATTTCTAGGGCTAAAAGCCACTGGGGGTCGGCCCGATCCGCAGCCCAGGACCCCGAGAAGGTGTGTGGAGGGAGAGCCTGCCCCAGCGAGCGGGAGAAACCCCCAACGCAGGCTCCAAAAGTGACCAAGTACAGCAAGAAGTGAATCCTAAACAAAACACACCCGCGCACACATACACGCGCACACCCCCACGCACGGCATCTACGGACAAACACGCGCACGCTCACACGGCGACGACACGGATCACTTCCAATTTTACACATTCCCCCCCCCCCCCC
>NW_020799137.1:439923-461799 GCF_003259725.1 Athene cunicularia
ACTTTTTTTTTTCCCCCTCCAAAATAAGACATTGTACATGACAGGAGAGGAAGGCTGAAGAGTGTCACAGTATCGTCGTGTCTCTGGCCCCACAGCTCACTTACCCAGGAGTTTCGCTGCAGGTTCAAGGGCTCTGAGCAGCCCTTTGGGTGAAGGGCAACAATCACATTTTGCAAGCTAAGAATCAGCACAGTAAGACACTCCATCCGCGCTGAACGCTGAATTAAATAAAAACGGAACAAGCGCTCCACAGTTCTGCTCCTGCTGAACCCACGAGCCTGGGCAGGAGTGTGTTCCCCCAGCCCCAACCTCGCCTGCAGCCCAGAAACACCGACGGGCCCCTTCCAACATCTTCAGGGCTGGCACTATGCCACCGCACGCCTGGGCGAGGAGCTAAATCTCTCCTTTGGGCCTGCCTAGGCTCCAGCAACCCTGCATCCTGCGTATGGACACACGTGTGCTGTGCTGGCAGGCCGCAGCTTCCCTTCATCTTACATCAGGCTGCCTGCCCAGCTCTAGATGAAGGAGCAGGGACATGCTCAATGGGGAGGTAGCTCTTGCCTGTCCCAAACCCACAGCTCTCCTCATGCCCTCCCACATGCCTGCATCCCACTGTGGCGCCTGCACAGGCAGGGCTTAGGCAGGGACCCAGGGACCCCAGTTCTGCTCAGACTAACTGGGCTGAGCCCCCCAGTCCACCACACACAAGAAATAAAAAGGTAAAAATATGTCTCGATATACAATGAGAATTGATCTGTACAGCACTGGGAATGAAAATAGGTCACGGGCCACTTTGGAATACGTTTTGTCATTTAACAGCATTTACAGTAACATTTACAGAATAAATATACAATAGGAATAGAGAATCTCTAGGTTATTATTCCATCTCCTCTCTCTGTATATATTTTATATATATATAATATAGCTTTTTTGTTACCTTCTTATTGACTTTGCCTCTTATTGATGCTGCAAGAAAAGGGGAGGAGAGCGAATGCCTCCCTGGCTGGTTTGGGAATGGTGACGGGAGAGACGGAGGGCCGGACCCTTCCCCCCAGGGTTCGAGGAGCATCGTGCCACGGGAGCGGATGGGACTAAACACTTTGGCTACGGGAGTGTCCTGCTCCGTTAACTCCATGGGAGCTATGGTGGGGATCCGGCCCCTGGGCTCAGGGGCATCGGGAAGGTGACGTTGGACAGCGATTTGGCTCATCCTCTATTTTGCTGGTTGGGTGGAGGAAACTGGGTACAGAAGGAGAAGTAAGAGACTTCTCTTGGGAACATCTTGGCTGATTATGGGGAAATGCCACAGGTTTTGTGCTTCTGCCATTCAGAGATGATGCGGTGAGAGTAATTCTATGTCCCTCTGCACAGGTAGGGGAAGGAGAAAGGCAGCGGAGGGGATGGTGATGGGGGGACTGCTGGAGGAGAGACAAGGGCATGGCTGCTCCTGACCACACAGGCCTAGTGCTTCTCAGAGCCATCAAAGACTGAGCTGCTTTGGTTCAGTCCATACCTCCATTTTCCCACTGGAAAGATGGTTAATGAAGGGCCTGAGCTAATTGTCCAGGTCTCCAGGTCACCGGCCAAACCCATGGAGAAGGACTATAAATAAAGGATCACAACCCACAAGAGAAATGTCATTGTGGGGGACCTCCCAGCCCCAGGGATGCTAAGGGATGGATGTGGCACACAGACCAGGTCCTTTCTGCCTTCACCTCCCAACCGAAAGAAGAACTGGGGTGGAAGAAAACCCATTGACAGGAAAGCAGAGGAGAGAAAGGCTCGTGGGCAAGCACCCAAAAACTTGGCCTTCAGACCGGCTTGAAATACTATCATGCATGATCTAAGCCCAGCAGAACCAAGGATGAGGAGTTCCCTCAGCTTTCAGAGGCCATAGCAACATTCTGAGAGGGACAGAGGGTGCAAGCAGGCTGCTGCTCCCCCGACCCCATGGGGAAAGGAGGAAGATGCCGCGTAATACTTGGTACCCTTGACAGAAACACTCGGCTACGTGTAGGATTCAGGGCAACAACCCTTGGTCCCAGTGGGAGAGACTCTGAGCTGGGAGATCCCAACCTTTCCTAGACAGTCTGGGGAGAAACAACATAAAGTCACATCAGTCTGGTCCCCAGATAACGTGGATGGGCATGACAGAGGTCCCTGGGCTCTAACAAGGGCTCACCAGCCTGGATCAGGAGCTAGCGGGGACACTGGGCCCTGGCACTGACTCCCAGTAGCCACTCGCTGTCCCCAGGAGCTGGTTGCCCCCATCCGAGGGCTGGCGAGCTCCCGTGGAGGTGCAACGGGAGGCACTGCAGACCCCTGGGCTCGAAGCTTTGAGAAATGAGGACGAACGTCCAGAGATAATCACTGCCCAGCTCACCTCAGCTGGTGGGTGCAAAGGAGTTAAGTCAGGGGGTGGTTTCCTGAGAGCTAAACCAGGACTGTGGTAGGACTGGATGCCCCACAGCTTCTCTGCTTGTCCCTCTGGGACATCTAAAGGGAGTGGCAAGAGGAGACGATCACCACGCCAGGGATTTTGGTTCAGCAGAGCATCCTACATGTCAGGAGTAATTCCAGGAGAGTCCTCCTGACCCCCGTCACGGTAACCCTATCAACACCCCACACACATTCGCTCACACACCCAATCACCCTCACTTCGGAGGTCCTGCTGCCACGCAGCACGATAACCACCTGACCACGGAGAATGCTGACCGCTTCATCCCACGGACGTGCCATCTCCGTGTCTCAGAACAACTCGCAGACGCTGTCCCCATGCTGGTGGTAACAAAACAGATACCAAGGACCCCCCATCCACTGTCTCATACATCGCAACGTCTCAGCCAGCCCCGCGCTGCTCCCTGCCAGCCCTGGTCAAAATTTGGGGGTTATTTAGGTATGTCCACAGCTATAAAAACCTACAGGAGATACAACAACAACAACGATGGTGACAACAGCAGCACCTTTCTGTGCTATGAACATCGATGGTTAATTGTGCTCGTTGGAATAAGGCCATGACTCCTCCCGGCTAAAGGACAACAGACTGGGAGGGAGGAGCACTGGGTTACAGGAGGAAGCGCGGCTGGCTTTCCACCCGACGCCAGGTCCTTTTTCCAACCATCAGCTGCTTAGAAAAGAGAGATTCTTTGCTTCAGATTTGAGCTGCATGAGGACAACTCTTGGAAAGATATTGCAGCGTCTCTTGTTCCTCCTCCCTTCCCCAAAGGCAAGCCCGGGGGATCCTGCCTTTCAGCCGAGGGTTGTCAGAGGAGTCCTGCCCCTCCCGCAATCCCTTCTTCCTGTTGTCATCTTAGAAATGGCTGCTTTTGGTTACAATTTTAAGAGGGGTTTCTTCTTCATCTTCCTAATTAATTTTCCTGTTGCCTGGACAGCCAGGATCCACTCCCCAGTGACCTCCTCTCCCGGTGGGGGTGGCTGGCAGGCAACCATCACAGTTCGGATTCAGGGGTGCTGGCCAGTAGGTACCCACTCCCGTATCGTCCGTTGGGGGCACTGCTCATTTCCATGGGGGAGTTGCTCCCGGGACCCAGGTAGGAACGGTGTGTGGGCATGGGGGACGGGGTCTCGCTGGGCACTTTGCTCAGGATGAAGCGGGTCTCATCGTTGTCTTCCAAATTGGAGATGTCCTTCATCATCCGGCCCTTCTTGTAGGTGACAGAGAGGGCGTTGGAGCCATCCGACACGAGGTGGAACTGCCGGAGGATGAAGACCAGAGGCAGAGGGAGGGATGCCAGGATGATGAGAGAGATGAGGATAGCCATGGCCCAGGTTGGGTAGAAAAGGAACTTTTCTGCAGCCTGGAAGAGACAGATATTAGTGTCAAGGAGCTGTTGCAGCAAAGGTGATGCACACCAGGTACAACATCTACTAAGTGCTAGACAATTTCTGCTGCCTCCCACCAGACCTCATCCTCAGGGGCAGCATGTGAAGCTATCAGAAGGTGGGTTCAAATCGAGGAAAAGGATGTGGTCCTGCACACAGCATGTAGCTGTGGCAGCAAACCAAAATCCGAGCTCAAACTTCAGTCCACGGTCAGAACTGGCTGGAGATTTCTGGGCAGTGTGGACAAACCCAATCGCTTGCAGAAGATGAGCAGCCACAGGCAGGACATCTCCCAGCAGGAGAGGGGAGGAGAAGCGAGCGGGGCTGTGAAGAGCAGGGTGGTCTGTAGCTCTTGGCTGCCCCCTGCTCAGCCTGGACCTGGGCTGGAGGTGGCTGCGGGGAAGGGAGCTGAGCTCACCTCCTCTCTGATCCATGCACTGTAGCCCGGGGGGCTGACCCCCAGCTGGATGATGCTGGCGGTCATGAGCACAGCCATGCAGATGGGAGAGACATACTTCCAGGTGTAGTAGTAGAACTGATAGGGCCGGAAACCCAGCATTTCTGTCAGCTCCTGCATGAACCTGCCGAGAAGAAGAGATGGAGCCATGTTGTTCCCCACCTCCAAGTGAGAGATTCCCTCCCAGGAGCCCCTCTTGTGAGTTACACTCAAGGCCGGGCCTAGAGAGAGCTCAGCTGATCCAGGAAAGCATCTCTGTGTCCCTCAAGCCTGCAGGGCCGGTTGGGAACCTCCTACGGAAAAGGCTGTTTGAGCATTAGCCAGAACCTCCCTTGCTCTGGCCAACTCATGAGCAACAAGAACAGGCACTGGGAGAACAAGGTCCTCTTCCAAAAGGACCTGGAAACCTCAGAGAAAAGGGTAATCGCAAGTGACAGAGCACCACAACCAACACTAGATACCCACTAGAAGGACCTGCTTCTGGGGCTGGGTGGCAGAGCAGAGGATCAAGGTGAACTGAGATCCTGACTCTACAAGGCAGCTCCCCCGGCGCGTTTGCTCCATCAGAGCTGGTCTCCTGGGGAAAAATCCCTATGGAAAAGAGCTGGAAGGAGGGTTTTTCTTTTTGTTGTACAACTGCCTTACTTCTTGGTGCCATAAATCCAGGCCACAGCGATGTTCTCCAGGATGACCACAACTGTGAGTGGCAGCGTGGCGGAGTAATCGTCAAACATGGTGACAAAGTAATTCCCAGAGCGCTGCACAAAGATCAGTCCCACCACAAAGGCGAAGATGCAGGAACCAACTGTGGGGAGCAAAAGGACATAGTCAGCAGAGCACCACAAGGGGAACCAACGCCTCCATCACGCAGTCCATTCCCTGCATTAGGAGGACCCAGTACACATCCACCGTGTCCACACTCTCCTGGAGTGACTCCCCAGGGCAATGGGGACCCTCCACCCCTTCCCCAGAAGGATGCAGGAGAAAAGACCTCACCTGTGAACACTTCCTTCCGCACCTTGAAGGTGTCAATGATGGGCGTAGTGATGCCTGACATGGTCCCGATCATGCTCCCCAACCCCAGGTTTATCAGCATCAGGAAGAACATGACAGACCAAAACGGTGAGGCTGGGAAGTGGGTCATGGCTTCTGTGAAGGCAATAAAGGCCAGGCCAGTTCCTTGCACCGACTGTTCAGGGGGAGAAAGGACCAAAAGATGAGGAGAAACACATCAGGGACACAGCCTCTGCATGCCTCAGGTCCCTGCTATCGTGCTGAACCACTCTTTGAGGAAAGAAAAATCCAGTCTGGTACCCCAGCCTGGAAGCAGTGATGTCCCAGACAGACTTGCTACGGGCAGACCTTTCCCCCACCCCAGGAAGGACCACGGTGTGCAGGGGAAGACCACAGGGACAGGGGATCCCCATCCCTAGAAAGTCTCTAAAAATAGTTTTTCCAGATCTGTGTACCAGGAGTGACACAAGTAGAGCAGGTCCTACCAGGGAGAGCCATGGGGTTGGTGACCTCCTGATCCTAACTAGGAGTGACACCAGGTACCTTGTTGAGCTCATCCTCCAACAGGCAGGCGTCCAAGCCCAGTTCTTTGAAGTGCCCCTCTTTCACTGTCATGATCACCCTGTACATCTCATTGTAGTCCTTGGCGGTGAGGTGGGAGAAGTTCACATGGGGTGGGATGAGGTCGTGGCTCAGCACGTTGGTGTTCAGGTAGCCCAAGATCTTCTCGGCGTTCCTAAGGGAGAACAGAGCCTGGTCACCCCGAGATGTCCCCTTCCTCCTGGGCTGGAGGATGGGGTCTGACCATGGAAGCCCTTTGCACCACGCAGGATGAACCTCCCAGGGCCACGTTATCCAAGTTGCATTAGGCCACATGACAGAGGGCAGAGATGGGGCCCACCAGGGAATACTCCTCCTTCTCAGGCTTATCTCCTGTGCTGGGACTCCACACTGCATGGCCAGGATTTCTATGGATGCAGCTCATGGTCTAAAGATAACACTAGGTGCACAAATTCACCTTCCTCCAGCTGCTTCTGGGCTCCCTTAACCTTGCAGACAAGTGGACACTACGATGAGTGGAATCTGGAGGGAAACCCAGGTGATGTGACTAGACATGTTGGATTCACCCTCAATTTGCAGGCTAAGAGCTCATTTTAGGGCTGGATTTTAGGTTGGTGGAGCTGAATACCCAACCGCCTCCACTACAGTGGGACATCTCTGGAGATCCAGGCCTTGACCATCAGGAACCTGGGTCCACCAAAACACAGTATTACCCAGCTCCAGAACACTTACTCTGTTGCCTCCAAACCCACCACAACCAGCAGTAGCAAAAACCTGCCCGCCCCAAAGAGAGAAAAAGCCAATCCTCTTACTCCACCACACATTTCTCATTCATGATGTTGGCCTTGAAGCCCAGCACAGCAAACACAACCAGGGTGGCCAGGACGGACGTGAAGAAATTGATGAAGGAGACGAGCGTGGCATCAAAGTGGCAGTTGTTGTCCTGCTTGTTGTAGCTGGAGAAGGCGATGACCCCCCCGAAGCCCAGGCCCAAAGCAAAGAAAACCTGCGTAGCTGCCTCCCGCCACACCTGGGGGTCCAGCATCTTGTCCAGCTTGGAGGGGAGACATGAGAAGAAGTTAGGTGGTTTGGTGACACCACAACTCATCCCAGTGGAGCCAAAGCTAAATTAAAAGACGGCTGTACCTATAACCTGGCCTGGTTTGGAGCAGCCATGGGCACGCTTTGATCTACCACAACCAGGTCCTGCATTACCCAGCCCTTGTAGGTCCTTTTTCTCTTTCCCACAGAGAGGAAAACTGAGGCGTGCAGAAGGGCAGGCAAAGATTTGACCTGACCACGTCTCTGGGTGCTCCATCTGCCCCAGAGCCCAAGCTGGGTGCCTGATTTCCCAGGGCAGAGCCCTTCAGCTTCCCAGTGGACCACCCAGCTTCCCGGAGAGCTGGCATCCCCATCCCCTCACCCAAGGGAGCCACGTGCCACCCAGCCATGGGTCTCCATCCTCCTCCAGCCATCCCCTGCCTCCAGAGCACCAGAAGCACTCGAAATCAAACATCATGGCTGGCAGGTTTGTTTAACCTCCTGTCCCCCAACCACATCACCCCTCTCCTGCAAGCCAGAGCTGCAGGCTGGAGGCCTCCAAACGTCATTCATCAAGAGATCATAATTAATATCTTCTAACAGCCTCGCCAGCTGAGCTAATTCATCTACATATCTGCTTCATTAATTAATTAGCTGGTTAATTAATGGATGCATACCACCAGCGGAGGTTTTGCTGTCAGCCAACATCTTCCCATGGAGTCTTTAAATACGTTGCCTCAGGCACCCCCACTCCCCCACCCTGGTGCCTGGGCACCTAAAGGTGACGGGAGTGATGCTAAAGCTCAAAGCAGCTCCAGGGTGATGGGTTTGTGAGGCTCTTGGCTGTCCTGGCCATACCCTGTATTTAGGGTGCTGATGATCCATCAGGATCTCTGAGGTAGTTTGGGGTTGGTACGCTGTTTTTTGGGGTGGAGAGCATAAGGGATAATAGGGAGGAGAACCTGCTTAGTGTCTGCTGGGCCTCTTTAGAGGCTCTCACCTTGGGTGTGAACATGTGCATGATCCCATCCACTGCCCCGCGCAGCAGAAGTCCCCGCACCAAGAAGCAAACCAGCACCACGTAGGGGAAGAGCGAGCTGAAGTACATCACCTGGGGCAGGAGGGAAGCAACATGGGCACAATCGTATTTACTGCCCGCGGAGCTCAGCCACCTCCCCATCCAACACAAGGACAGCACAAGGGGTGAGAAGGGAGGATTACCCTCCCCAGAATGAGGTCTGCTCCTCGGGCAGCGCAGGGTTAACCCTCGGAACTCTGTTAAGTGTGTCCAAGCACTTTGCAAATCCACCTGAGCTAAGCTTTGCAAAGTGCTTGGACACACTTAAGAGAGAAAATCTGTCGGGGCTGCTGAATGTGAGCTGCCAGTGTCGGCTCAGAAAATCCCTGAAACACAAACTGCTGGTGGCCGGGGAGCCCGAGGGAAGGGCAGCTCTGCACCCCCAGCCCATGCCCTTGCCCCAGCACCTGCCCAGGGCTGCAGGAGCCCCGGCCGGTTCCTGGCACAGGAGACATTGATGGGGCTTCATCCCAGGCAGGGGAGATCTGCTGCCACCGCCCCGCTCCTGCAGCCCACTCCAACCCCTCTGCTCTCGGGGCCGCGGTCTCACTGCCCTCTGCTATCTGCCAATGCACCAGATGTTCTGCAGAGCACATCTGGAGACAGTTGGAGCGTCCTGGGAGACCACACCCTTCTGCATCTGACCCCAGTGCCTACACAGCCTTGGTGAAATGTCCACAGCCTCTGCAAGCTAACAGCATCCCCCTCCCAAAGCTGTCTGTCCCTCCCTGCCCTGCTTCTCCTGCGCAGAGCCCCAGTGCTCCCCCCACAAAGGAGGGATCAGCTCTCACCCCTACAGCCTACGGGCATCCTTCGAGATGGGGTGCACCAGGGAATGGACAGTTGACACCCTGAGCACAGGGGCTGGGCAAGCGATGTGGCTAGCCTGGGCCACGGCTGAGTCCTGGGCCATTGCTGCAGGTGTCAGTTGGACTAAACCTCCTCCTTACGCTCTTTCGGTCTTATTCTGGATCCTCCCAGAGGTGGTCACCCCTGGAGTGGGTGTGAGCACCCCATGGGACGCAGCATCATCCAGCCACCCCAGATCAGGGCAGGAGAGCGTGGTCCAGGCAGGAGGTTTCTGCCTTGAGGACAGAGCCCAGCCCGGCTCAGGTGGCCACCGATACCAACCTTCCCTGAGGACTGGATGCCTTTGATCATGGCCAAGCCAACAAGGCTCCAGGCCACCAGGAGACAAAGGGTCATCTTCCAGTTGAGCCCCCCGCTCTCCGAGATGGAGTTGGAGATGTCCAGGGTCTCCCGGTACCAGAAGTAGGTGGTGGCCGAGCTCCTCTCGCATTCGGTCTCCACAACTGCAAACGAGCAGAGGCAGGGGAGCGTGAGGGAGCTGGGGGAGAGTTACCCACCATCTCTCAGGGGGTGAATATCAATTTATGTCAGAGACCTGCTGGAGCTGGCCAGGGAAGGCAGGCAACCCTGGAAACTAAGGGGCAAGAATTAATGGGGCTCATTTTAGTAGGAAAAAGAAGAGACAGGACATAAAGCCATCGTCAGGTGAAAATAAGATGTTAAATACAGGGAGAGACATTTGCATTTGCTATAAAACCTCTCAGAGTGTCCCAAGGAGACGCTCAGGTGCTATTAAACACCGTTAGCTCCATCAGAATCTCAGCTGGGCACTGATGGAGCAGCCAGGTGAGCCCCGCCTGGCTCTCGCTGCCTCCCTCCATAGTCCTGGGTCAGACCTAAGCGCCGAGGCAGCCCAGAGACCCAAACTGACCCAAACCTGACCTCAAATCCCATCAGTGGGGACAGCCCCCAAGGGGGGAGCATGGGAGAGACTCATCCAACCCAAGGGAAACATCTCCATATGATCAAGGCAGCTGGACCAGAGAGGACCCAGTGCTCCAGGAGACACCTCAACCTCCGGTGTCCCCAACCTGTAGTAGCTACAGATGTTGGAGGTCCCCAGTGTCCCACAGCCCCCCTTCCCCACGCACTGCTCTCTCCCAGCTGAACCTCCCCCCCGTGCCAGCAGCTGTCCCTTACTGGCCACAGAGCCGTTCTTCACGATGGGGCACTCGCTCCAGGGAAGAGGGTACTGGAAGGACTTAAAGAAGTAAAAGATGCTCCAGCCGATGATAACGTTGTAATAGAGACCAACAAAAAAGCAGACCTGGGGTAAGGAAGGAGGACACAGGATTAAATCACAGGGCAATGACACTGTCCCCAACACACCTCCCGCTGAGCAGGGACCCGGGAGGGAGCAGTGCTGCTGGGACCAGGGGAAGGGCCCGTTCCCAAACCAGCACTAGACCCACAAGTGGAGCTGGAAAAACTCCCCTTGACCTCTCAAACCTCTGCACGGGGCTCCTCAAGGTTCACTTCCAGGCCACCCCCTGCTTCACAGCTTGCAAAGCCGTCCCGCACACGCCAAGGTGGGGTCCTGAGGGGGACCTGTGGGTGCACTCACAAGGCAGCTGGCGTAGCCGATGCCCCCCAGGCGGGGACAGATGTAATTCCAGACACCGATGCTGCCCCGGCGGATCCGCTGCCCCACCGCCAGCTCCAGGAAGAAGAGGGGGAGCCCGATGATGATGAGCAGGACCAGGTACGGGACCAGGTAGGCACCTGGCAGGGGAGAGAAACTCATTGTGGACCCGCCTCTGTCTGCTGTCATGCAGCCAAGGACAGACGGACGGGCAGGGCAGAGCTGGGACAGGATCTGCCTGGTCCAGGGTTCATTTGCAATGGATCTGGGAATACAGATGAGTGCTTGGGCAGCAGAGAAGACACGCGTGGAGAGGAGCAAACACTCATGTGCGGAAGGAAAGGGTGCAGCATCCCTGCCAGCGTGGGTGCGTGTGGGACAGAGCCCAGCACACCTAAAGCCAGTCCACAGGGACACAGACACATTCCCGGCCACCTCAGTCACACAGGCAGGCAGGAGCCCTCCTCTCCACCCAGATCCTGCCTGCACACGCGCGTCCGAGCACAGCCAAGCCCCCTGCACCAACACGCACCCCCCACAGACACCCCACATCCCCCGGCAGCAGCATCCACCACGTGCCGCCCAGAGCGAGGTTGTCTGGTAGGGTCAGAAACAGCTCAAATGAGAAACTTGGTTAATCTCTGCCTAATTGAGGAGGCCGGAGAGAAATTAGCAGTTCCCGAGGCATAACCAAATGACCGTAAAGGATGCGATGACTCACGCTGCAGCGCCCAGCTGATGAATTACTCGAACCTCCTGCCAGGGGCTGAGCAATGGGCCGGGGAGCATGTGGCTCGCTCCCGCGGGGCGGCAGGCGATCCAAAGGCACGTGTCGGAGCCCGGTTCTGTCGGGTAAATTCCCAGCTGGATTTACGCCCCAGTGACAGCCAACACCCCCCCAGCTCCGGGCATCTGATGCTGCTCTGAGCAGCGGCACTGCAAAGCGGTTCTACCCACAACAGTGTCCTGAGCTGAGCACCCCCAGCAGCAGGTTGGGGATTGGTGTGTTAAAAATGCAGATGGGGAGATAAATTATGATGCAGCAGCCCAGGGTGATTAGGAGGATGAAGGGAGAGGCAGAGCTGGAGCCCAGCATAATTTGGGAAGGCCCATGAGCATCCTGCCCTCTGCAACGCCTGCCTGGGCATCCACATCTTGATCGGTGGACAGAGATGAGAGAGACAGTCAGATTCAGAGAAAATTTGTCCAATATTGGGGATTTTCTTTCTGTGATCTCTGGAAAGGTGGCACCAGCTCATGCCCATGCCTTGCTGTGCTCGGCAGCACCGGTGGGAAGCGTGGTGGGCAGCGCTGCCAGCCCGTGCCGGCTCCTGGCACAACGAGTCCTGGAAATTTGGCTCCAGCCCATTTTGCTACCAGTACGCAGTCGTTCTCCCCTGCAGATGCCCACTTGGGGAGCAGGAGAGAAAGCAGCAGCAGCTGCCACCACATCCCAGGGCTGCTCGGCACAGCCAGAAGTGGTCGGTCCATCACTCCCCAGCTCCTGCATCCGTCTGTCTGGCGTCAGCCTTGCAGCCCAGTGGGAACCCGAGGCAGGGGCCAAGAGGGTTAAACGCAGCGGGAAGAAAAGGCAGAAAAATGAGTGTCTGCCCCATGGGATGTGGGAGATGATGCCACCTGGCCAAAAGGAAAAGTGCAGGAAAGCTCAGTGATCTGCTGCTCAAGCCAGTTCTCAGCTCTGTGCCTCAGTTTCCCCATCTGTAAAATAGGGGCAATGGCTGGGGCAGCTTGCAAAGCCTTTTTTGAGACCTGCTGCAGGAAGATGTTACACAACAGCAAGGAGATCCTAAACCCAGCTGCCTGTCCCAGTCCCTCCCTGGCTCGGTGCCCCTGTGTCCCACTGCTGGATGAGGCCAAGCCGCCGGGTTCAAACGCCTCACACCCATCTCCTCCACCGGAGCGGGTCTCAGGGCTGTTGTAGGTTTAATTTTCCATAGCTATTTTCCATCCCATCTGGCCTTTTGTCTGAAAACACTTGCTTAATGCCCCCACACACAGACAGCAAATTCAGCCCTGGATTTGCTAGGGAATACACCAGGATGGATCCCAGCCGGGGAACACAGGCTGCTCCTCTGTTACCCAGCACTGGAGACAGCCAAGGCTAAAGCCCCACAAACATTCAGGACAACAGAGACCTCAGTGTAAGCAGAGACATTTTCATTCATTGCACTAATTACAGTTAGTTATCGACTGCTGTGCCAGTGGGGAAACTGAGGCACGGCTGGGTGAGAAGCAGGACTCTGGATCTCCAATCTCTGGCTCCGGGCTGGTTCCCAATCTCATTTAATGGGGAAAACCTGCTTGGAAGTCAGAGGCCAGACACGGAGAGCCGTGTAACGCAGCCAGCAGGGCCGTATCGATCTATCCCAGCCCTGAGTTTAGCCCAGGCTCTGCTCCCGACCTCCTTCGGGCCATGTGGACAACCCTCCCCGCCGCGCCCGCGCCCCGATGCCTGCGGATGCTCGCCGCAACCCAAAGTCACGCTCAGAACCCCACACCAGCTTTGCAGAGCAGCAAAGGCACCGTGCAAAGCCGTAGCGCTCCGAAGTGGAGCCTTGCCTGGACCCAAACCCGGGCACCAGGAGCTGCGAGCGGCAGCAGCCGGGGAGATGCTGGGATGGCGGAGCCGGCCGCACGCGCTCCATCCCAGCTGGGAAGGGAAGGCAATGGGGGTGCCAGCAGCCCCGGGGTGGGAAGTGCTGACTGCACAGGTCTTCGTTGGGAAAATGACTCATCGTGAAGATGACACCAGAGATGTTTTAATTATTGAGAGCGTTGCAGGCTTGCCAGCGCCGGGGCTGGGGGCACGTCGAAGGACGCAGCACCGGGAAGGGGGAGCGGGGAAAGCTGGGCTGGTCCTGGCTGCAAAGGTCAGTGCTGTGGGGGCGAGGCCTCCAGGTCTGGACTGATGATGAGCAACCTGCCCTCTCAGCAGTGTCATGAAGGGTGTCAGGTCTCAGCACAGCTGGAAGAGACCTGGCCATCCAGGCTGCTCCTAGAAGCCCAAGGAAGGGGCACAGGGTGGGATGGGAGGATGGGATGGCTGGAAGGACTTAGGAAGGGGCTGGAGCCTATGCAACGTGGTTTCAGGGCCTAGGGAAATGGAGGGGCTCTCTTCCTTTTTCACTGCCTATTTTCCAAATTGCCCCAACAGGAATTGGGGGCTGCAGCAAGAAATCCTGGTTCCCAGGCTGGAGCGAGGGCAGAGGAGGGCAACGAGGCTGGGGAAGGGCCTGGAGAATAAATCCTGTGAGGAGCCAGGGAAGGAGCTGGGAGTGTTCAGTGTGAGGAGGAGGAGGCTGAGGGGAGCCCTCATCCCTCTCTGCAGCTCCTGACAGGACATTGCAGAGAGGCCGGGGCTGGGCTCTGCTCCCAGGGGATCAGGGACAGAACAAGAGGGAACAGCTGGAAACTGCAACAGGGGAGGGTCAGACTGGACATGAGGAAAAAATGTTTCCCAGCAAGAGTGGTCAGAGAGTGGAACAGGCTGCCCAGGGAGGGGGGAGTCCCCATCCCTGGGGGGGTTTCAGGGCCGTTTGGATGAGCTGTGGGGGGATGTGGGGTAGGGGAGAACTTTGTAGAGTCGGGCTGAGGGTTGGACTCAATCCTGAGAGTCTTTTCCAACCTGAGTGATTCTGTGACTTGCCTTGACTTTGGAGTGGGCAGGTGGACGCCCTTTAGGACGAGGCTGTCCTGGAGGATCCCGCATCTCTGAACCGATGAACATTCAGCAGTGAGCAGCTCCTGGCTGCTCCTTTCCTCCAAATAACCCCCATCCTGCCCCAGAATCCACACCCTGACGTGCAGTGAGGTAGGACTGGTCCATACCCCCTTCCCCAAGAGCTGAGCCCATCCCTGTCCCATCTCTCACCTCCTCCGTTCTTCTGGCAGAGGTAGGGGAAGCGCCAGACGTTGCCCAGCCCCACGGAGTAGCCGATCTGTGCCAGGATGTACTGCAGCTTGCTGTTCCACGCCGGCCGGTTCTCCGCATCCAGCTCCTCGTCTCCATCTTTCTGCTTGTCCCAGGTCTCCCCTGTCACGTTGAGGACGCTGCGTTTGTAGTCCACGGGCTCCTCATGGGCCAGCAGGTCAGCCACCGACTCGGTGACATGCTCGCTGCTGTGCTCCCGCTGCGTCACCTTGCTGTTCTTCGGCATCGGGATGGCTGCCGGCAGCCCCGGGGGGCGGGATGGGTCGAGGGGAGAAGACGAGTGTCCCGCAGGGAACGGTGTGAGCTACAGCTCGGCCTCACCTCCTCTTCATCAGCAGGACCTGGGCGGGGAAGGGGTCCACAGAGGGTGAGTTGGTTTTGGTTTAGTCCCGGGGTGTCCTGGTGCTGGTGGAATCAGCAGCACCAGGAGAAGGGTCTCCATCACCCCCTGCCTTGGGGACCCCCTCTGGCCTGGGGGATGTTAGGGGCCCCCTTCTCCATGAATGATGGACCAGGAGCAACCCCCTGGTTCAGCATTCATGGAGAAGTGCCTCCTGCCACCCACAAGAGGGAACTTCCCTGGGCTGCAGGGGACAGTGACAAGCGATGGAGCCGGTCACATCGCTGTGACACCTCTTTTCCCCTCCAAGAACTCTGGGCCAGCAGCTGATCCCCCACGAGGGCTGACACCACATCCAGCACCAGGGCCCTGCCCTCCCTGCTCTGCTCCTTCCCCTCCTGGTCCATCGGCACAGCCCAGGCTCAGCCCCACGACAGCTCGAAAGCGCTCAGGGGACAGTGACAAACACCCAGGCTATCTCTCCATCCCTGGACATTATCAAGAGTGACTTAAAAGCCTGCAAGCCTGCAGCTAAATCTTCCCAGGCAGCTTTACAACAGATAACGGCTGCAAAACAGCATCGGCCAAGGCAAAGCCATCAATCGTCCCGGCCCCTCCACCTTCCCAGCCTTCATCACGGGCCAGCCTTGGCCGGGAAGAGCCATACCAGTCCCACAGCATCCATGCGGTTACACCAGTTAACATCAGTTTGCCTCCCCCAACTCATTCCCAAACTGATGGCACCAGATCCCATGGGTGCGGGGCTGTGGTGGGTGCAGGCAGGGTAATTTTTGGACCCACGGAGGGAGCGTGGGTGGGAGCGTGGGTTTGCTGCCGGCGCGGTGACAAGCGGATGTGCATGGTGGGTCGTGTTTGCACCGGGGACTCCTCCGGCTGCGGGAGCGATCCTGCACGGAGGCATTTCAGGGGGTGCCCACAACCTGGCTCAGCCCAGCAGCGCTCACCTCCATCTCGAAAAACTTGGGGGCATCAGGGAAATCTGCTCTGCTGGGCTGGGGCTCCTCAACCTGGAAAAGCACCATGTCCCTCCTCACCATACTGGGAGAACTGGGCTCAGACTGGCAGCTCCCACTCCAGCTGGGACCATGGTACTTCACCAGCTGGGAAGAAAACACAGAAACCCCACTAGAGACCCCACATCTTGGAAAAATGACTCTCCCAAAGGGCCACACTTTTTTCTCTTCCCTCCTTCCCTGTTTTCCGGGGACCCCAGGCTGGTCACTGGTCCCTGGAAGAGCGATGGTACCATACTCAGGGACCTGTCCCATCCCGGCCAGGCTGAAGCATCATCTCACCCTGGGGCCTTTCTCCTTCAGTTCAGAGCTCGTAGAAGACCCAGATGACACCTCACAGTTGACACTGCACAAATAACCCATCAGCACAGTCCTTGGGGCAGCCAACCCTCAGCGTGGGTCTCAGCCAGGATGGATGATGCAGGATGGGCGATGCAGGATTGACCTCCCACTGTACCCTCTGGCAAGCTGAAGGAAAACTCTCTGGTGATTTTCCAGAGCCATCCCCAGCTCTTCTTTCCCTTGGAGAAACATCCATCTTTTTGACCCAGTTCAGCTCACAAACCCAAACCTTTTCCCAGCAGCAGGTTCAGTCCAGCAAAGCCCATCCCCATCCGGCACACCAAGGTCCTTACCCGGCACAGGAGGGAAGCAAGGCATCGGCAGCAGGAAACCTCACCCTCCCTCGTCCTCACCTTGGTGTTTTTTCACCCCTGAAGAAAGTTCCCGCTTTGCCAGGCCCTGTTCTTATTAGAAAAGCTATTTTCGGCTGTCGGCTGCATCCGTTGCCAGGCAACCATGTCGGCTCCACATCTTTCCTGGATCCGGCTCCTCTTGAGAAGCCGTTTGAATTATTCTTTCAAGCCTGGCCCAGCAATGTTTAATTTCCTAACGAGGGCTCATTCACGTAAACTGCTCATGGCTCGACGTGGCAATTACTGACACGTGGCTGTCTGGGGCTGGAGCATCCTCAGCCGGCATGGGGACAGGCACCAAGGGTAGGGAAGGGCCTCATCCACCAGCCAGGAAATCACTGGGATTTCCATTGATTTTGGATCAGGCTCTGTATAGATTCCTGCAGACCTGCTCGAATCACCCAGAGTTGCTTGCTGCTCCCTGTCTGCTCAGCAGCCACTTAAGGTCCTTTGGAGCAAGGGTGACTTAGACATTCAAGACGACTCAGCCTCAGGGGCTAAAATCTCTCTTGGTATCAGGGGTAGAGTCTAGAAGACTTAGGATCAGCTGGCCTAGCCCCCAGAGCTCAGTGCCCCATGGCGAGGGCACCCAAACTGCTCTGCTGGGACAGCTCAACCCCTTGGAGCGAAGCCTGGGAGGTGCCCAGCTCCAAGGAAGGTGGTGTTGAGCCAGGTCAGCACGACAGAGACAGGACAGACCTCACAGCATCTCTCTCTGGATCTCCATCTCTCGGCCTCCTCAGTTTAGGTCCCCCCAGCGTATCTGTAGGAGCTGAGAGGCAGCAGGACACAGTGGTCCTTGCAGAGCAGGTTTCTTCAAACATCTCCAAAGCCCCCAAAGCTCTCAGCGCCTTGGAGGACACTCAAGACAGCAACATTCCCAAAGGATTTGGGGATCAAAAGAGGTCCTTGACTACTCTCTTGAGGCAAGGGCTCTCTAGGCATTGAGATCAGATGATGGTGAAGGTGCAAGTCTTCATCCCCATGGGAGATGCACCCAAATTGAACTAGAGCAGAGGAAAACCATGATAGAGGTCCCAACCTTGATCCTGACATGCTCTGTCACTGTGTCCCCACAGGTGGCTCAGGGAGGTCCTGCTGTCTCCCCGATGGCTCAGCCCCAGCCTGGTGATGGTGCTGCCCGGAGGAGATCCGGGCCTGCAGGAGAAAGGACCGTTCCTGACAGCAATTCCATGAGCATCCACGTCCCTGCTGGTAGCGTGAGACGAGCCCAGCCAGAACCAGCACAAAACCACCAACCAACCCCCACAGCATGGGGACCCGATCCAGGGAACAGTGAGTTCAACAGGGCTCTTCCTATTAATTTCCCCAACATTTTGCATCGCTCCCAAGGTCCACACCCCTCAAACTGGAAAGCACGGTCCAAATCCACCTGAGAAAGGTATTTCCACTCATTTCTTTGATTGAAAAGGGAATTTAATCAAAAATTCATCTGCCACAAATAATAACCACCCTGCGAGAAAGATGAGGCAGATCAGCTGACAACCAGGAGCTTTCTGGGCTGGACAGAGATAGAAAACCCTTGCCACTGACAGATGGAGATTCAGCTTGTTTACTTAGCCCTCGTGACCTTAATTTTCTTAAATGTGCATTTTTTTCTTTTTCTTTACAAGACAGATTAGGGTCTTTCAGAGCCCACAGCTTGTAATAACCTCACTTGCACTGCCGGACCAGGGGTGCCTTTGCAACAACCGCCTTGACCAAGTAAAACCAGTGTTGATGGCACCCACACAGGTACATGGAGAGGGACTGTGACTTTTCCCACAGCAGGACCAGGGAAAGGACTGGTTTGTGCTGGGGTCAGTGCCAGTGGCTCTAGAGATCACTTGAAAGCAGCCAACATCATCCCACAAGGTGTTACGAGGGGAGACGTTGGGGAAAGCCAACGCTGGGTTGTCCCTGGGGATAATTTACCTCCTGCTTACGAGTGACAATCCCCCGTCCGTGTCCCCCATGTCCAGGTGACACAGGGGTGGTTTTGACCACCTTATCCCTTTGCACTGACAGCTCAGGAGCCACCGCTGCAGCGGGGGAAGGCCCATGGCAATGGTTTGTTGTGGTACAAGCTGCATTCACCCCGCCCAGGGAAGGGGCAGAGATGGAGAAACTCCTGCTTTGCTACACCCAAGAGATTTAATCCCTGCCTGGAGGCTCCCATCGATCCCAGCTGGAGATGGAAATGCTCACTGGGGAAAAGCTGCTATTTGGGATGAGTGAAGACCTCTGGGAGCTGAGGGCACCTTGTCCCCCAGCCCAGCCCTGTCAGCAGCACCACAAATGGTTCAGGAGAGGAGAGAGGCTCTGAGTCGCGTGTCCTGCCTCGGCCCATCCTTGCTTTCTCAGGAAGGCGTCTGGGGAGCAATAAAGCAGGCTGGAAACGTGTCAGCAAAGCTTTCAGCTAGGCCTGGGAGCACAGAGGCAGGCAGTGAGGAGATGGGGGTTTACAGCAGCCTCCAAGAAGAGCATCCGCCCACAGCAAACACGCTCTGGGTCTGAAGGATGGACATGGGCGGGGTGGGGGGGGGAGATTTCTCCTCTCCTGTGTCCAAATTCTACATTTATACCCTGTTTGGGTCCACAAAGCAGAAACTGAGGCAGGAAAAAACCCCAGGCTAGGTGAATTGAAAATTAACAATTAAACCATGGGGAGTCTCTGCTGGTCCTGCCCTGCCCCACCACCTCTCCTCCTTCAGCTCCAGCCCCGCTGTGCTCAGCTTCCAGGCAAATCCCCTGCAGCTCCCAAAGGAGAGGGGAAAGATGCTGCTTGCGAAGCATTCAGCTCACAGGGCCCGGGGAGGCCAAGCTCGCTTCATCAAGGTCACAGAGCAGGGAAGGGAGGAAGAGTGCCCAGAGGCACAGAGGGATTTCGGGAGGCAGAAGGCCACGTGTGGGTTCAGGATGGGAAATCCGAGCATCAGTGTGCAGCTCCCCATCCTCCCCAACGCACACGGAGCCAGGAAACCCTTGCACCCAGGGCCAGGCTGTTCGGTGCAGATGGGAAGACTGAATCAGGGAGGGGAAGGGACAGATCCAAGGTCACCCAGGAAGCCAAGGAGACCGGGAAGGAGAGGCAGAGGGAAGGAACAAGCATCTCTCCTGTCGTCCCTCTGTACGCTGCAAAGCCAAGCGGCAAAGGGAAAGAACCCTGGATGCACATCACAGTTCCGAGATCAAATCATGAGAAAACCAGCTCCAAGCCCCCACCTGCTGCTCCCTGCGGTCAGAAGTGCCTCTGCAATGAGAGAAGGGCTGTCCCCTCAGAGCAGGTCCTCTGGGAGGTATCCCACCTCTGGGGCGCATCCCACCTTTGGGGGCTATCCCACTCTTAGAAGCCACAAGAAACCAAGGGCAGGAGCCTCCCAGCAGTATCCAAACATCGCTTCAAAGCCCCAAGAAGAGAATTTTCCCAACGCAGGAGCATTGCAGCTCTGATCCCCTCTGCCCCGCTCTGAGGACCTTCCTGTCACACAAAGCTCCCTTCCGCGAGCCAGAGCCGGTCCAAGACGCCTCCATCTTAAATCTATTCAGCACAGGGGCTTGCTCCTCCCTGCTCATCCTCTCTGGCTCCATGGGGAAGGTTTTTGCCATCTGGGCTCATTAGGGCTGCTCCCTCTCTCCCCCCTTCTTTAAAGGATCCCTGTTAATTAGCGCCAGGCTCTCACCGCCCTGCGGAGATGACACGTGGTGACTCAGGCCCCCCAGCCGAGCTGCAGCCCAGTGCGCTCCCTCCCTTACACCCACGCCTGGAGAGCCACAAACTTTGGACAGGGCCGGCGTGACCAGATGGGAGAGCTCAGGGGTGCCTGAGGACAAGGGCACCCGCAAGAAACTGGGTTTTTTGACTGGAAACCACGAAGGCAGCGCCGGCGCGGGGTGGAGGGCAGCTCGGCGGCACGCAGCCGGCATCTCCCCGCCGGAGGTGCTGGAGGTGCTCTGCGCCACGTCCTCCCCATGCAAACACTCAGGCCCGCTTTAGCATCATGACACAGGAGCAGTTCATATTCGCTGATGAATCAGAGCTGCCTCCGCTTCTGTCTTACACCTACCTAAGTGGCTTTCGCCAGCAAAAGAGCCCAGATGTTATAAATAACCCTCAGCTCCTATAAAGGCAAGAAGAGGTGGGGCTACCCCAGCCACCCCACCCGCTCCACCCCAGCGGTGGGTGCGTTTCCCACCACCCCCAGCTCAGGCTTTTTATGCCCCATGGCGGGTCGTGACATTACGGCGACTCTTTTCTTCAATAGGTGACAAGAAACCTTCGGAAAGGGTAGTTTCACCATGGATGGGTCATGAGACAGACACAACACCACCGGAGGAGGGGAAGCCTTGGCACTTGGGTTTGTCACGAAGTGTATGAGCCCATTGATTCATCGGATTTGCTCTCCTTTCATCCCTCATTTAGTACCATGAAAACATACATCAGCTGCAATAGCATGACACCGTATCAGAGCCAACCGTCATATGATTCCTTCAGGGCTCTGTTTGATTCACCAGATGATCTTTTTTTCCAGTTAGATCTCAGTGATCCCTCTTAACTCGCCCGCTTCAGCTGAAGGTTAGTGACTGAACCCAAAACCAAGTCCCTGTTTATCCTAAAAGGCAGCAAATGGGCAGCATCCAAATCCCTCTGAGCTCTGCTCTTCCCTATTGTAATTCATGAAGCTGCTGCTACGTTTGTAAACAAACAAGCCCAAATGCAACCCGGGATGGGGTAAAATCAGAGCCTCTCCTCCCAAGGCAATGGTTTAGTCTGGATGTGCGTAGGTCAGCATCTGATCTACGCTAAATTTGATCCTTGTGACTCCAGCTCGGCTCTGGTTTAACTCCAGATTCCCTGCTCTGTGCAAGCCTGAAGTAGCAGCGGAGTCACTCCAGATTTAAACCAAACCCTTTTATTCCTATTGACTTCAGCGAAGCCGCCTCCAATTTATCCCAGAGGAGAGCCGAGACCCACATTTTATTCCCCTTCCAAGCAGCTGAGCTGCAGTCAAGCCACCATCCAGGTTCCTTGACCCAGTCCCGACACCTCTAGAGAAATATTCGCAAGAAACTCTACGCCCTGCCGGGAATAGCTCAGCTGCTGTGGCATTTCATTTTTTTTTCCTACCAAGACCAGAAATAGTTGCATCAGCTCCTGATGGTTTCAAACCTCAGGTGCCTCAGACACAAGGCATGATCCAAAAAGAAGACGGATTTCACCTTCTGGGTCTTTTACAAAGAGCTGGGACCAGATTTCTCAGCTGGTCTAAGCCCCACATCCCCGGCGTGATGCAAATCTGTACCTGGCCAAGATGCCAGCCCAAAACACGCACCTTTGGGCACGTCCAGCGATGCAATAAACGCACAGAAGGGAATGAGGACTCCCCACACCCAATACTCAGAACTGCA
>NW_020799137.1:461849-468361 GCF_003259725.1 Athene cunicularia
AAAAAATATATATATAAATAAAAAGGGACACGCAGCCCCTGACGCAGGCTTGAGTCACCAGGGCTGCACGTCAAATCTGGGGTGCCAGACCACCCCCCCCATCACTACTCCGAGGGGAGCTCTTACATTTAAAAAAAAATAATAATAACAATAATAAGTAGCAGTGAGTCCTGGCAGAAGGGATGGGTTCAGGTTTGCCCACCCTGGTGCCGCGGGGAAAGGCAAACCCCCCCTTTATAATGTGTGTCCCCCCCCAAGCAAAAAGAGCAGCCCCAGAGGCGCCGGCACGGTGGCTCTGCCCTGGGGATGGGGAGTGCTTGGAGGGGGGGAGGAGGAAATTTGGTCAGCCCTTTCCTCCAGGGGTAAGGATATATTAGAGGAGTCGCTTTGTCTCAGACCACCCAGGGACAAGGGGAGGCAGAAGGAGCAGTCGGGACCCAAATTCTGCTCCCCATAACTAAAGTGTAAATCTGGAGCCTGCCCTTCGAAGGCAGCGCTGCTCAGGGCTGGCCCAAAGCCCCGTGACCCTCAGGGATCCCGGACACAGAGGACACCCCATCTCCAGCCACACCAGTCCCCTCTGGTACCAAAGCCAAGCCCAGGAGCAGCGCAGGCTGGAGCAAGGTTGAGCTAGGGGTGTAAGCCAGCTTTGGAGGACGAGGTACTGACATTTATTAACCCACCTTTAATGCTAATGGTGAAATTCCAAAAGCAAAAGGGTCCCATGCCCCCTCCCAACAGGACACGGTGGGTTATAGTAGCACCATGTATTTTATCGGGAGAAGGCAGAAATTCACAGCCACAAACAGCTCTTTAGGGCAAGAAAACCCCAAATCCAGCTTCTTAGACAGGCTTAATTCATCACAGCCCCTTAGACTGCTTTGATGCGGTAGCTGTGGCTAGCAGAGAGCCCAGGCACACCTGTAGAGATCAGCCCTCCTCCTTTATTCAGTGCCGCCCTCAGAAAACGTCTAACTGGGTTAATTGAGAAAGTCAGAGGGCTGTTGGGTTGGTTTATTGTTGGGGGAAAGGGGTTTTCAAAGGAGTTCATTGCTGGTTCAGCACCTAGTAGAAATTATTAAAGTCTCTGCATCCCAAAAACCCAAATTCAGCCCATTCAAACCCCAATAGTGTAGCCTAGACACATTTTCCTGACCAGTGTGTTGCTGATGCTGGGGATACTGGTACCAGTATCCAGCTCCTGGGCCTGTGGGAAACCCTGACAGGAGGAAAAACGCATTTGGAACAGACAAACCCCAGAGGATTCAAACCTCCAGCCCCAAACCACGCTTCTTCCAGCTCCCGGATCTCAACGTTTATGCACATTTCTGGCCTTTGGGCCCGTTTCCCTTTCCAGCCTATTAGGCACAGAATGATCAATTCTCGCAGGTACTTGGGAGCTCGGCCAGCGCCAGCACCGAGATCCAGCGCCCGAGCATGAGAGCGACGGTCATAACTCTCCCTGCTGCCCCCCCAGGGAGAGATGAGGCCACACTCCATTAAATCCGTGCCTTTACCCATCCCGGGCAGGGATAAGGCAGCTCGATGGGGAATCACAGAATCACAGAATCGTTCAGGTTGGAAAAGCCCCTCGGGATCATCGAGTCCAACAAGTCCAACCCTCAGCCTGACTACAAAGTTCTCCCCTACCCCACATCCCCCCACAGCTCATCCCAACGGCCCTTAAACCCCCCCAGGGATGGGGACTCCCCCCTCCCTGGGCAGCCTGTTCCACTCTCGGACCACTCTTGCTGGGAAACATTTTTTCCTCATGTCCAGCCTAAACTTCCCCTGTTGCAGTTTCAAGCCGTTCCCTCTTGTTCCGTCACTAATTCCCCGTGAGCAGAGCCCAGCCCCAGCCTCTCTACAACGTCCTTTAAACACCGAAGAGGCAGGTCACACTCCGGAATTGCTACTGAGCAAAATCTCCGGTGTCTGCTCAGCTTCTTGCGATGTCTCCGCACATCTCACGGGGGCTGACCCACCTTGGCAGGGGCGAGGGGAATTTGAGGCTGGTGTGAGCCAGCCTGGAAGAGACGGGCTGTGGGTCAAAGCCTGACAGGGACTCCTCTGGTTTGCGATCAGCCTTGGTGACCTTTCTGAAGACTTTACGCTTTTTGTGTTTTAAACGTGGCATCTTGTGACAGCCCTTTCTGCGGATCACGCTTTCTGGTCGATAGGAGAAGCGAGCACAGCGGGCAGGGGTGCAGCAGCCAGGGGAAGGTGAGACTTGGAGCCATCACAGCCAGGACATCACTGGGGTCCCCTGCTCCCTCCTACGGGGACATGCAGGGCACAGGCAGTGGCAGGTATTAACGAGCAGGGAGAGAGAAACGTGCCCCACAGCACGTCACCTCCACAGGGACGGTCCCTGCTCTGCTCCCGCACAACTGCTGGCTGCAGTCAGGGGCCTGGGACAAAGCCACGGGGCAGAAGGGTCAGGAGACATCCCGGGGCGTGGAGGAGCTTCTCCCTCCGTGAAATTCAACCCCACGCAGGATTGGTGTGAAACGAACTCTCCCTCGGCTGCAAGGTGACAGCCACCCCCGTGCAGGGCAGCATCAGGCTCACCGCAAGCACTGGGAAGAGCCCAGCGATGGGAGAAGGGCCCTGCTGTCTGCAAGCACCAGAAAAACTTCCTAATCTCCAAAAATGGAGATTATTTTTGCATCCCATTGTGTCCATGGGGAGATGGATACGAGCTTGGGAGGGCTGGGGAAGGGGACCTGCAGAGCCCGCTGGCTGCAAATGCCAGCAGCATAAAGCTCTCTGCACACCCAGAGATTAAAAAAAGAAGATTGGGTGAATTTATTAAGGGGCTCTTAAGCAAAGGGAAATCAAACAACCTTATTAAAAGGGACTGAACCAGCCATTCAGCTCTCCTGCTCCTGCACACACTCGAGCTGGGGAGGAGGGGAGTTCCTGGGTGACGGGTGACTCGATGACACCTTCAAGTGTCATAAATCCTCTCCTGTGGATTTAAAAATCTCCCTTTGGCTGGCCACACCTCACTGGAGTGTGTTGCTGGTTAGTAAACTGAGGCACAGAAAGATCCCCAGCTTTATCAGAGCTACAAAAAGCCTAGACAAGGCTGGATCTGGGCTCTGCCATATATATTCACGCTTTCAGGTTACGGCCCAGGTTATCGTGCCCCAGGCGGTGCCAACAATCAGCACGGAAGATGCCACAGGCAGATGTAAGCAGCTCTGACTATGGCTGTATTTGGCTGAGGTTTATTCAGACTCAGGCTCAAAAAAAAACCAAACAAACCAAACCCAGACCCAACCCAAACCTCAAACCCAGAGAGCCCGGTACTTTTCCAACACTAGCCTGAGCCCCAGGAACAGTCTGGATTAAAGCAGAACATGAGTAATGTGTCTCCTGGAAGAGCAGTGCCCCAGAGAGCCAGCAAAGGGCTGATACCACGGTCGAAGATAGACGCATTTCCATAAACGCTGGAGCAGCAGCCTATAAATAACCGCCTGAATTTACCGCTGCTTTCATGTGACCCTGATCCCCGCATTTTCGGCTGCCATCTGTCACCATGGAAATGGCATCACAGGGCCACCAACCATTCATTCATAGGACTGGTCCAAGGGAGGGGGCCCAGCGTGGGGGAGGCGTCACTGAGGCTTTTTAAAGGATGAAAGTTGCAATTCCGGAAGGAAAAATACAGCGAGAATGTTTAGAGGGAGCGGGCGAGGGTAGAGCGGGTGAGGATGGAGCCGTCCTTCCCAGGAGGGATGCGGCACAGCCTGCGTTTCCAAACACGCTGCAGCCGGGCAGGAGCACAGGGACAGAGCTGTGGGAAGGGATGGACAGAGAGTGGGGGGGGGGCAGACATCTGCAGGGAGCACAGGGATGAATGAATCCCTCCCCTTGGTCAACCCCCGTCAGTTTGGAGCATCACAAGGGTGCTGCCAGCATGGGGAGATGCATTTACCACCCCATCTCTCCCCCAAACTCCCCCTGGACGCAGGGACCACCCTGTGCCTTTGGGAGGAGATGCTGGCTTAATAAATTACCTTATTGCTTCCTCCACTGGTGACAAGGCTCCTAAACCTGGCTTTCCTCCCCCCCCAAGCAGGGTGCAAACAGGGAGGGATTAACAGGACAGTGAGCATGGAGCTCAGCTCAGATGATTTTCCACCTAAGCTGTCAAGCCGACCTACATTCAAGTGATAATAATCGAAGGGGATGATACCCTCCGGTTTCTAAATATGTATTTGCCTGCAAAGCCAGGGCCTGTCATGGCTCATTCAAGGCCGGGAGCTGCTAACGTGGAGGGAAAGGAGCAGAGCCTGGAAAAGGAGAGCCTGGCCTGACTCAGGGCAGAGGAATTTCTGGCTCTTGCGGAGCATTTTCCACCCAAGAATCCCAACTTGCTGTGCCAGGCTGCTCCCCCCATCCTGTGGGAAGGGATGTGCCCAAGGCTGCAGGTGAGGCAGTGGCACAGGCAGGAGCCCGAGCAGGACGTTCCCCTTGGTTTGCCTTGCTCATCCCAGAGATGCCCCATCCTCATCATCACGAGGGGGAACAGGGACACCTTGAGCCAGCGACCATCGAGCCTGCACAGACGTGGTGGCACTTCCAAGGGCTCCCAAACTTCTCAGGTCACCCAAGAGCAGGATGACAACCCCACAGGGTACCGTGTCCCCAAAATATGGACAAATGCCAGACAGCCCCAGCTGGAAACATCAAAAATCACTGAGAAAATGACCTTTAAAAGAAACATTTACCATTTATTAGTGATCTTAATGAAACCAGCTCCAGTGCCCCTCCGTGCACTTACCTGTTGGCTCTTCTTCTCCAGCACTGCAAGGAGCAGGGATCATCTATTTTTGGCCTGGAGATCACATCTGAAAAACAAAAGGGTGGTGGGGAGGAGGCAATAAGCCTTGTCTGAGTGCGAGAAGAAAACCACACTGCTTGGTTCAGCCCTGGGGGACAAGCATGCAGGGAATAAAGGGGACTCTGCACAATAGAAGGAAAAATAATAAACCCCAGCACAGGCGTAGGAATGAGAACCATGTCCCATAGCCTCTGGGCAAGGGTTCCTAGCAGCAGGACAACACGCTTTAAAGAGCTGCTGCTCCTGAGTTCTGGTCTTAATTTTCTTCACATGCCGAGCTGCCATCGGATCAGACGCGGCCGAGTCTGCGTTATGCAACGGGGCGAATTCATAAGCGCCGGGGCTGGGTGGCACCACGCTGGCTCGGGGTGCCGCAGCGGAGCAGGCTCTGTTTCCAGGTGGTTTTGATGGCCTGGATGGGTCTTTTTGGATGAGCTTTGAGTGATCTCAGGGAGGGTTTTTTGAAGGCTTTGCCTGTGTCTTGGCTGACACTGCTTTCCCTCCCAGACGCCTGGTCCTGCCCCTCACTGCCTGCACTCCCCGGCTGAGCCACCTCCACCTCCCTGGAAGGTTTGCAGTGGGATAGACCCCAAATGCCCTCTCTTGTGGCCAGATCCAGGCCTCCCTGCCCAGCACAGAGGCCTGAGTTGGGGATCTGGGATGGTCTCAGTGCCTGGATCCGCCCTGGGGAGCCGCAGAGTCCTTGAACATTTTGTTCTTGGAAATGAAAACAAAAACTCTTCAAAGGGCTGCTCACATCTCCTTGCATGGTCACTGCTGGCTGTGCCGTTTATTCCTGGAGGAATAGAGATCTCAGGCTCTTGTTGGGCCAGCTTCTTTGAGAAGGGACATGTGTCCCCTTTCTGAGTCCCAGAGGAAGGACACAGGGAGGGAGTTTGCAGTGGCCTTGTCTGATGCTGCCCAAACCATGTGGCTTGTTCCTCCGATGCTCATCCTGACCATGCAACCTGCCTGGCAGACTCCACAGGGTTCAAAGTGCCAAAACCAGAGGATTTTTCACCCCAACCCGCATCCCCTGGAGAGAAAAAGCATGTCCTGGGCTCCTGAGCCAACCCCGCCGAGCCGCTCAGCATGCCCTGCCACAGTCCCTGCTCTCCCCGGGGAGGTAACCCCCAGCAACTTGGCACCCGACATCATTCTCTACCCAACTAACGAGAAGCAGCCAAATGCCATCCAGCCGGTCCCCACCAGTAGCTGCTTTCAACAGAAATCACCCAGAAACCACCCTGGGGCTGTACAGCCACAACCCCGGCTGCCGGGGAAGCAGATGGGAGCCAGCTGGCCACCTGCGGTCCCTGTGGCCGCCTGCCACCGGCCAGCCCTCCCCGCTGTCCCCAGCCCGGCCATGCAGTTCCCGGCTGGTGGCAAGGGCCGGGGATCCGCTGGAATAAGGGAGCAGAGAAAGCAAAGCTGCCGGCTGCAGCTGGGGGCTGCTTCCCACCCCATCCCCAAGACTCCCGTGGGACTTGGTGCGTGGAGCCCATCGGCTCCTGTTTCACCAGCTGCCATGTGATTTTGCCCTGGGTATATTTTAAGCGCTGCCTTTGACGTCACACGTTCTTCTCCAGGATGCTGCTTTCTATACGTTTCCAAGCAAAACAGTCCCCAAATTTCCCCTTCAGCTCCCCCTCCACCAGCC
>NW_020799137.1:468411-478126 GCF_003259725.1 Athene cunicularia
CCTCCCTTCCATCCCCTGCGGTATCACCTCCCCACAACCAGGTCACCCCTTAGCAGCTGATCAGAGGTGGGGATGAGGGAGGTGATATTTAATAATCCCCTTTGGCAGAGCAAGAAAAAGGTGGAAAAAACCACAGACTGCGGAGATGCCTGGCTCAGCCAGCTATCAGACTCAGGGCAGGACTGGTTCATCAGCCCCACAGGGTGGATGCAGGAAGCGAGGCATCAGGAGATGGAGCCACCCAGGGTGGTGGGTTCACCCTGCTCCCTCCTTCTTTCAGAGCTGGGTGCAAGTGAAAAATCCTTCCCCTGGCCCAACCAACCACCCTGACAAGCCCCATCAGGCCTGACAGGGTCTGCATCAAACTGGGAGCCAGACCCCATCCCATCCCCTCGATCCCAGCTGCTCTCCTGGATTAGTCCCAGCCCCAAAGAAATGCTGCATCCTGCCCCAGACCAAGCCCTGAATCCCTCACCTCCCAGGCCTGAGCACCTCCAGGAGCAGGATGCGGCCATTTGAGGAGAAGGACGCGGGCAGGAACGGAGCAGCACAGCCGCTGTGCTTGTTCCAGCAGCTGGGGAGTGGTTTGCAGCAGTGCAGCACAAACACACACTGAGCTCTTCCCTCGCCTGGCTCGTCCCAGAAACAGCCGCTGTCTGTCCCCAGAGACCTTCACCTGCGCCTTGCTTCACCCCGCATCGAGCTGCTTGGGCTGACCCGTGACTGGTGGAGAGCAACGGAGAGCAAAGATCCAAACTCTTTTTTCCCTCCTCCTGGGAGTTTTTACCTGTAGCTCCATCTCAGCACATCCCAGGGGATCTCAGTGCCAATGTCAGGCACACAAGTGCCTCTGTGTCTGTCCTTAGAGGTCCCTGAAGTCAGGCTGCCCCTGGAGATGTTGTAGGGATACCCACTGCCCTGTACACGGCACAAACCCACCCTTCAGTGTCCTGTGAGCACCCCTGACCTGAAAGAAACCCAAAATGTCTGGCAGAGGGAGCATGTTTCCCTATCCTGGACCCTGGGCACAGCTGGGTTTTTCTCTTTGGATCCCCTGGCCATCACCCCGTCGGGCATTTCCATGGGCTCTTCTGCATCTTGTCTGCAGGTGGGATGTCTCTGGCAGCAGTTCAGCCCCCAGTAGAGCCAAACTGGTGGAGAGGGAAAATCAGGTCTCAAGGCTGGGAAGGGTCACTCGAAGGACTAAAGCAGCTGATAAAAAAGTTCCCACCCCAGCAGTTCAGCTGGAAACGATCATCCACATGAAGACAAACGAGTTGGGACAAGCCACCCTCCCCTCCCTCATGCCCCCCAACCCTCCAAGCTCCCCACATCAGGGGGTTTCACTGCACTTTAAGGACAGAGCAAGCCCCAAGGTATCTGAAACGCTGCTGGAGAGAAGAGCTTGGATGCCATCCCTCGCCCTCCCCGCTGAGCTCCCAGCCAGCCGCCCGTGGGGCCGCCTCTCCCCTGCCTCGGTGCGAGAGGCCGCTGATGCTCGGCCCCTCTGGAGCCCTCTCCCATCGGGAAGAGCCGGGCTGCCCCACTATAGCTGGCACGAACCAAGGCATCTCCTGCCATTAGCCCCCCGAGGCTGATTATTCTTCTCTTCCCATCCAACAGCACAGACCCAGCCCAGCTGCAACGGGGCCAGGAGGAGGAATGGGGCTCGGGAGAGCTTTGAGGAGTGTTTCTGCCTGAGCAGCATCTGCTGGGCTGAGCTGGGTGGGTCCAACGTGGCCACGCTGTCCCGTCCCGCTCACACCAGGGATGCGGGCTCATGCCCTGAGCATCCTGCTCTGAGGCAGGATTTGCTGCAGCTTTGCAAGATGTTGGGAGTGGTACATTTTTCAGCCAGCTCAGGGTTTGCTGCAGCTTTGCAAGGAGCTGGGAGAGTGGGATTTTCCTCCTCAAGTCCCCTTACCTGGACAAGGGTGACACAGGAGATGGCTCTGCCGAGGGGAGACGTGCCGGCCAGGCAGTGTGATGGGTCACCCCCTGCCAGAGCGGTCTGGCTTTTTTACCTGATCAGTCCTCCCATGTTTCTGGTTTCTCCTTTTCCCCAGTGCTCAGAGCTCTCTGTGCTGGCTGGCTGCAAAGTGGGGGTTCCCCTGTTGTGCCCCACGCCTTCCCCTGAGGCTCCGGCACTGCCTGGAGCCAAGCAAAGCCGAGGCAGCGCTGACATCCAGCAACACTTGATAGGATCAGGGAAGGATTTACTCAGGCCTCAGCAAACAGGACTTTCCTCCCCACTCAACAGCACTCAGAGCTTTAGCCGCAGCACAGCCTGATCCCAGCTGGGATCCCCCGGGGCATACCCACACAAGAGCACCCTGAAACCAGCTGTCCAGGGGCCTCCTGGGGCATCTTCCAGTGGAAACACCCACCCAGCCCCGCCTTTACATGGGAAACCATCCAAGCAGCAACCTCCTGTCGATCCCCATCCCGTCTCCCCCCAGCAGCATCCCCATGGATGTCGGCACACGGAGCTGCTGCCAAGACAGCAGCACGCTCCATTGTCCGGGTCAGGCTTTAATCGCTGCCACCCGAGAGGAGGTTTGGACACTCAACAAAACTGGCAAAGCCAAAGAGACCCCGGAGGAGGTGAAGAGACAAACAACTGGAGAAATCAACCCCCAAAAAAACAATGCATCTTTTTGAGGCTGGGATAAAGCCCATCGACCCCGCTGCAGGGCTCGACCTCGGCTGAATGACACGGCCACCGCTGCTGAGAAAGGGACCGCGGAGGAATGCAGCCGCGCGGGCATCCCCTGGGAAGTGGGGGGACACGGGGCGATGTTCGTCTTTGGGAGAGGGGATTGCAGAGCCTGTGGCCTTTCAAGCCACAGCCCCATCAGAGGTGAGAGCTTGTGGTTCCATTTCAGCTGCACCACCTGGAAATTTTACATCTGGGCAGAGCTGAGGAGGCTGAGCACAACCCAGGAGCTGGGGAGGGGGCTGCGAATCAAGGGGAGGGTTGGGGGATGCAGAAGAAGCCCGAATAAAATCAGAACCATTCAACCAGGCTGATTTTAGGGATATTTTAACCCTCCCTTCTCTTTGTTGCTTAGAATATCCAGCCCCTTCAAGAAGACGCTCAAAGCTGGAGCCAAGGGCACACAGAACACGCAGCACCATCTCTCTACAGCTGGGGATGGGGAAGATCAGATGGAACCAGCAGGTCCCATCCCCCACCGTGCTTTTTCCTCCCCACCTTTGCAGATGTCTCCTCACCTGAACACCTGAGCTCAGCAGAAGAGGCTTTGGGTTTGCACTGTGCACCTCCGTTTCAGGTGGAAATAGGGGCAGGGGGTACAGGTGGGGGTCCTGCTTTGGGGAAGGGTTGGGAAATCCTGGAGGGAATAAGTCAGCAAAAACAAGAATAAGAGGAGTCAGGAGAGAGGATGAGGAAAGGGAAGAGCGAGGAGGCGGCAGTGGCAGGGAGACAGACTGCACCGACCATCTGCTGCGGGTGCTTTTAATTGCTTGGGCTTGTTTCAGCTCCGCTGCCTCGGCTTTGCTGCAAGAGCTGCCAGTGATGGGAGCCAGTCCCCAGCACCAGCCCGGACTGCAGGAGACACTCGGGGACGGGGCAGGATGAGACCCAGCCCTGGAGCAGCCCAGGTGCGATGGAGGGAAAGAAAGGAGCTGGGCTTTGCAGGGCTGAGCTGGGGAAAGCAGCATCCATGCCAAGGATGGGACCAGCCAGGGCTCCATCACCAAACCACCCACTGGGCCAGGGGCCTCCAGCAACCAGCTCCAGCAGAGCCACACTGGAGCAGGGGAAGGAAAAGCTGCTCAGAGCAGCCACAGATGCTTCACACGACCAGGCAGATGCCCCAGTCCCTCACAGCTTTTTAAAGATGCCTCAAACCAAGCGCTCGAGCTTGAGAAAGGGACACGCACCTGGAGCTGCTGAGCTCTGCTCCAGACTATAATTATCCCCCCTCTCCCCCAGCAGCTCCTTCTGCACCATCTGCACCTCCTGACACCTCCCTCGCTCTTTCCATCACTGCCCTCCTGCCTGTTGCCCCCCCCAAACCCCTCACCCAGGGGTCCCCATTCCTGCAGTGCTGTTTTCCCCACACCCCCAAACCACCTACCCCAACCTGATGCCAACTGGCAGGAGCAGGCACAAAAATCACCAGCCATAAATTTGGGCACCCGCTGCCCTCCTCAGTGGGGGATCCCTCTCGCTGGAGCCCCCAAGGCCCCCACCACGCTGCAACCACTCTGGGTGGCTTTGGGGGTCCCCACCATCACAGGGGCCTATGAGGTCTTTGTCTCAGCCCTACTGTAACACAAAGAAAAACAACAACCTCCTGTGCTCCCCACAGCCCTTTTATCCCCCATTTGGAGGGTCAGCATGGGAGGGAAAACCTAGCTGTTAATTATCCCTTCATCACATATGCAAAAAGCCAGCTGCCCATTGGCTGAACCACATGAATCTACTCATATGATGCAGCATCCAGTCTCCCATTGGCTTAGTGGCCAGCAGTGATTTATGGGCTGGGTATCACCTGCCCTTTGGGGGATCCCCAGTCTCCCAAAAGGCCCCAAATCCCTCACTGGGCTGGTCTGGATCTGCCCCCTGCCACCACGGATCCCATTAACCGGGACCTGTTAATTATTTGCACACAGCAGGGACAGCCCCAGCAGAGAAAGGCGGAGATGCTGCACCACAACCTGCACGTCTCTGTGGACTCCATGAAAAACCAGCAGGAGCTGCGGATCCTGGCACCGGATCAGAGGGATCCCATACTGGGAGCACTGGGAATGCTGAGCTCTCCGTGTTGTCTCAAAACAGAGGTCACCTGTACCCTGCAAAACTGTTGGGGTTTAGGATACAGAGGGGAAAAGGCATCTGGACTCCCCATGTCAGAGGTGTGTGCTGGGGGGGGGGGGGGGGGGGGGGGGGATCAGGGGGGTCCCATCAGGAAAGTGAGGGGCTCGGCCAAGTGCTGGAGCTGTGCACCCCCCACCTGAGTGTTTACAAACAGGATTAGTGCTGCCAGCAGATTAAATGTGTTGTGCCTGGGGTTTAATTTCCTTCCTTGGGAAAGTTTGATCTTGAAATCCAAGGCTACAGGGAGAGGGAGCTGCAGTGTCCAAGCGCTGGGTGTGATGAGTTTGTCAGGCCTCTGCTGATACTCGGTTGCTGAGGCTGCTCACCAAACCTCCGTGGGTGAAACCATCCCGGTAAAGCCAAAATCTGGAGATGGACCTGGGGGCACCGGCAGAGCTGAGAGGCCGAGAGCAGTGGAGGGGATCTGGGAGCAGAATCAATGTCTTGTGTCTGGGGAAGAGCCAGCAGGTCCCCACCGGACCCTGAGCCCAGACAGCTCCTTTCCAAAAACCTGCCCCAAAGCGACAGCCCAGGCACAACTGGGAAGATACATCCAAAGCGATCGCTCACCAAGCGGCTTAATGCAATCCGCTTAGAGCAGCAACAAGAAAACACCACGGCTGAAAGAAATCAGATCCTTAATCTTGGAGAAAATCCTGCTCTGAGCCCAGCTCTCTGCTCCCTGCCCCAGCCACCCCTTGGGACTTCACCCCTCTCTTTTCCAGCATCCCAGGAGGGTTTATCCATGTAGATGACAGGGAGCAGGGTCGGCTGGGGACGGGCCAAGCCCTGGGGACATCTGTCTGCAAACACATGGGAGCAGAGAGGGGAAGGAGAGCCCATGGGAGAGGTTTCTGGCCCCGACATGGGGAATCTCACAGGTAAGGTGGCAGGTGACGTGTGGGGTTGGGGGGAGAGGCTGATATCTGGGGATAAACCCTGAGGATCAGGGATTTGAGCATTAAAAGGGGAAAAAACAGGGTGATTGGAAAGGGGTGGCTTCAGCTGAGCAGGATGCGGCCGAGGCACCGTACTGCAAACACAGGGTCCCCTCCCCGAGAGGGACAGCGACTCTACTCCTGATTTACCGCAGGACCAGCCAGGAAGGGATCCCATGAGCAGCCGTGCTGGCAGAGCGAGCCAGCCCCTCTTCCCATCTCATTTCAGCAGGTAATTGCCTCTCCCAATTACACAATTAGCGTAAGCAAAGGTAATTACAGAACAGAGGCGTATAATCATCCAGCGACTGCCGTGATTTCGGGTGGCAAACTGAGGAGCGAGACATGTTTGGGGAGATGATGCTGGCAGGGAAATCACCTCCAAAAAGCGGGGGACGGGGACAACACGGCAGCCTCGCACACATTTACACACACGTGTGTGCTAACAGCCCCTCTGGTCACATTAACAGCTTGGTGGAAGGATGAATTACGGAGCCAGGCAGCCTCCAAGCAATTTGGGATTGCGGTGGGTTAATTATATTAACGCACACAGGTCCTCTGCCCCATTTCTTCCTTTTTCTTCCAGTGCAGGGCTTGGAGCATTTTTTTTTGCTTTATAATCGCCTGGAGGGAGGCATTAATGGTCGAGCAAGGGTAAATTGCAGGGCCGGGCAGCTGCTAGTAGTTTAGGATTGCAACGTGTTAATTATGTTAAAGGCACTAAATAATTTCACTGCGTTGATGAGGGAAGGGAGGGAGGAGGTGGTGGAGAGATGCTCCAGGAGGCTGTGACGTGTCCAAGGTGCCGGAGGAAATTGGGTACCTACAGCCGGGGATGCGCAGGCACCTTGTTCCCATCAGCTTCTTCGGAAAAAGCATTTTAAAATATAATAGCCTGATCTAGAGGTGTTTAGAGCCTGAGCATGTTTGGGCAGGGCTGGAGAAGCCATTTCCCCGCCAATGATGCCAGGCTGACACGGGCAGGTGCCTGTGCTGGGTTGCCCGGGGGAGGACAGTGGGGAAACACTCTGTCCTTGCAGGGGAGAAATCAGCCGCGATGGAGAACCCTCCTTTCCACCGGGGAGACGGCTCAGCTCCACGGCCAGACCCCCCGAGGCCGCCCCTCTCCGGGGGGAGCGGGCAGGACCCGCCGCCCGCGGCTGGGCTCACCCGGGGCCGGTGTCACCGACCTTCCCTCTGAGGGATCCCGTTGTCACTAGATGGCAGTGGAGCATCTCCGTGAGGCTCTGGGGGAGCCCGGAGCCTCGGAAAATCCCCCCACCGAGGCTCTCCCATCCCCACCGGGCAGACCCCGGAGTGATGCCCGGAGCCATCCTACCCCTGTGCTGGTCCAAAGGGATCCTGGGTTGGATCTCGGCAAAGCCAAGCTGCGAGGCACCGGCGTTGCCCTGGATACAGCCCATTTTCTGGCTGAGACTTTATTTGGGTGGAGAAAAATGAGGATCTTGGCTCCTTAGCAGAGATTTCTTCTGCAACAGTCTCAGTTTTGGACTCACGTGCGCTACCCACGTTTCTGCCTGACAGAGCCCGGGCGCGAGGGTGATGCAGATCCCAAATTCTCCACTCGGACCCGGTGCTGCAAATAAACCCCCAGTCCTTGTGCAGACCCCCGGCTGTCCCCTCGTAATGGGGACAGGGCCAGTGCTTATCCAAGCTATAAAACACGGAGGCAAGACAAGCCCTAGGGAGGGGGCTGCCATCCCCATCCTGGGCTCCCATCTTTGGGCTCTTCAGCCCAGGCTCAACCCCGTGAGAACAACCAGCCTTCAGGAATTAAACTGCCCGGCTGGGCTGGCAGCAGAGCAGCCGATGCCAGCGCTCCCAAACGAGGATTCCTCAAGAAAATCAGTTTAGTTCAATCACTGCAGCGGTTGGCACATGGCTACAAAGCAATCTAGATAGCAGCTCCATTAAATCAGTGTAATTTCTGGGCATACATCAGCTCTGATTTTACAGCCCTTCACACAGAGCGTTTCATCTATAGCAGAGTGGGCTTTTGGGGGGAGATGTCTGGTTTTCCTGACTCCACATCGCACCTTCCCTCTGCCCTCCAGGACTGGCAGCTGGGATGGGGCAGTCCTGAAGCTGAACCCATTCCTGCTTGGGAAAGGGATTGTAAAACCTGGGGATGGTCCCTCTCTAACATGGTCAGACCTGGGACGTGCAGCTTCAGGCTGAAACACCTGATCAGAATGCACAGGAACACCTGAAAAGGGAGAAATTTACCCCAAATTCAAGGCTAGCTGGGAGGACAAAGCCAGCAGAGCAGATGGGGAACACCACAGCAGCGGGGTGCAGGGATGGGGTGAGGTCAGGGAATGGGTGTATCCTGAGCCGGGTTGATAAGGATGGGGATAAATAAGCCAGAATTGCTCCGCTCCTCTGGCCCGTGCTCTGTGGAGAGCATCGAGGTGCAGGGTTGCTGTGATCAAAGACACCCCCTCCGTGCCCAGCAAAACCAGTATCCCACGAGAACCTTCATCTGACAGTACCCACCACCTGCCCAGTATGGGCTCCCAGACCAGCTTGAGAGAGAGATTTTAGGGTTTCTCCCTCCTTTTGGGCATGGCCAGGCCAGACTCCAAATGAGGGGAGGTGCAGAGGGGCAGGAATACCAGAGGGAGCCTTGTTCTGCAACCCCTGACTCCAACCTCACCAGAGAGCAGGTAGGGTCCACGAGTCCCTTGGACTGCCGTGACCACAGTAAAGCCTAAAAAAAAGGGATGAAATTAAATCACGATGAACACTCAGTTATTTATTGAGTGCTTCAGTGGGCACAGGTTTGCCTGACAGCTTTTAACCATGCAAGAACTGACACAACTGGCAGAAATCAGGGCAATACAGTCCAGCTGTGATGCTGGAGAGTGGCACTAAGACCACATCCATCCTCCAAAGGGATTTCTTTCTTTGGCAGCACGAAGGAGGGAAAGCAGCAAGATCTGCTCATTCTCAGCTGCATTTCCACAGTCCCCCAGGACCTGCATTCCCTGATATCGGGGCATCGGATTTCCACGGCTGAGGATCAGCCTCTTATCACCAGGGTCTGCAGGAAATTGGGGCTGATGGGAGGCCCTGGGAGCCAGGACGGGGTTTGGAGGTTGATGCCTTCATCTCAAAGGTACCCGTTGTCCCAGTTGCTGCTGGGACTGGCACAGAGCCCAGGTCCCTTTGGGGCACCAACCCTACAGGCTGGGTAAAACATACCGGGGTGCACCCCAAGGGGGCATTTGGGATTTACCCTGAGGATTGCTTGTTTGGGGAGGGCACAGCACTCGCCTCCTGCCTTCTTGCATCACCACGCAGGTCCTGGGATGGGTACGTGAAATAGGGTAGTGGGGAGAACGTGAGCCTGCGCTGGGCTCTGTAGCCAGCGTGTCAAGGAGCCCTCCTCACCCTCCTCCTCCTCCTCCTCTTCTGCAGGCTGCTATGGCGGGAGAATGAAGGAAAGATGTTTGCAGTGAGCCTCCAAGAAAACAACCCCCAAGGGCCCCACCCCATGTCCTGTCACCCCTCAGGAGCTGGTGTAGCCCTCAACCTCTGTCCTCAGGCAAGAAGGAAACAGGAGATGGCGGCTATTGAACCTGCTGTCAATCACCCTGCCTCTGGACAGCTGATGACAGTGACTGACAGCAGCTTGAGGCAGGGATGAACCCCCCCTTCTGGGGTCTTCCCTCCCTCCCAGCCCCTCCAGCTCCTCGGAGGAGAGCTTCCCCATGCCGGACCCGTCTGCTCTGTATTTATTAAAACAACAAACACGGGCTGTGCCTCCAGGTGCCCTCGCGCATTCCTGCGGGGCCGGCAGAAGCCAGAGCTGGCAGCAGGCGCCTCGGAAAACAGCATCATCCCAAACCCAGCTGTCCCGTGTCCCACCGAGCCACCCCATGGGATGGGGGCTCCCCGTGCGAGGGGG
>NW_020799137.1:478176-490095 GCF_003259725.1 Athene cunicularia
GGGGGGGGGGGGATTTGTCACAGCACGTGGGGGTCCCATCGAGGCAGAGGTGTCCCAGCATCTAGCAAAGGGATGATGGATCTCGCGGTGATGAATGACTCCTGCACCTGACTCCTGCAGAACAGATGCATTTTTCTTCCTCTAGAAAATTCTCTTTCTGCCCCGTTCCCACCCAAGGAGGATATTTCTCCTGCTCTTTCATCCCCCTTTTGGGCTAGATACAGCCCCTCACTCCTTCCTCGGGTAAACCACTGCCTTGAGCGGCTGGTAAAAGGCTGCTGTGCTCTCACCCAGAAGCGATTGCCTTAGCGGGCAGAAGTGGGGGCGAATTAATCCTCCATGCACAGCCAAGAGGAATCGGCTGGGCTGGGAGATGGCCCTGCTGGAATCAATGAAAGGATGGATTTCAGCCTGCAAGACAGCGCAGCCTCGATAGAGTCAGCGTGTCCCACACTGCCAGGGTCTGGCCTCCTTTGAATGAGACAAGTTAATGAAATTACTGTGAGTCAGAGGGACACAGAGGAGGCTCTGTGCCTTCCTCCAAGCGTTCCCACATTCAGCCCACCAATACCTCCTACATGCCAGGGACCCGAGAGGGATGCTAGGCAGGGCAGGAGCGAGGGGATGCTGCAAAATCCACCCCCTGAGCATCCACTCTCCGTGCCCTGCTCTTGCCTGGGCTGGTCTGACAGGCAGAAAGGATGCTGCCACGCTGAAGGGATGAAGAACAAATCAAACAGCACTACAGCAAACAGACAGAGGAGAAAGACACTGCAGCAACGTTATTGCTCCCTGCTGCTGATTAACCTTCCCCTGCAATTTTATCCTCTGCCCGGAGCAGCAGGTCCCCAGGCGCAGTTTAGGTTGGGTTGAGAGGATGGGGCAACCCCTTCTCGGCTCCTTGGGGAGCAGAGGCACAGAGAGGGGTATTCTGCCTCCTCTTCAGCCTCCGGCCTCGGCTAACAGCCGTGACTCCTCCGTGCGGCAGAGGAAGCGGGGTTAATGCCGAGGAACGCCTCAGCCAGCTCCACTGAGCTCATGCCCTTCGTGAAGTTACTGAATTTACTTCCCCCCGACAAGCTGAAGAGCAACAGGGGAGCCAGGTGGGACCCATTAACCCCCATCCTGGGGACGAGGCAGTGCTGTCCTACTGGTCATGAGTGTCCCCAGGAGAAGGGTGGGGGCCCTGTTTCCTCTCACCCAAGCAATGTCCTCCCAGAAATGAGGCCGGGAGAAAACCTCAAGAGCAGGGGAGGGACAGACAGAGGTGCTGTTGGGAAGGAAGGAGGGGAGCAAAGGGGAGTTGCTGGTGCAGGTCAGATCCTGCTCATGGGGTAACTCGCTCAGCCTCAGAGTGGACGTGCTGGGATCTGCATTACCCAAATTAGTGACTTAGACCCAAATACAATGGTCACTTAAGCTGCTAAAATTCAGCCTGTGTCAGCACCTCTGCTCCAAGAACCTCTGCCCCAATGAAACCATCTCGCACAGAGCCCCCCCACACCGCAGGGTCCGCCAAGACCCCCACACCTAGAGACCCACATCCCTCCCAAGTGCCCAGTGCAAGGAGCTCCATCCCTGGCCCCTCCACCACGTGGGTCCCATCCCCAGCATCTCACTCCAGCTTTGGGGTTCTGCAGAGCTGAACTGGGGTGGGGAACCCCCATCAAAGATGCTTAGAAGAACCAGCATGGAAAAAACTAATCACAAGTCAACACTTTCCCCCAGAATGGCCCTCAAATAAGGAATGTGGTGCCTGGACCACATCATAATTTTTCCCCTGACTCAACCCCCTAAAACACTCACTTTCCCCCAAATTACCTGGATTTGGTGGCTTTCCCATAGACTTCACACCCTGGGATCTCAGTTCTCTGGGTGATCCCTTCGAGAGCATCCTCTCCTGGGCGCTGGACCACGGTGTCAGCTGCTGAGCCCTTACCCCTGCTCTGGGAGGCAACAGCCCCTTTAACCCTTGGCTCCATGCAGAAAGGGCTGGTCTGTGCTGTTTCTTCCTCTCCAACTACTCTGGGCACAGAGGTTTAATATGAAAATGCTGTGGGCTGTTTGGAGAGTGGGAGGAAGACATCTTTTACTCCAATTTGGCAGGGGTCGCCTTCACTTATTACTCTGAGCTTCCCCCCCTGCTGCTCTGAAGGCTTTGAACCAGCTCAGATCCCATTAATGGGGTTAAGCAACAGCAGGGAAAATGTAGGGTTAGTACCAGAGGAAATATAGGGAGCCTGCTGGTGTTTAGGGCCTGATTCTGTGGGATGCTCTGGCTCTCCCATCACCTGGGACTGTGGAGCTGTTCCTGGTGAACACCCAATGCAGGGAAAAACCCCAGCATGGAAAAACTTAAGACCTGGAAACAAAGTGGGGGTGTATTTGGAGAAAGTCTCACAGCATGCTGCTCTCCTCCACCCCATGTCCACGCTGCAGTGAGGGGAACGTGGTCCCGAGAGCCTGAACTCAGTTACCGGGGTCCAATCATCCACCCAGACACGGGACCTCTGCTCAATCCCGCCTCAGAGCCGGGCACGCTCCCCTTTGCAGAGCCGCCACATCTCCCACTGTTGTGTTTATACCAATTAACTTGCTCAAAGCCATTAATGAGCTCCAACACCTCCAGTCATCACCTTCCTATAACAGCGGTGACCCAGAAGGTGTAAGCAGAGAGCCGGGCATGGCACTGAGCTGTGCTGTGCCGCTCTGGGATGAGAAAAAAACTTAGAAATGGAGATTTGCTTCTATAGGCACATCATGTACCTGCTGAAATTCCGGGGGTTAAACCATCCTTTCCCAGTGAGCCTGTCTCGTGCAAATTTACACCATCAGTTCTCAACAGTGATGTCCCCAGTCCTCCTGGGGCTGGCAGAGGCAAAGGTCTCAGCATAATCAGGGGCTCTCACTCCCAGAGAAGAGGAGAAGAGGTGCCAGGTTCCCCCCAAGTCTTTGCACCCCACCAGTGGGTCTCCACAGGTGAGGGCAGCAGCCAAGAGGGAGGGAGAGAGCAGATGGCCAACCCTCCAGACAACTGATCAACCCGAAACACCTCTTACACGAGTTGCACGTGCTGGCCCGCTTCCTCAGCAGGGTTAAAACCACAAAGTGGTTTTCAGCTGAGGTTTTTTTTGGGTGCCTAAGATTTTTTGGGGGGTGAAATTGCTTAAAAGTTCAATGGCATGGTTTTTGTTTCCTATCAAGGGACCTTTGAGATATGGAACAGCTTGCGGCTCCTCGCAGGGAGATTTGCAGTTGAAAGGTCAAAGCTGTTTCTGGTTCTCCTTATCAGCATTGGCCGAGCAAGAAGGAAACCTTTCACCATCTGGGTCGGGTAGGGGAGGTCATGCCGGGGACAGAGCACCGGGGCACCAGGGATCCGGAGATGAGACGCCGATGGCAGAAGGTGGGAAGAAACCCGAGAGACAGGAATTATGCCCTATCTCCACCCTACAGCAAGGCCACGGAGGGGAAGGTTACCCTTTCCACCACCCTGGCAGGACCCGTGGTCCTATCCGCTGGAGAACTAGAGGCAGTGGGACACAGTGGTTTGGGGGATACCATTGCCCAAAGGGGATTTGGTTGACCCCACTGGTGGCCACTCAGCTCCCTGGACCTGTTCCATGACCCTCCCAGCGCTGCTGGGTTTGGTTTGGCTTGCGCCATTGACATACGTGAAGACCCATGTTGGGTTTAGGTGCTGGGACCCCTCCAGAACTCCGCAGAGACGTGGTGGTGGCTGGGCACAAAACCCCCCAGAAAAGCCAAGAAGCAGTGTTTGCTTTACAAGACCCAGATCTCCTGAGCCTAAACAGGGTCCTGACCCTGATAGACAAGTTCCTCCACAGCCAAGCAACATGATGTGTGTCCAACCCAACTCCTTGGTCTTCAGCCCAAACAGCCAATTGCTAGAAGTATCTCCCAACAACAGCAAAGCTTAAATGCTGCTGGTCTCAGCTCTTACCCAACCCTGCCTTGTTCTTTGCCTTCATCCCCCTCTTTCCACTGATCCATCCATCCATGCATCCATCCATCCTGGACCCTAGCACCACAGTGCCCATCCAACCAGTGCTCTGAGCTGTTGGGCACTTTGATCTCCCCTTTCCCTGCTCCTGCCTGCCTCCCTTCCCCGCTCCTTCCTGTTTCCCACACGAGCTGGTCCTCACACACCTTAAATCAGCCAACCCAGCCAGGCTGGGAGCTGGGGCAGGCGTAACAGAACGGTGGGAAGTTAAGAAGCCTTGACAGCCCATCTGGTTTTTGCACGACTCCCCCGGTGCTCTCGGCATTGTCACCTTTCATTCATCCTGACAGGTACAGAGATCACCACCAGCCCGACCTCCTGAAGTCTTGACATGAACAATCCCGTTACGGAAATACAAGAGCTCCTGCTGATGTGCCTTTGGTGAAAGCAAAACTCTCTGCAAAGCCCTTGGCTGGGAGGAGTGGGAAGCACATGGTGAGGAGGGAAAAAACACCCCGAGATGCATGAAAGAGGCTCCTTGGAGTCAACCTCACCTCCCCGGGCTTCCCCCGGTTGTAAAGACAGCCAAGCATGATCAACCCCTCAGCAGAACCACCCAAGGAAGAGCTGGTGGGATGTTTTCAATCTATATCGGTGCCCCCTGTGCCTCAGTTTCCCCATCTAAAAGAGACACACTTCATCCCCTGATGTTGTCTGCTTGATGGGACCATGAGGGTGAGGACCTATCCAGCACCCACCACCTTAAACGCCAACAAGGCAGAGCGTCCCACACATGTCCAGCGCCACGCACGTTGCCATAACGCGTCTGTCCGTCTGTCCGAGCAGGTCTTGCCCAGTGCTGAGGCTCATACAGACCGTTTGGACGGACAGATGGATGCGGTACAGGAGCAACAACAGTGAGAAAATACAGCTCTCCTCTCCGCAGAGCCCCTGGGGATGGCTCCTTCTCCCCCACCACCAGCCACCAGAAAAAAAGCCGATTACTTTCAGGTGTTGGCCAGTTAATAAAATAAATCTTCCCCTTAAGGAAAGAGGAGGTTTGCATGGGGGATTTTTTTTTTTTTTCCAAAAGCTAAACACAAACCAGAAGGCAACGGACTCCGGCACGTTGGCTCCACTGTCCTTTCGGGACACAGTTGGAGACACTTGGAATTTTTTTTTCCCCTTGTTTCACCCCCCCAAAAATATCTCCCCTAATTTTTAGGGGCTGCTATGAATTTATCCCAGTAATCACAAGGCGATACCATCCCACCAGCTCAGCCCCAGGGAGTTACTTGCATCGCTGTTTGTTACGGACTCTCCAGAGAAAACTTTTCCTTTCCCTGCAATAAATTTTCCACTTACATTTTAAGGGAAGAAAATGTTTTCCGGTGCTTTTTCTGGCTCTCTGTCGGGAATGATTACTCCCAGATTTATTGGGATTTGCAAAGGAGGCGGCAATACCTGGGATCTCCGAAACTCGCCGGGATAATGATGCAGGCAACACTTGTCAGCCTCAGATCTGATTTATGGAGCAAGATTTCGTCTGTCCCGGTGCGTATAATTTACTGGGGTCTGGAAGCGGCTCATTAAGGGATGAGATGAATAAATCCATCAATCCCCTGGGGAGGAGAAAAGCTTTGTCCAGCTCTGTGTACCGCTCACAAATCCCAAAGGGGGGTTGGGGTTTTCCTCGGTGGCAGCCGGACGGGGAGCTGGGCCCTCGCCGGGGTGATTCGGCATCGCCAGCCCAGCATGGGACCCGCAGCCGCCTGCCGGGACCGCTGAGCCCCGGCTGAGGGGGGCAAATGAGCCCCCAGGGTGGGGGAAGCATCCTGGGGCATCCCCGGGCATGGTGCAGGTCCTGCTCCCCCCGCGACGGCTAGGTGGGACTCGGGGGGTGCTGAGCACCCCCCCGGCGTGGTGCTGGGACCCGCTCCATGGATGCCAACCAGCAGGAGAAGCCGGAATCAAAAGCGTTCGCTCTCACAAAGCTGATTTCTGCAAGGGCTGGGATTTATTCCCGACCCCTCCTGAGTCAGCTCAGCCGTTTCTCACTGCACAAACAGGAACTGCACTAAACCAACTCCCCCAGCACCCCAAAACCATGCCCCACATCACCTCCCTTGTGCTTTTTTTTCCCCCCCTCATTTCCACCATTCTTCAGGCATTTTCCAGACAAGGACCAAACTCTGCCCAGGGTCACCCCACGCAAACCCAGAATAACTGAACTGACTGCGAAAGGCTCAGCCCAGCCCCACACCAAGGGGAATAAACCCCCCAAGGGAAATTAATTCCCCCCTGGTCTTGGAGCCGGACAGGCTGGTTTACATCCTACAGGCAGCGTAAATCTGCAGTAACACCCGGCACCAAATTACTCTGATTTACACCCATTTAACCAGCTGCTGCGTTAATTCAGGGGCCAAATCCTGCTCCTGGTTACATAGATGTTAAATCCAAAGTGACCCCACTTATTTAGTGCCACTATTTCAGATTTACACCACGTAACGGCGTTACTCTAAAACGAGGAACTCAAACCGACTCGAATCCTACCGCTTCCCGGCGGAGCAAATCTGAAATGAATTCCCTTTAATCCTTAAGATGTATTCCTGGTTTTGCAATTGCTATCAGATTTTTAGGAGTCAAAAGACCCGTTCAGCTCCCAGTGACTCGTCTTTTACTGGGATTAATGCCATAAGCACACAACCAGCCCAGCATCTCCCCTGAATCCCAGCCGCCGCCAGCTCGCTGCCGCTTCCAGGCTTCATTTCAGCCCCCTATTTTTTTTTTTTTTTATAATATATATATTTGGAGCAGCTGGAAGGAAAAACAAGACTGAACTTGGCATCCTGAAGCGCTTTCCAAAGCAGCCTGAAAATCCCCCGCACGGATGAAGTACAAATCTTTCCTTATTAAAGCAAAAAACCGCCCGGCGTAGCGGCACGGCAGCGGCACGGCGATGGGAGAAGGGATCCATCCCTCCGGCTGGGAGCCGGCAGCGCAGGGCTCACGAATCCCCTCTGCCTCCCAGCATAAAATCGAGTTTATAGAGACCAAATTAACCGGTGGTGGCAATCCACCCCGTGGCCCTGACTGCCAGGACGGGGCCGGACCCTTGTTTAAAGCAGCCTGAGGGAATTAAACTGATTTATTCCTGCAGCTCCTCTAAAGGCCAATACATCTCCAACACACTTTATAAACACTTGGGGTTTAATTCAGCAGCTGCAAAAAACTGCTAGTTTTTACCGCTGGTTTGAATCAAGCCAAAATAATGTTCATTTTTTACTTATTTTTTTTTCTCCCTAATCTATCTCCATGAAATGCAAACGAAAACAAAAGTGAGGGGGCTTGGCTTTCCCGCCGGGTTTAACCCCATCCGCAGCCCCGCAGTTTGTTTTCACGGGTTTTGTTTCCTCGCTCGTTACTGCTATCATTAATTTACGGCACGCTTTGACACCGAACGCTGCTCTGAAGCGAGCGCTGGAAAGCAGCACCAGGATGAAAACGGTAACTTAGAGATTTCAATTACCAAAAAAAAAAAATCCCCGAAAAACAAGTTGCCAAAAAATTGCAATTTTGACAAATTCACTATTTTCCAGAAAAAAAAAATAAATCCCTCCCGTTGCCAGCGCTGAGGCTGTCCATGTGTTACCCCTCCTCGCTTACATCCACGGGGCTTTAATCCAGCTCCACGGGGCTGTACATCGAGATGACACAACCACAATATATTTTTTTACAAATTTCGGTATTTATGCAATTATGTGGGTGCCATTTCCACACCTTCATCTGTACCCGTCTGCGACCTAGACACAAACTGACGTGATTTTAGTGTCCATGGGCTGGTAACATGAAGTGATACAGAAATACACTGCGTTTGTGTGCAAAATTATAATGCACATTTGCATGGGATTAAATTATCAGTGCATATATCTGGATGGCTATAAATATTCATGTGCATATAAATGTGCCTGCATATAGAAATATGAATGTATAAATATGCATACATGTATATAAATATATATGCATTCATGTAAAGCACGTGTGTGACACAGAGGCTGTCGCCTGCCTTTGTGCATCGTTAATATATGTGGGTGGATATTTGTGCTTGTGCTTTGCTTTTGGGAGACCTGGGAACGGGACCGTTTTCTACGTTAGCAGCCTCGCTAAATAACAAATCTGGCCCCGGCTTGGTGGACCCGATGGGTTTCCGGCAGGGTCAGACCGAGGGGCTCCATCTCCCACTCGCTAACGCAAAACAGGGTCACAATCAGCAAGGGAGATTTGCCCAGGTGAATTGATAAATTCAGTTTTCCTGCCATCAGCGCGCACATCCCCAAGCAAGATTGAACCATAGTTTGAGATGAAGCTCGGCCACTAGGAATTGGAGGATTTTCTGGGATATTTGGAAGGGATGTGCGGACAGACAAGAAAAAAAAAAAAAAAAAAAAAAAAAAAAAAAAAAAAAGCAAAGGCACAGATTTCCTTTGCTGCTCAAGGCTGAGATTATTGTCGCTGTGTGGCAAAGGCGCAGGGACATGCCCAAGACAAACTAGAAGACGCTGCTGGCACCCACCAAGGGGTGTAAACCAGCCAGGGCTGACTCTCCCCTGGGGATTGGGAGAAGGTCCTCGCCGTGGGGCGCAGAGCCTGGAGGAGCCCAGGCTGGGGACACAAGCACAAGAGCAGCCAGCGTGGCCAACCGTCTTCCTGAAGAACCCCACGGGCTTCCCCAAAATGCAGGGAGGGAATGGCCCTCGTATTGTCCGCACACGGTGTTTCTCCAGGCCTGGGCGCAGAGGGGAGCAGAGAACTGCCTCCATGGCCCTTGGTCAGCAGTCACCCAACACAGCGGGGATGCCACCAGCTGGAGGGGGCTTTGGTGTCTAACAGTGTCATCAGGACAGTTGTCCCCAGACTCTGTCCCCTCTGCCTTGACCCCAAAGCTCATGTGCCAGAGCCACGTTGAGCTGAGCTGCCTCCCTGCTTTCCAAAGGAAGCCAGAGCTTTCTCCCAGCAGGCTCCCAGGAACGGGCTTTCTTCCCAAACTGCAGATCACAGAGTCAAAAAATAACAAAAATCAACCCCCTTGAGAAAAAACCCATGGGCTGGACCACAACTGCTGGTCCTCATCTACGCTGCCCGCTGCTCGACCTCCAGGCTGGGAGGGAAAGCACGTCCTTGGAGGAGGAGAAGCCCATTCCCGGTCCTGGGTGCTGGGCACTGCTCCGTGCCTCGCCAGCGTTTCCAAGGCTCTGGGTAACGTTGCAAAGTCTCGGCTGTGCAGGGACGTTCATGCAAACCACAGAGCTATGCAAACCCTCCCGGCCTCCCGCCGAGCTCTTCAGTGACATCTCATGATCCCAGGGGAGGCGAGGCAGCTCGCTGGGATGGTTGGAGATGGTTGGGAAAGCCAATGGGATGCAAAGAGGAAGGAAAAAAAAATCCTCCTCCCCGCAAGCAAGAGAGAAACCAAAAACAGAAAACGTTTGCCCACGGAGCATCCTGCTGGAGTCCTCCCTCTGCACTTGGCGGCTCTCTTGCTGTGGCTCGTTTGGTGGCAGATGCAATTAAAACAGGGCCACAAAAGGTCATTTCCATCTGAGAGCTGACCCGATGGTGCTTCCCCTTGCAGAGATGTCAGAGTCGGATGCTGGGACATTGTGAAAAGTTTCTCCTGGAAGCTTTTCAGCCGAGGAGTTTGTTGGGATCATCCTTTGCCCATAAATAATCTGGTTTGTGACAAATGAGCCCCCGCGAGCCCCGGGAGCACCACGGGGACCTCCCTGCCCTGGTCAGTCCCACGCTGGCACCCATCCATTGTGCCCTAAGAAGAGGCACTTCCCTTGGTCTCCCTCAGCAGCCTTTGCCCCCGATCTCAAAGCACCCAACACGTCCATCCACCAAACCAGAAGGATGAGGCACCCTGGTCTGGCTCTACACACAAGAAACCCCAGGGCAGAGGGTTGAGGCAGGTTCAGAAGAGCCCCTGGGGAGTCGTGGTCCTCAGCCCTGCTCACCAGAGGGACCAAACCCCTCAGCAGCTCCACGAACCAACACCAACCCCACAAATACCCAGAAGAGCTCACAAACCTCTCCTCACGCTGCCTTCAGCACCCAAATACCCCAAATCCCAAAGACCAAACACCTTCCTAAGACCTCTTCTGCCTGCCCAGGAGGGTCCCAGCGACGGCTCCAGTCTGAAAAACCCGCACACCCCAAACCAGCCTGCACGTCCCCCTCCACGCCACCGGCACACATGGATAGACTCATCCCTCTGCTATTAAAATCCTTTAAATGCCAGCAGTAAAACTGGGAGAGGTACGTTGAAACTAATAAGCCTTTACAGGAGCGATGCTATGTTTAATAATATTTAATGACTCGTTGTGTGCCAGAGGACTTATAGTCGCTATTTAGCAATAATTTACAACACGCAGCGAGCTGTGGACAGTCAAACAGGGAAAATCCCGGCAGCTCCAGCTGCTGTGAACGGAAAGCGTCGGGGAACGCTGCGGGATGCGGGATGCAGAGGGAGCCGTCGTGGGTATCGGCCCCCCGTTTGCAGAGCCAGCCCCTCGCGGGACTCCCTGCCAGAGTAAGTTTGAGCTCAGGATCGCAACCCAGCCACTATTTTTCTTGCAAATGCAGATTCCCTGAGCAAGAGCTGGAAAATCCAGCCGTGATTTATACCACACGCCGCAGAGCCGGCACTCTGGCGATAACACCGGTTTTTGCAACGACCCAACGTCCTATCAGTTCTGCAACTGCTGCCAAGACATAGGGGTTACATTATATTTTTATCATAAGCTCTTTGAAACAAGATTGTCTTGTGATTCCAAATTTGCACCGTGCCTGGAATAACAAAGCACTGCCCCAGCACCGCCAATAAAAGCAATAGCACGCTGCATAATGTCATTTAATGGTCAGTGTTATCCTGTTGTTCCGCTATTTAACATCACACGTCTGTGATCCGCCTGCTCCTTCTCCGCCTCTTTTTGCTGCTCCCACGCAGTTCATTCCCTGCCCTGCAGCCCCGATACCTGCACGTTATTTTTTTCTTAGACCTAAAGCAAGGCACGATGCCTCGGGACGAGTTAAAAGCCACGAGCTGTGTTGTGCGTAGGGGAAAACAGCAAATGGAGGCGTAAAACATCACCCTTCAGCCCAGATATCTGCTCATTTCTCTGTGCCCGTTATCTAATCCTCTCTCTCTTTGACACCAAGTTTTTGAATCGCTAAACCTGCCCCATCCTTTTGCACACAAACACCCCTAAAACTGTATAAACCCCCCCCACACACACACAAGCTGAACACCCGGCCCCGGGGAGCTGCCGAAGCAGCTCCAAAGCTGGATGCAGAGGAGTAAAAAGGAGAAAGGGTGGGGGAAAAAAAAATAATAAAAAAAGTCCAAGCAAGCTCTGATCGCTTTGCCCCAACACCAGCGCCTGCTGCAAAATCCAAAGCGGGGCTGCTGGGGACCCAAATCCTGGGGTGTGGGAGCAGCAGCAGGGACACGCGGGGAACAGGACGGGACCTCGGTGCTGGGAGCAGCCGCCACCCACAGCAGCAGAGCCCCCCGCCGGCTCCAAGGGCAGCCACGGCACCGTGGGATCCTGGATCCCCTGTCCCAGGGTCACGGTCATCCCTGCACCGACCTGCCCAGGCCTCAGCCCCGGCCCTGGGGAGGGAAAGGCTCCAGCTGGGTTCAGTACAGCTTGGGAAGGGGGAAAAAAAAAACAAAACCAAACAGAGGGTGCCTGGAAAATTGAAGTTTCTCCCCTTGCCTGGGATTTTGAGCTGCTCGTAGCAGTTGGGGACGAAGCTTTAAATCAAGGAAGGGCCCTGGGCATTTCCTGTAGCTGGGAGACACTGGGAGCGCTGGGAGGGGAGGGGCAGGGCTCCCCCCACGGCCCCTGCCTTGAGGATGGAGGGGGACTGCTGCGCTGGTCCGACCCACT
>NW_020799137.1:490145-493698 GCF_003259725.1 Athene cunicularia
CGGGGCTCCGCACCCCTCTCCGGGCTTGGGGCAGGATGAGGCGCTTCCCCGGGGCTCTGCCCAGCGCTTCCACCACCCGCACAACACCCGCCGCTCCCTCGCACTCCCGGCCGGGACCGTCGGGGGCTCCGACCGGGGGCTGACCGGGCTCATCCCATCCCTCCGGGGCTCCCTGATCCCACGGGCCTTTTATTTGCACCCCCAGCCCCCCCCCCTCCGCCTGCCCTTCACTTTAATATAAGAAGAAAAAGGCAACGCCGCGGGTGTAATGGGAACCAGGTGGGGCCCAGCAAAGCCACCCCGCTCCCGGTGGGGGGGGAACAGGTAAAAAAAGCTCTGAGAGTACCGGGGACACCGGGTCGCTGCCCTCCACTGTGCTTACCTGCTCCCGGTGCAGCGGGGGGGACGCTGCCGTCCCCGGGGGTGCCTTTTGCTGGCGGCTGGGGTGTCTCCCCCGGTTCCCGGGGAGCCCTCTCCATGCCCCCGTCCCTCCGGTAATGATCCTTTTGAGTTCTCCTTTCCCCTCCCGGTTAACCCAAGAATTGTACAGCTGTTGCCCAGCTGCCGACTTCCCCAGCGCCGCCAAATCTTTCAGGGGGTGTCAGTTTAGGAAGGAGGGGGGTGTGGGGGGAAATCTATATCTTCCCTTTTTCCCATCCTCTTTTGTCCCCCTGCGACGCCGTGTTTATTTAGCTACGCGCCCGTATCCTGCTCCCTTCCTGCCTTTTCCATCTTTCTGGCCATTTATTTATTTGTCTCCAACGCCAAAACCCGCGGGTTGCTCATAAATGCAGCGTGTTGCCTTTGAAAATGGGGAAAAAACCCCAAACAATGTATTTATCGGGCCACTTTGTGCAGCGGGATTTTTTTGTTTCGGTCATTTTTCCCTTATTTTCGGTTCCATCTGGGTTTTTGCCTTTGCTTCGCTCCTTGGTGGGACTTGTTTTTTATCATTAAAACCCCCTGGCCCGGCAGCAGAGCCCTTCGGAGGACAAAGCGGGGAGGAAACGGCAATTTGGTCTCGTCCCTTCGCCGTTACCCACCGCCGGGCACGTAGACAGGTCGGTACCGAGAGGGATGGGGAGCAATCGCCCCCCCAAACCTCCCCCCAGATAACATTTTCCCATTAATTCAAAGCAGCTGGATCTTGGCTCTCAGCTGCGTGCTGTAACCCCCAAATTGCCTTAATTAGGAAACAACTAAAAATCAAAACCGAAAGTCCGGAAAAGGCCGCGGCAGGGGTTGGTTCGGGGGGCATGGAGCCCTGGGTGGGTCCGCAGGGCCGGGGACCCCGTTCCCCTGCTCCACCGGGGTGTGATGGTTAACGGGAAGGAGGATCCATCCCGAAAGAGGCGATTTCCCCCCTCGCCGGCCCCGAGCGCTGCGCTGTGCCCAGGGCCCAGCCCTGGGCCTGATCCTGCCCCTCCAAGGGGGCCAGTGGGCTCCACCTGCAGCAAGCCCGAGGCTCTGGTGCTTGGGGTAGGGGTGAGACCAGGGCAAAACCCAGCATTTTCAGGTTGTCTCTTTCCCGAGTGATGCCTCTGTGTCTGCGCGGCTGCTGGGGGGCCCCAAGCTGTCCCCCCCATCCGCTAAGTCCCCCCTCGGTTTTCCCTTCACCGGTTCAGCTCCTCGGGGTCCCAACAGCACCCGGCATCGGCCGGAGCCACTGAGCTCCGTGTGTCCCTGCGTGGGGACAAACAACCCACCCGGGGGACAGAGGTGACCTCTGAAATGCTTTGAACCCATTTCATGAGACACCCAAGAGTTACTGCAGGAGCAAGGGAAGGGTGGAACCCCGAAATTTCTTGCTTTAACCCCCCCAGCCCTGCAAGAGGGTGGGGAAGGAGAGCTCTTCTGGAGCAAAAAGGAGGGGGTGCGTGTGTGTGGGGGTGTGTGTGCGTAGTTTTCACTTCTTTCTAAATGGTTTCCTGTGAGTTACAGATACAGGGAAATACTGGGCGGGGGGAAGGCAGAAGCTCCCCTTGAACCGAGCTCAAGTGCTGGGGTCTGGACACGGCCCAGTGCCGGGGTGGGCTGGTGTTACTGGTGGATCCGCTGTCTCTGCCCCGGGTGCAGCCAAGCAGGGTGGAGGCGTCAGCCCGTGCTGGGAGCGGGAGGAGAGGACCGAGGAGAGTCGAGTAAAGCTCTGTCTGCAAAACGACCCTGCGCTCCCCTTCTCTGCCCCTCCTCACCCATGCCTTAGTAGCAGCATCTGAGGGTCCCCCTGAGTGGGACGCCCAGCCACAGGTCCCCGAACACCCACTGCTCCAGCCAGGCTTCCCCGGGCACCCATGGGGAGCATTCCCTGCCCACGGCTCTGCCAGCGAGCGGGGATTTTGACCTCCCCAGTGATGGATTGGACCCGCTGTGTGCCTGTGCTGAGCCCCTTTCTCCTGGGACTGTACCCCAATATCCCCCCGGGGTGACTGGGACCATGCAGGGACGGGAGGCAAGAGTTGGGGCTGCGGCACGGGGGGGCTCTTGCCTTCATTAGCGTCATTAACACCACCCCGTCTTGTCCCCCTGCCAGGCGGTGAGAAGGGGTGCAAAGGTGGGTACCAGGCGATACCCGCAGCCTGCCGGGCCCCCGCGAAAGCCCCGGGGGACTTGGGGTGCCCGCTGGCAGCACCCCTGAGCAGCCTACGGGAACACGGGGTCCCCGAGCTCCCCGAGCCCCTGGGCAAAAGCAAGAGCAAGAAGCGGAGGAACAGGACGACCTTCAGCACGTTCCAGCTGGAGGAGCTGGAGAAGGTCTTCCAGAAGACCCATTACCCCGACGTCTACGCCCGGGAGCAGCTGGCGCTACGGACGGACCTGACCGAGGCCAGGGTGCAGGTACGGGCACGGGTCCCTGGGTCCCTAGGGGTGGGCACGGCAGCCCTGGGGGGTGCTGGGCAGGGTTGGAGGATGTTTTCCCCTCCTCCACACAGCGATGCGGAGTTAGAAGCTTTCCCAAGAGGATTCTGCTGAGCCCCAGAGGGGAAATCCCACCCCAGGCACCATGGGGTGTGGATGCCCATTGCTCTTCTGAGCTTTCTCCAGTTCTCCCCTTGTCCCCTCTCTCTGCATCACCCAAGGGGTGGGAAGAGCCAAAATTTAGGAGGTCACTGCCAGCCTGCCCCCCACCACCAGCATCCCCTAATGTGATCCCCCCCCCCATTCATCCATCATCCCCACCTCAACCCTCAACTCCGCTCCCTCCAGCCCAGGACTAGCAGCGATGGAGCTGCCATCCCCGGAGAGGGATCCCCGGGAGCTCAGCGCAGATGGGGCTGGGGGTGGCACATCCCGGGAGGTGGGACAGGATGAGGCCCTCCCTCCCTCCCCACCCCGGCTCCACCGGCATCACGCTTGCGTCAGGCCAGCGAGTTCTTTCCAGAGGCATCTCCATGTGGTTTGAGGCTCCCAGCGTGAAGAGGCAGCTGGAGGGGGCACCCAGCGGGGAGAAAAGCGAAGGCGGGCCGGTAGTGAAGCGAGTGGGGTGTGCTGGGTGCCTCGAGCCACCGAGTCCTGGGTGCTGCCCTCCCCAAGGGGCAGGAGCTGGGGACAAGGC
>NW_020799137.1:496286-496512 GCF_003259725.1 Athene cunicularia
CCTCCAGGCTCTGCGCCCCACGGCGAGGACCTTCTCCCAATCCCCAGGGGAGAGTCAGCCCTGGCTGGTTTACACCCCTTGGTGGGTGCCAGCAGCGTCTTCTAGTTTGTCTTGGGCATGTCCCTGCGCCTTTGCCACACAGCGACAATAATCTCAGCCTTGAGCAGCAAAGGAAATCTGTGCCTTTGCTTTTTTTTTTTTTTTTTTTTTTTTTTTTTTTTTTTTT
>NW_020799137.1:500418-506975 GCF_003259725.1 Athene cunicularia
GGCCTGGCGCTGGCTCCTTGGCTCCAGAGACTCAGCCCCCCTCTCTGCACCCTCCTGGCAGGGAGTTGCAGAGGGCCAGGATGTCTCCCCTCAGCCTCCTCTTCTCCAGACTGAACCCCCCCAGTTCCCCCAGCCGCTCCCCAGCAGACCTGTGCTCCAGACCCTGCCCCACCTCCGTTGCCCTTCTCTGGCCACACTCGAGTCACTCAATGGCCTTTTTGGGGTGAGGGGCCCAAAACTGAACCCACTCATCGAGGGGCGGCCTCCCCAGTGCCCAGCACAGGGCTCAGATCCCTTCCCTGTCCCTGCTGGCCACGCCAGTGCTGACACAAGCCAGGATGCCATTGGCCTTCTTGGCCCCCTGGGCACACTGCTGGCTCCTTTTCAGCCGGCTGGCAATCAAACCCCCCAGGCCCCTCTCTGACACACAGCTCTCCAGCCACTCCTCCCCAAGCCCTGCAGCGCTGCTGGGGGAAACACGCAGCCATTGCCAGCCCTTTCTTTCCCTCTTCCCCATGATGCCAACACCCCAAATCCCTCCCTGCACCCCAGGTTTAAGGGCTGCACACCAGCAAAGGGACAGCTCTGGGCACAGAACTGTGTGGAGCAGGAAGGGGAATGCTGTGAAGGATGTACCGTTGCCATAAGCCCAGTCGTCGTTGAGACGGTGCCGCACTTTCTGGTAAATGGCCGACATGGTTTTCATGTTGCTCTTCCTCCACTGTCGGCCCAGGTACTTGGTCTGCACCTTGAGCAGCTTCAGCACGTAGAGCTGCATCATGGCCTGCTTCACCTTCAGCGCCCGCTTCAGGATGGGGGCTGACTTGAACACCACCAGCATCTGCAGGGAACAGCCCCCCCCCAGCAGCGGGGAACAGCGGGGGGACACGGGGATGGGGGGTACGTCCCATGGGACAGGTGCCAACCACCTCCTCCAGCACCCCCAAGCCCTCCCCTTGCAGCACATGCTCTCCCTCTCTCACCTCACACTCCCCAGTGGGGTTTGGGGTGCAAAGGGCACCCCAAGGCATCCACAGCCCCCTCACCCAGTCCAGGCTCCCAGTGACAGCCCAAGTCCAGCTGGGCTGAGCTCCGGGAGGTTCCCCAGCCCTCACCATGGTGCGAGAGTGCTTCCACTTGGTCAGTTTGTTGAGGATGCGCAGGAGGTTTATGCAGGAGAAGAGGTTCCTCCAGCAAAACTGGTTGTTGTCTCCAGCTTCCTGTGGGAAAGTGGAGGCAGGGGTCAGGCAAGAGAGTGGAGTGGGGATCAGAAGGGGCTGTTCTGGTCCAAGGATCCTTGTTCAAAGCACAGCAGACAGGCAGGAGATGTCTGCCAGCCCCACATCCCCCCCCCCCAAAGCCCCAGGGGACAAGCACAGGAGTGCTGAGGGTGCCAGGGCTGGGTGCTGGAGCCCTGCTGCCTCCCCGCACTCATGATCCTCCCCAGGAAGGACCCCAGGGTGCCAGGACCTGGCAGAGAAGGCAGAGACTCACCAGGCTCTCTGCCGTCAGCTCCGGCAGCTCGTGCACCACACAGTACGGGTAGTCCAGGACAGAAATGCTGCAGGAAGGTGAAGTGGTGTCACGCTGCTCCCCCAGATCCTACCTGGCTTGAGGGCAACGCAGCCCCACACCTCCCACCCACCAGAGATCAGCTGCAGTGGGCACTTCCCTGGGTCTACCTGCACCCAAACCTGCAGCCAGTGGAGTGGCAAAGCAAGCAGGGACCCCCTCCCCAAACCTGCAGCCCCCTTCACTACCTGTTCTTGGCAGTGATGTAGGACATGATGTTCTGGTTGAAGAACTTCAAGATGAGTGGGATGCAGTTGGCGAAGACCAGATGCTGGGCCATGTACTCAAACTGGGGAGAAAAGCGGGTGAACGGGGACCCACCCTGGGTCCTGCCCATCCCCAAAGCCCCGCGTAGGGCGGCTGGACCCTGACCCGCCTCACCTGGTAGATGTGATTCAGCTTGAAGTGCTTGAGGAGGAGGAGCAGCACGGCAGAAATGGCTTTGACAATGATCTCCTTGTGCCGATTGACGTCCACCCCCAGCTTCATGCTCTGCAGCACTGTGGTCCTGGGGGAACACAGAGAGATCTCTGGGATGGGGGACACTGTCTGCACGCCGCCAGCCCCCACAGTATCAGTGGACAGTCCTGCCATCCCTTGGGCTCCCAGCAGCCGCCCACAGCCAGCTCACAGAATCCCAGAATCATCCCAGTTGGAAGAGCCCCTGAAGCTCCTCCAGCCCAACCATGACCCTCACCCTGACCGTTCCCAACTCCCCCAGATCCCTCAGCGCTGGCTCAGCCCGACTCTTCAACCCCTCCAGGGATCCCGGGGACTCCCCCCCTGCCCTGGGCAGCCCATTCCAATGCCCAACAGCCCCTTCTGCACAGAAATCCTTCCTCAGAGCCAGCCTGACCCTGCCCTGGGCAGCTTGAGGCCATTCCCTCTGGGCCTGGCACTTGTTTTTACCAACACACAATTCCTGACATGCCACCGAGCAGAAGATTGTCAGGTCGCCCAGGAGGCCTCAGCACAGCCCCAGAACTCCCCTGCCTGGCTGCCTCCCGTACCTCCTTCCCTCCTCACCACCACCGAGCCCCTCTGCTCGCCCTCCGCGGTCACTCACGGCATCTCCTCTGGCAAGACGTCTGCCAGGATGTTGATGGAGTCCGTCTTGGCTTTGGAGGTGGGGGCTGCAGCCAGGAGGATCTTCAGCAGAGCGATCTGGGGAGAAGGAAGAGATGGAAAAGGGGATGGGAGTGGGGGGACCGGCCACAGGACCCCCCCTCCCCGCCGCAGGAGAGAGTAACAGGGATGTACATGCAGGGAGGGAAGAAAACCTGGGGGCACCCCTGGAAAGGGATGGAGCAGTGGAGGGAACCCAGGACCCCCCAGTGCTCCCCAGCTCACCATGTACTGTGGCAGGCTTGGCAGGAGGCCCTGGTACAGGATCTCTGCAGGGACTTGCTCCACTTCTTCTTCCCCCTGGTGCCAGGAGAGACCAGAAAACCTCACACCAGGAGCTGCCACTGGCGTGTGGGCCTGGCTCAGCCCCAGGCTCTACAACCCTAAGGGCAGGATACCCCCAACTCCTGCCCAAACCTCCCCACACCCCCCACCTGCTGCCCCAGAAAAACTGCTCCTCTCTCCTCAGCAGAGCAAACATCCCAGCCCTGCCAAAAGCCAAAAGGCCCAGCAGGACCAAACACCCCCAGCCCAGGAGCTTCATCCCCACACTCACCCCGGAGAGGGGGGAGCGCAGGTACTCATCCTCCATGTGCACTTGCACCTCCGCGATCGACGTATACTTGTGCTGCACAGGGAGAGAGAGCGGGGGGTCACACCACAGACCCATCCCCCCACGATGCCACCAGCCCCAGCCTGGTCCCATCATCTTTATAAGTCCCTCCAGGGACCTCTGTTAATCCTGTTGCACTGGTGATGGGCAGGGGAGGTGACAGTCCCCCTGTGCTCTGCACTGGTGAGGCCACACCTGGAGCGTTGTGTCCAGGTTTGGGCACCTCAATATGAGAGAGATCTCGAGGGGCTGGAGCGAGGGCAGAGGAGGGCAACGAGGCTGGGGAAGGGCCTGGAGAATAAATCCTGTGAGGAGCCAGGGAAGGAGCTGGGAGTGTTCAGTGTGAGGAGGAGGAGGCTGAGGGGAACCCTCATCCCTCTCTGCAGCTCCTGACAGGACACTGCAGAGAGGCTGGGGCTGGGCTCTGCTCCCAGGGGATCAGGGACAGGACAAGAGGGAACGGCTGGAAACTGCAACAGGGGAGGTTTAGGCTGGACATGAGGGAAAACTGTTTCCCAGCAAGAGTGGTCAGAGAGTGGAACAGGCTGCCCAGGGAGGGGGGAGTCCCCATCCCTGGGGGTGTTTAAGGGCCGTTTGGATGAGCTGTGGGGGGATGTGGGGTAGGGGAGAACTTTGTAGAGTCGGGCTGAGGGTTGGACTCGATGATCCCGAGGGGCTTTTCCAACCTGAATGATTCTGTGATTCTGTGCTGGCATCACCTCTGAGACAATTCCAGTAAGACAGAGATGAAACTAGCAAGAAAAGGGGCTTGGCCAGCCTAGGAGGCCTCTCCCATCACAGGAAAATACCACCCCTGGCCCTGACTTGTGATCGGTGCAGGGGAATGGGGAAGAGGCACCCACACAATTTGTGGGAAGTTGTCAGTGTACTCACCAGCTTGAGGGTTCTGATGCTCTCGTGGATGGGCCGGGGCAAGCCCACCACGGTGTTGGTGTCACTAGAGAAAAGGGAAAGAGCCAGGCTGGGTGCAGGCAGGGGCAAACCTGGGCCACCCATGGGTGGGTCAGAGATCAGCCACCCCAGGAAGGTGCCGGCGATCTCAGGATTTCTCTGCAGCTAAGCCAAAGGCAACAGCAGCCTCCATATTAGCAGTTTCTACCACAATCCCCCCAAATCGGCAGCCCCCCAGGGTGGCTCTGCAGGAACCCACCTGCCCAGTGTGTAGCCGATAAACTTGCTGCGGCTGGACTCCAGGAACATCTCGATGTCCTTCTCCCTGCAGCAAAGGGAAAAAAGGAAGAGTCACATTTTTCTGTCTGCCTAGGCACGCCACAGCCCAGGGCATCGGGAAAATCCTCATGGACAGATACAGGAGATGGTGCTGAGCCCAGCACATCAAGAGAACTGCCACCAAAGTGACCGCCCCGTCCCCAACATCTTCCGCATGCCCCTGCTGAAGTTCTCAGTATTTAAGAGCCTCCGTTTTCCACTCCAGCTCTCCCTGCAGATCAGCCCCAGAGACTCACCGGACCTTGGGGGCCCACGGCAGCCCCTTGGGGCAGGTGATGCGGTCGCTGGGGGGATGCTGGGTGGGCGGAGGCATCACTTCATCCCGTTCGAGGGGGAAGGTCTCTCCCTCCAGGCTGTTGTCGTCATCATTTTCCTCCTCTTCCTCACGGGAGTCGTCAGCTTTGTAAGGATCCCGCTCATTAAAGGCGTCGAGGTTATCCTGCTTAATCAGGGCCTGGAGAGAGAAGAGCAGGCAGGTGAATATCCCGGGGATGTTGCTCCAAGGTCGGTGTCCAGACCCCTCATTAACATCACCGTCCCCAGCCCCTGGGCTGGCCTCACCTTGTGTTCGCGCCGGCCTCGCTTCTGCTGCTGCTCGATCAGGTCGGAGGCGGAGGCGGGTGGGGAGGCAGCTCGCATGTTGCGGATGACTTTAATGCTGTCCTCCGGGAGGGGCGGGAGGCCCAGGATCTCCCGCTTCTCCGCCTTCATGCTCTGGAGCTCCTCAAAGCCCCCCAAAGTGCACTGCAAAGGAGATCACAGCAGCCTGAGCACAGGGGACTCCCCAGCACACGGCCCCAGGGGTTTCTCCACCTGCCCTCCCCAAATTCACTCTCCTCGAGTCCCAAATCCTTCCCCAGGGTATAAAGGAAGAGCTGCCTGACCCCATGCTGCTCCTGTCACTGTGAAAGACAGAAGGGACAGGAGGGTGTTCAGGCATCCACAGCTGAAGTGTCTGGACCTTTTCTTTCATGCAGACCCCAGCCAGGGACCTCGCTTTGGGTCCATCCTTGGTATCCAACTGCAGACCCCAAAATCCAATGCTCCCCACACCTGGAGGTGGGCTTACCAGGCTGCAAACTACTCAGCTGAATGCCAGAAAAAAGAGGATGGAGCAATTACAGGCAGCTCTGAGGGCAGAATTTCCTTCCTCTGCCAAATGTCAAACCACAAGACGCGTGTCAGCACACCCGGTGGCCTCTCCTTACCAGCACAGTCTTCCAGAGCAAGAGCAGCACCTTCTTCATAGGGAAGTGCGGAGCGTGGCCGCTGCAGAATTTGGTCACCATCCCGAAGAGCATGACGGAGAAGGGCTCGTTGTTGTACAGGGGGGCTCCTGGAACCACACAGCAGCAATAGCCAGGCACTCCTCATCCCTGTCCTCACCCTGACCACCAGCACCACCAGCCCCTGCACCCTCACACCCACCATCCTTGAGATCCTCATTTCACCCCAGACAGCTCCTCTCTTCCTTTCCAAGGCTTTGTAATCTCCATAATTTCTTACCTCTGTGTTGAGAGGAAACGACAGCCCCAATAGAGTTTTCTCCCCAGGGAGAGAGCACGCAGACAGCAGAAAAGGCTGGCTGGCTTCCTCTGCTCATCTCCCTTGGCCCCACCAGCACAGTTCAGCCTAGCAGAAACCAACCCAGTGCTGCCAGCCCCTCCTAACTGAGACCTAGAGCCAAACCCCACAGAATCACAAAATCATTCAGGTTGGAAAAGCCCCTCGGGATCATCGAGTCCAACCCTCAGCCTGACTCTACAAAGTTCTCCCCTACCCCACATCCCCCCACAGCTCATCCCAACGGCCCTTAAACACCCCCAGGGATGGGGACTCCCGCCTCCCTGGGCAGCCTGTTCCACTCTCGGACCACTCTTGCTGGGAAACATTTTTTCCTCATGTCCAGCCTAAACTTCCCCTGTTGCAGTTTCCAGCCGTTCCCTCTTGTTCCGTCACTAATTCCCCGTGAGCAGAGCCCAGCCCCAGCCTCTCT
>NW_020799137.1:507025-511808 GCF_003259725.1 Athene cunicularia
GACTCTACAAAGTTCTCCCCTACAGCACATCCCCCCACAGCTCATCCAAACAGCCCTTAAACACCCCCAGGGATGGGGACTCCCCCCTCCATGGGCAGCCTGTTCCACTCTCGGACCACTCTTGCTGGGAAACATTTTTTTCCTCACGTCCTGTCTGACCCTCCCCTGTTGCAGTTTCCAGCCGTTCCCTCTTGTTCTGTCCCTGATCCCCTGGGAGCAGAGCCCAGCCCCAGCCTCTCTGCAATGTCTTGTCAGGAGCTGCAGAGAGGGATGAGGGCTCCCCTCAGCCTCCTCCTCCTCACACTGAACACTCCCAGCTCCTTCCCTGGCTCCTCACAGGATTTATTCTCCAGGCCCTTCCCCAGCCTCGTTGCCCTCCTCTGCCCTCGCTCCAGCCCCTCGAGATCTCTCTCGTATTGAGGTGCCCCAAACTGGACACTGAGGTGGCCTCACCAGTGCAGAGCTCAGGGGGACTGTCACCTCCCTGCTTCTGCTGGTCACACTATTTCTAATCCAAGCCAGGATGCCGTTGGCTTTCTTGGCCACCCGGGCACACTGCCGGCTCATGTTCAGCTGCTTGTCAGTGAGAACCCCCAGATCCTTTCCTTCCAGACAGCTCCAGCCACACCTCCCCGGGCCTGTAGCCATGCAGGGGGTTGTTGTGGCCCAAGTGCAGGACTTGGCCTTGTTGAAGCTCATGCCATTTTACTCTCTTGCTCTTCAGACCTGGCAGCCTTCATCCCATCAACCCCCCAGTGCCTGTTCCTCACCCAGCTCTGCTCGGAATGTCTGTCTCATGCTCTTCCACTCAGGCTTGTCCCCCTCTGCCTCCTGCCGAACAGTCTCCACGATCAGGTACATGATGTTCAGCAGCACCCTGCAAAAAGCAGAAGGTCAGGCGAATCACCAGAGGTTGGGATGAGTTATGGAGGCACCACCAGCACCCGGAGCTCTGAGAGGGGGGGCTGGAGCAGCCCAGACTACAGCCAGCCTCCATGCGCCCACTCCACACCAGGAGATTGGCGCTCAGGCACTGGGAAAAAAGGTCTCTGCAAATCAAAGCAGGAAAAAATTGTTTTCCTGTACTTTACTGCTTTCATGTCCCCAACCAGCCACATGCCTGCTGTGCAGGCTGAGCACAAGGAGCATCTGCGGACTGAGCAGACCTGAGCACACCCGACGATGCTCATGGAGCTGGGGAAGAAGCTGGGACAGCCCCGGGACACCCTCTGGTGCTTGCTGGCCTGTCTCAGCTTGCCAAAGAAACCAGCAAACACTAGGTCCCCCTCCTCACCTCCCCGAGCAAACCCTCCCCCCAGGCCCTGCTCCATACCTCAGGTCCGTGCTGTCAGCCAGGGAGATGGCAGGCTTCCTCACAGCACTGCTGCAAGCCGCACTGTTACTGCGGAGGGAAAACAGCCTCAGAGGGGCCTTTGGAGACATTTTAACTCTGCCACGAGCAACACGCAGGCCAGAGCCAAACCCTGTAATAGATTTTGCTGCAGCAAGTCCTGTGTTCACAGTCAAGGGAGGAGGAATTGATCTGTATTTGCTGGCAGGCAGCAAGGCTCATAGGGAATTTCTGTATAAATCAGGCGTAATCCTACATTCTATATCCACCCAGAACAACAAGAGTCATTCCAGCGGCTGCAGGAATCAGAGTAGGGATAGAGAGACCAGGAACGGGACTGCCACAAACTGGAAAACTCCTGCCAAAGAGCTCCAGAGCCATTTCTGAAGTGCTTTCCTCACTACTCACTCAATCTCCATGTTCAGCAGCTCCACCAAAGCGTTGAACGTCCCCACTTCCAGCAAGAGGAAGATGTTATACCTCATCCAAGCCTGCACCTCAGCCTCGGAGCCGCACTCCCCAAACGTGCCTGCAACAACACCCTCACTGGATCCCACCTCTGCAGAGATCCCGAGGCCCTCCCACACTGCCAGAGCACTTTGTGGGGGGAATTACAACACACCCTTAATTTTAAGGCAAAAAGTCAGATGCATAGGACAGAACTGCCCACCAGTGGGTAACTCAGCCCAGGTCTGGCAGAGCCGGGATAGCACAGGAAAGTCAGCCAAATTTGGACCAAACTCCTATAAACTGCCTGGCTCCCACAAGAACAAGCTTCATTCCAGAAATCCCAGGTGAAATCAACAATACAAGGGAAGAAGATTATTTTTAAATATTTTAAATTGATAGCCTCCAATCCTGGTGTCACCTTGGGCAACATAAAGGATGGCTCGGGCAACCCTGAGCCTCTTCTCCCGTGCAGTGACCTCCAGCCCGTCGAGAAGCCGCATGGCGTGGGTGCGGTGCTGGTTCTTGTCCAGCTCGGTCCATTTCTTCTCCCTCACTGAAAAGCCAAAGCAGGCAGGCTGAGGGCACGGGGCATCTCTGCCTGCCCTGGACACAAACATCACTGGAAAAGTTCAAAAGGATTCAGCACTACGGAAAACAGAGCTGCCCCCAGGGAACACAGCACTCCTGGGAGCAACGCCCAGGCGTGATCAGCCGGAGGGACCCTCTCCTGCCTTCCGTCAGATGACTGGATGAATCACATTTACCCGAACCCATGCTGGCAGCCAGTGAGAAACGAGCTGGATGCTCTTGATGCTGCCAGTATGTTCCAGCACAGGCGTCCCAGTGCCAATGAACCACCTCGGCCATTGACATCAGCAAACACTGAACGCATAGGAGGCAACGAGCTGCACTCCAGAACCAGCCCACGCACGTTAACAAGGTCTCCAGGACAAACCACGTGAAGATTAAGCTTTCTGACACAGCACTAACACATCTATCCCCACATCTCCTTTGGGAGATGGCTGACCCTCCCTAGAGGGGTCAGAGGTCCAAGAGAAGGGTCTTACCGTGGATCCTAAAGTCCTCCTCAAAGCACTTGCGGTTGAGCAGGAACTCTGGCCCTTCTGTGTAGCTGTACAGCTCTGCCAAAAGAGCAGAGGAGAATCTCTAACAACATGCACCAAGGTGTTGGAGAAAGCTGCAACCTGGCCATGTTAATTGTAATTCTATCTAAGATGAGGGAAATGCAAAACACACACCCAGAATAAGGCTAAAAAAAAAAAATTGATATCACTTCCCTTTTAACATGAATAAGGTGTTTAAAGACAATAACAGAGCAATACTGGAGCTGACAGCTCCTTTAAGCACTACCAGGAAAGAAAATCATGGCTGATTAATTGATCCATCAAGATAAGTCCCTTACCAGAGAGCTCTGCTGCCCACTTGTCGGTATCTGCATATTCAAACTCCAAGTCTGGGGACTCCGAATAACCCTGAAAGCAGAGGAAGGATTCAGTTAAATTACAGAGTTTTTTCAGGAAAACCAAAATCCCCCAAGACATTCACAATTCACCTCATGCTCCCGCGAATCCAGGATTATATCTTCTGTTTAAGAGACCAAAAATGTACCCGCAGCAGCGTAAACGTTACCAAGGCAACTCCTACCCACCTCCTGCATCTCCATCCCAGCTCCGCCGCATTGAGCCATGCTGCGCTTCGCTGGTGGGCAGCCCCTGCCACTGCACCACCTCTAAAACACTCCGGGAGCCCCAAAAGGCCAAAAAATAAAGCAGGAGACGGGGTGTATTTAATCTCAGGGTGGGAGAGACTTATGGTGGGACTAGGGAGCTCCCAGAGCTCACTCATTTTGTACAGATGTGTAAAAATTTGGGCTATCCCCCCAAAGGGATGCCAGCAGATGTGATTAGTGAAAATGAAACTCCAAGCAGCTTCAGTGAGCCTGGAAAAACATCCAGAAGGCTTACAGCCCAAAACATCTGCTTCCTTTAAGACAGACATCGACGTGAATCCCCCAGCAAAACCCTCCCGAATCTTGGGGCACCTACTCCTGAACGAGGGGCAGATCCAGACCCCCAGATGCTTGACGGGTGGAAGGTCTGTGCTGCTCTGCAGGGCTGGGAGCCTTTTGCCAGCCCCCGAGGCTGCCGCAGCCCTCCTCACAGCCCTCTCCTGTCACTTCAGGGAGCGTCCCCCACCCTGGAGAGGATGCCCATGAAAGCCGATGGCTCGAGTCACCCCAGGAATGAAACCGGGTTTGGGGGGCACGATGGAAAAGCCAAGGGATCCATCAGCTCCCCCCAGGCCCATACAACTCTCCTGATCCCCCACAGCTCAGGGGTCCCCGCCAGGACCTCGGTGTCTCCTTGGAGGGGTCGGTCACCTCCCGCCAGAGCCATCCCTGGACCGACCCGAGTCACCGGGACCCGTCAACCCAGCCCTCGCCGCGCAGGGCCGGTACTGACCGGCAAAACCGGGAAGAAGCCCCCGGCCAGGGCAGTGAGAACCCAGAGAAGCCCTGGAAGGAGAGTGACCGGTGTCGGGCCCATGTAGGGGCCTGGGACGGAGCCACCCTCATGCCCCTGACAGGACAAACCGACCCGGACTTGGGGAAGAGATGAACAAGAAACCGGCACCGACCCGAGCCCGGCACCGACCCAGGCGGGGCTCTAGGCAAAGCCGGTACCAAACGGGCCTGGCAGCGAGAGGTCTCTCGGCTCCGCAGAGCTGCTGCCGGCCCGCACAGGCCCCGGTTTTGGGCCCCAGGGGAACCGGCACCGAAGCAGCGGCTCCTGGGGGAGCGGCCGGTCCAGAACCGGCCCGGGGGAAGGCGGAGCCCAAGCAGGGCGGGCAGCACCGCGCAGGTCAGGGCTGAAGAAGACGGCGGAGCCCACCGGCACCGCACGGGCAGGCCCCGGGCCCACGGCGGGGAGGACAACGCGGCCCGGCCCGGCCCGCCCCGCC
>NW_020799137.1:511858-539159 GCF_003259725.1 Athene cunicularia
GCCATCTTAGGTGTGGCGCGCCGCGGGCCGCCGCCATGTCGGGAGCGGCACTTCCGCCTTCGCGGGGAGGCGGCGCCCGGCCGCCTGAGGCCGCCATGTTGGGAGAGGCAGGAAGAGGCCTAGAACAAGTGAAATGTTTCAATCAAGCGGCTTGGGGGGCTCAGACCCCAAAGAGAGCGAGTACTAGAGGGCTCAGAGGGGAGCCAGACCCCAACAGAAGGGCCTGATGGGGTTTAAACTCCAAGTGAAAGGGCCCTGAAGGGCTCTGAGGGGGTCAGACCCCAAAATCCAGGGCCTTGGTGAGGCCCAAAAAGCCCATCTGGAGGCAACCAAAGGCAGAGCCTAGGCCAGGGCTTAAATCTCAGAACGATCCCAGGGTCCCCAAGGGAGTGTATGTGCTCAACTCTTCCAAATAAACTGCCCACAAGCACAATCACTTTGTTTTTCCTAATAGTTTAATTAGACTTTAATGATTTATTGCTCATCTGCAAGGATTAATATTGCATTCATTAAAAATCATTCATATACAAAATAAACCTCTCCCTCCCGGCCCGACGCTGCCACCGCCATCCCCGGGCTCCCCACCCCCCATGACATGGCTTATACAGAGATGGAGCCCTTAGGCCGAGGTCTGACCCTAACGTGGATGGGAAAGGGGGGGACCGTGACCCCCAAGCACAGGGGTCCCAGCGTGGGTCCCCTCACAGGGAAGGGGGATGCTTGCACTCCCCCCTCCCCCCCCATCCCAGCTCACTGAGCCAGGCATTGAGTCCCCCAGGAAGTTTAAGGGAGAGTAGAGGGAACCCTGCAAGGCAGGTGATCCCCAAAATCTGTGGGGAGAGCAAGTGACCCAGCAACAGTCCAGGAGGAGACCGGGCAGGGTGAGAAAGAATAGTCCAAGGAGAAGGAGACTGAGGGGAAGAGAGGAGGGTGATTAGAGCCATGAGCACCCCTCCCACCTTCCTCCCATCCTCACAAATGAGCTTTGCACCCCCTGGGAAACAGCAGCACCCCCAACCCTGCAAAGCCCCAGGGAGGGACCCAGCCAGGCAGCACTAAAAAGGCAGCCCCAGTCCGTGGGAGGAGGTGGCCAGAGGTGAAGGAGCAGCCCCAGTCACAGGTACACAACATCTCCATTATCTGTGTACCGGGAGATGCAGGCAGCGAGGGTCCTCCTTCCCTTCACACTCCGGCCTTGGCTGGGGGAAGAAAGAGGCAATTTGGGGAGGATAAAAAAAGCCAAGAGAAACCTCACTGGGTTGCAAGGAGCTTCCCCTGCTCTGGGACAAGCTGTAAGAGATGGAAAAGAGAAACAAGTCACCAGTGAGGACGGCAAAGGGGGATGAACCGATGAGAGTGGCTGAAACGCACTGCGAGAGGGCAGGGAAGGGCTGAAAAAGCCCAGCTCGAGGGCCGGGGCAGCGGAGGACTTTGCGCAGGTCTGTGGTGTAGAGGGCCCAGGTTGGGGTAGGGGGAAGGCTCATCTCTGCGTCCGTCTCAAAACAAAAAGTGAAACACACCCCACCCCCACCCCCCAAAAAAAAAACCCAAAACAAACAACCAAAACCCAGACACTCTTAAAACCACGCCGCGCTTCTCTCAGTGGGAGATGGGGCCGCTCAGACACAGCGAGCACCCACATACAGCAGGCAGCTGCATCCCTGACGCTTCCCCTCCTCCCCGCCTTAAAACATCTCTTTAAGGATCAAAAAGAAAAAGAGGAAAAAACAAACAAACAAAAGATGTTTTAACTCAATTAAGGTGCAGTTTGGCTAAAAAACCTAGGAGAGATGAGGATAATGCTGGGTAAGCGACCCCCGTCTGAATTCAGATTAGCACCCTGAAACAGTGAACTCCCCCATTCCCGGCCGGCCACCAAACCTGGGCCAGCGGCCACCAAACCTGGGCCACCTTGGCACAAGGACTTTGGCCAGGCTTGGGGACAGTCACCTATTCGCGAGGTGGCCAGCAGGTGCCACTCTGCTCCTAAACAGTGCTAGGAGCATTGATCTAGCAGCTAAAACTGGGCTCTTTAAGGCAATTTAGAAGTTGCAGATAATCCACACAAAGAAAGAAACATAAGGTAGAACAGCATCTCCATATCTGCAGGGATCCCGGCCGAGACTAACGCAGGCTGGAAAGGTGAAAAAAAAAAAAATTAAAAAAAAAAAAATCGCTGCAGGAATGAACTGCCCCTGGCACATCAGGAAAGAGAAACCCTCCCCGGGAGCCAGGGCTGGGAACCACCAGCGGCTTCAGCCACATGAAAGCAAGAAGCAAATCCCAGGTTGTCTGCCAAGATCAGACAGAGATGTGATCACGTAAAAGGGTGAAACTGAGAAAAAAAAAAAAAAAGTGACCTTAAAAATCACACTGATAAATGTAAAAACAGGTTCCTTTGTTGGTTTAAAAAAAAAAAAGTAAAAGGTAAACCAAAATAACAATGATCTTTAAAAATAATCTCTCTAATGTTGCCTTGTGTGGTCTGGTCCTTCATGGGTATGGTCCATCAGTATCTAGAAGAGAAGGAAGGGGACTCAGGTCGTGGGTGCTTGGGGACACAGCTCCTGGGAGCTGCTACTGTCCCAGTGCCAGATGTCCCCAACGGCACCCACTGGGTGAGGAGACAGCAGCTCCCTACCCCAGCTGACACTGACCTGTAGTAATTGGGTTTGAAAGGCCCATTTTTGTTGAGTCCCAGGTATTTCGCCTGATCATCCGTCAGTTCTGTCAGGTGGGCATCAAACGAAGGCAGATGCAAGCTGGCGACATACTCGTCTGGGAAGGGGGAGAGGAAAGAGGGGATCAGGGGGTGCACATCTCCCACTATGCTGCTGGGGAGAGGATGGACAGACTCATCATATGGCACAAAGAAGGCCAGGGCCCCATGCTGGGTCTGGCTAGGCAGTCCTTGCATCTAGCATCACAGATTCACTGTCACATAAGCCTACAGCAGAGCTGAGCCCAAGCCCTGGTGCTGAGCAAGGCTGGATGTGCACCAAAAGGCACAAGGGTTGCATGAAAAACCTCAAGCAGGAAGGCTGCAGGATAAGGGGCACCTGCCAACACTGCAGGTTAAGGAAAATAAATCAAACAACCTGCACATGTTTTACGGTTACTGCCTCTGAGGGCCTCCCTGAACTCATTTTCTCTCTGGGAGTTTTTTCCAGCCCAGGTTTGAGTTTCTCCTTACATCTGAAACTGCTGCCTGTGGAATAAGCAGTCTGGGTTCCCTTCACTCACCCATCTTCTTCGGCAGCAGGTACACGTCCTGTTTGTAACGGCCCTCGGGAGCGTTGTAAAGCTCAATCAGAGCCAGAGCCTGCAGAGATCACAGGGGACAGCCCGGGGACAGTCAGGGACAGCCACCGAGCTGGGCAGCACTGAACACCCGCAATGGCACAAAGCTCTCAGCAGCAGATAAGGGTTTGGGAGTTTGAGGAAGGGGGCAACCATTTCCAAAATACCTTGAAGGAAAGGCTTCTACTTAAGGGTATGTCCCTCCCTGGGTCTCCATAATCCCACCACCACTGGGGAAGGACCAGAGAGATCAGAGAGATGACACCCAGCTTGTTTGCAGCATCTGAGCTTAACACCCTGGGGAAAACCAGAGCACAAGGACGGAGGAGAGGGGAGCAGCTCTAAGTCTCTTAAACCATAAGGCTGCCGCATCACGCAGAAATGAAGGGATTGCTCGTTTTAAGCTGGCAGCATTGCTCCAAAAACCAGAGCCACTCCTTCAGCATAAATCAAACTGCATCTCCCCCAAGTGCCAGTTAATGCAGCTGAGAGCCTGGTCCAAACCAAAGCCCCGGTCCCCATCAGCTTGGACCGACAAATGTGAGAAGGGAATTGCCCCTGTTCGCGTGGATGTCCTCCCCCAGCCATCAGCCCCCTCTGTCTTTCCAACCCAGCATGTTCCTTCCATCACTCGCCAACCAAGGGCCACACCAGCCTCGGCTGCTCGCACAGCCAGCACCGACTGCAGATCTCAGAGCAGAAACGAATTTAATCACCGTTTTCTTTGGACAGGCAGAGTCACGACAAACAGCACAAGACATAAGCTGTGTCTGCCCAGTTGAGCTGGCACTGATGCTAGGGAGCATTTTAACCACTGACCTCCAGATCCCCAAAACTCACCCCAGGGGAGATTTTTGTGCTGTTGAAATCAAGAAGTCCAAAGACAAAACAAAGTCTTGCTTTGAGGTAAGCTTAAACCTGTGCTGAGGGAGCTCTCCACTGGCTTACAGCACAGCAGGAGTTCTGCCATGAAGCCTGGCCCATTTAATAGCTCTCCCAGCTGTAAGCAAAGCAGTGAGTTCATGCCATTAACTGCATCCCAGCCAAGAGGTGGTGGCTACAGTATTTCTGGCAGTGGTGCCATCCTAAGGACCCATCCAACTGCATGCTCCCAGCTTCTTCCAAACCATCCCCACCCCGAGGCTCGTGCAAGGCCTCAGAGCATCCTCCACCCCTTGTGCCCCAGCCCGGTGGCATACAGACCTGAGTGGTGGCTGTGATGGAGAGAACGAAGGTGGGAACCGTGGAGCAGCTCAGGTTGAGAAGACGGCCCTAGGAGACAGCAGGAGGAGTTTGCAGAGAGCTGAACTTGTCCCCAAAGCCAAACTGAATTGAGTCTCAAGACAGAAATCACCTCTATCCCCTCCCCGGGGCAGGGGGCAACCACAGCACAGTGATTCAAAGCCCACCTATGTGACCAGAGCATTCCAACTCTGACTCAGTTTCCACCCTAACCCTTAGCTTTAAGGCAGGGAAATGTTGTGGTCCCTAGAAAGAGCAAGTCCCTCCTACTGCCAGAAGAGCTCAAGTGGGAAGAGGAGACACCCAGCCAGTTTGCTGCGTGGGGAACCCTGCCAAAGCCAGAAGCAGACGGCGTTTGGCTGATGGGGATGGCTCCCAGCTCGGAAGAACAGAGCCAGATGGCACCTCTGTGGCTGCACGTGGTACACGATACCTCCCCTGCCTCAAGAAAAGTAAAAAAAAAATAAAATATCAAGAAACCGTTTCTCAAGCTCTGAACCTCCTCCTAGCACCTTTCCACCTGGTTAAATCTCTGTTATAAACTCCAGCGCACAGCGATTTCCTGAGTCAAAGCAACATCGTGGCAGGGTTCTCAGCGCACCTCAGCCAGCAGCACCACCCGCTTCCCATCCGGCCAGATGACATGATCCACTTGGGAACGGACCCGCTCCCAGGTCAGCTCCGGGGTCCGGAGGCTGGTCTGCAAGAGCAGGAGGAAGAGGCTGGAGTCACGGCGGGAGCGCAGCGGGGCAGGTGCAGCCGTCCAGGCCGCAGGCAGACTCACCACGTCGATCTCGGTGTTGGAGTGGCCCATGTTACACACGATGCAGCTGTTCTTCATCCGGTCCAGATGTTCTCTGGTCACAACATTCTTGTTTCCTGCAGGCAGAAAGGGCACAGATGAACCCAAGGCAGTGGAACTACAAACCTCTGATTTCTCCTTCCCTGCGCTCGAGTCAGAGAAGCTCAGATTGGGGCAACATCAGATGAACTTCCATCAGGATGAGCGCCCTCCTGGCTGTGACAACGGAGAAACACATAGGATGAGTACTGAGCATTGGTCCCACAAATTAACCAGGCTTTAGGAGACCCCCAAATACCCTTGGGACACACGGCTGTGATGTCCCCTCCTCCTGTCAGGGACTGAGGAGGACTGTGGCCAAATAGCAGACTGGGGGGTAGGAGGAAAAGCTCTTGCCAGAGCAGAGCTATTGCTCTTGTAAAATTAGCAGCACGTGGCAGCGAAGCGTCCTCCATCCCCAGTTCCCCCAGCACCCTTGAGACCCCCGCTTGGGAACGACTGCTCCTTCTCGGCCTGCTCCAAGGCTCACCCACAACCTTCTCATCCCTACCTGTGCAGGTGATGACGACATCCACCTGACGGATTACTTCACTCAGCTTCACCACCCGAAATCCGTCCATGCTGGCAAAAAAGGGGGAGAGGGACCACGATGAGGAGGAGAAGCCTGCTCCCTCTCTGCCCCAGGCCAGGAGGGATGGTGCTGTATTGCTGCAGCAGCTCCCAGCTGCTCACACAGCAGCCAGGCTGTCCCTTCCACATCCCCAGGGACGCCAGATATGTGAGGAAGGGCTATACAAAGGATGCGGCATCAAACCTGCTCTCACAAATGTTGGAGGAGCCTGGCGATGTGTGGAGCATTCAGCCAGCCCTGCGTGAGCCCTTGAGCAGCCTTCCCAAGCCAGCTGGGGCAGGTGCCTACTGCCTGGTACCCCACCACTGCCCCAGCCCTTCCCCATCACACCCCAACAAGATTTATATTCTCTGAGATGAGCCACAGATCCTCCTGGCTCTGCTTCAGCCTCTGTCAGGGTTTAAAGGAAGCCAGAGAGCAAACAAAGAGATGTTCACAAGCAACATGTAACATCTTACCAAGCTTGAAGAGCGCAGATGGGGTCGATCTCCGTGACGTACACGATCGCTCCCAGTGCTTTCAGAGCAGCACAGCATCCCTTGCCGACCTGCCAAGACAAAGCATCAGCGTGAAGCTGAACACAGGACGTGCAGAGCTCTACAATCCCTTCCCTAAAACAGCCCAAGCACATCCCAGGCTGAGAGATGCTCATCCCAGCCACCTGCCCCATGCCAGGAGCAGCTCAGCGATGTACCCAGCAAGTGGCACTTCTGCTGCAAGGCCAGCTCCCCCTCCATGGCCACCAGCCCTCCAGCACAGCCACCAGCTGGCAGGAGCTTTCCAAAACCAACACGCTTGCAGCCTGCAGAGCCCCCAGCACCGCAGGAGCCCTTCTGAGCTCTCCTCCAAGAGATTAAAGCCAGTCTGGAGGAGCATGCACGTCCCCCCACTTGCCTTTAAGCCAAAGGCTTTCTTTGGCATTCAGAGCTGTCCTGAACTGATCGGGGGACAGACCCTTCATCTGACATTCCCCACTTCAGCATGGGGGAGAGCAGAGCTCCTGTAACAGCACCTCTGACTCTATCCCTCGCCTCACTACAAAATTAAAGTGAAGTCTGTCTCTCCACACCACTTACCCACAATGGGGCCTGGCTAATCTGCATGTACCCATGCTCATCCCTGTTTTCTGACCAGCAAGACACTGCCAGGCAAGAAACACCTCCAGAGACCCCCTCACTTATCACCCAACTCCTCCAACTTCAGGTCTACTGACAATAGCCAGGCAGGGTAAACTGGGACTCCAACCCACATCCAAATGGGACACCAGTGAAGGTAGGACTCCCTTGTTTTGAAGAAGTCTGGTAGAACTTGGGACAGGCCCTGGAAACTACAGCTCCCAGCACAACTCATGGCTGGACAATCAGACGCCACCCCGGAGCACCTGGGTGAGAGCCAACACAGCCTCTTGTTGAGCAGAGCTGGGCTCCACTGGTGTCTAAATAAATTAGTAAGCGTGTTCCTGCTGGGAAGAGCATTTGCAGCTACTGCCAGGCCCTTTGCAGCGCGGGAAGATAAACACCCACGCAGACAGCGCACAGATGGAGGGAAGGTGTCAGCTCCCGGCTCCATGCTCTTCCAGGGCAGAATCATTTACAGGTTCGTGATACAATTCCCCTCTGCCAGAACGTTATCCACCAGCAAGATGCAGCCTGCCCCTCTGCCTCCTCTGTCACAGGCTCGGTGACAGCCAGGCTGGATGCTGAACTCGGTCCAGGGACAGCAGATGGGAGAACCCATGGGTAGTTGTAATTCAGGCCAGCATTCCCAGCAATGTCATACCTGCAGCCCAGCTAATCTGCAGGCAAACTGGGGAATCTGATGCTTGTTCTGCAGGCTCCCAGCAGGTTCTAGCAATATCTCCCTGGTAATCGCTTACCAGGTTTGATCTACTCCTATATCAAAGGTAAGTGGTCTTTGCACAGGGAAGAAGCAGGATGCTGAGCCTAGGGGAAGGATGGCACAGGGGGAGGCTGACTCACAGCTCCACCGACAGCCGCTTACGGAACTCACCTCCCCATAACCACAAACCACCACTTGCTTCCCTCCAAACATCACATCCGTGGTCCTCTTCAGGCTGGGGGACAGAGAGACACCTGTGTTGGGATTAGTCAAGCGCACACCACTGATGGCCACAGGCAGCGCTGCGCCGTGAGAGCCCCCAAAACCAGATCCTGCAAGCACACAGCAAGGGCAAAGCAGCAAAGAGCCCGATCCCTGCTCGAGAGGAGCCAGAGCCAAATCCACCACTGTGAGCGACAGCACAGAGGGGAAGAAGGGCTTGACTCACCCGTCCAGGATGGATTCCCGGCAGCAATATAGGTTATCAAATTTCTGTTTGGTGACGGAGTCGTTCACGTTCATGGCTGGGACACAAAGCTTCCCGGCCTTGGACAGCTGGTACAGCCTGGAAGAGGACAGAGGTGGGTCAGAGCAGAGAGCAGCAACCCAGTACAAGATCTCCACATCAGCCTTCCCAAACGTCCTACCTGTGCACACCAGTCACGCTCTCCTCCACAATCCCTCGGATCTTCTTGAATACGTTGGGGTATTTCTTATAAACCCAATGGGTCAGGTCCCCCCCGTCATCCAGGATCTAGAGAATGGGCAAGGAAAAGCATGGAGCAGTCAGGCCTTTCACTGGGAAAAGCACTTTACTGGGTACAGGACAGGGGAAAAAAAAGAAAAAAAAAAAAAGAGATGCATCTTCAGGCACTGATGAAGGGCTGTTTGGGCAGAGGCCTGGGGGCCAGGACTCCTGGGTTGCCCTAGTTGCCAGCAATTCGGGGTCTCCTCCAAAAAACAGAGGATTTCTTACCCCCTGCATGGAGCTGATGGATCCTAACAGGGTTTTCTGCCCCCGCTACTGCTCTGCAGCCTGGAAACGTGAGCACAGGCAGCACTAACTAAACAGGCTGAGATCAGAAGGACGCCACAACATTCATGCCCTGAAAGCAAACAGTGGAGAGGAAAGGCTGCGGGAGCTGTCACAGCCCACTGACACATGCTATCGTGTCGTTAGTGATCACAGACCATGCAGCAAGGCAGTGAGAGGCATCATCTGCTTTCAGCAAGGGAAAGGTCCCCTGCAGAGACCCTCTTGCCTTGGGAGAGCGTGGATGGGATCTGTGTCGAGAGAGGAGCAGCTGGGGCAGCTCCTGCAGGGCCGACCCCAGCGGGGGGAAAAGAGGTCCCGTGGTTTCTCAGCTCGTTGGCAGCTCCCATGCCACCAGGCTGCTCCAGCCCAAGACAGTGTCTCTGCAGCTCCTCCAACCTCCATGGTTGCCCCCAGCCCAGCTCCAGCTGCTATTCTCCATGACCCCCACTTTAATGGGGGCTCAGAGGCCTTTGCAAAGCCAGCAGGTGCCCAGGCAACCCCAGCAGGACCCCAGGGAGGGAAGGGTGAGGAGCATGCAGTGACCACTCCATGGAGGAAGAGGAAGGGCTGGAAGAAGGCTCATTACCATGTTGGCTTGCCAGCCATCTACGTTAACACAGCGGTCAATGCACCACCAGAAGTCATCCTCTGACTCCCCCTTCCAGGCAAACACAGCAACACCTAGAAGAAGATGAGCATCCTTGGCATCTGCTGCGTTTGGCAAAGCTCTCTCCTGCTTGGCCAGCTTAGGAAAGCCATGGACAGGAGGGCCAAGGGGCGACACAGAGCTCAAACCACAGCCCACAACAGGATCAGACCCGTTTATCCCTCCCCTAGAAGATATTTGGTCCAAACCACCCCTCAAACCAGCTGTCTGGGACAAGGCTGCAGAGCCAGGAGGGGCTGGAAGGGCTCTGCATCCCCAGGCACAGCTGTACTCACCAGCTTCTGCTAAAGCAGCTGCCACTTCATTCTGGGTGGAATAGATGTTACAGGCAGACCAGCGGCACTGCGCCCCCAGCGCACACAGCGTCTCGATCAGCACCTGTGAGACAGCGGGGTGAGAGGCAGGACTGGGGCAGCGGTGAGGGGCCCAGGCACAGCCCTGCACAATGGGCGGTGGGGGACCCATCAGGGACCGAGGGACCCTTCGGGGACCCATCAGGGACCGAGGGACCCTTCGGGGACCCATCAGGGACCGAGGGACCCTTCGGGGACCCATCAGGGACCGAGGGACCCTTCGGGGACCGGCTCCAGGAAACATTGCCCTGGGGAAACACACACAGCAGAACCTTTGCAAAGTGTTTCCAGAAATGTGAAGGTGCATCTTCGGATTCCCCAAAGCTGGGAAGCTTAAGAGACTTTCTTCCCCCAGGAAAAGCTGGTGTCTCCCACCCCAGACACCCCAAATAAGCAGCCACTCACCGCAGTCTGTGCTGTAATGTGGGTACAACCCACGATTTTAGCTCCAGCCAAAGGCTTCTCCCCTTGAGCACGTTTCCTGAGTGAAATCAGAGCAGACATGTCTGCAAAAGGAAGAGAGGGCTTTTAATGATGGCTTCATCCAGAGAGGCCCCTCTCTGCCAGCCCTGCTCTCCTTTCCAGGGTCTCAGGCTACATCCAGCCCTAGAATTTTTGTTATAGTTGTTACACAGACAAGGAAAAAACCCCCACATCCCTGGCTTGGCAGGTCTGTCCAAAATGGGACCAAAACACCAGTGCCATCTGTCACAAGGTACTGCCCAAGGAAGGCAGCTAGGGACAGTCACCAGCCCTGCAGCAGAACAGCATCAAGGAGAAGCAGCTAAAGAAGCTGAGAACAGTGCTGCCACATCTCAGAGGAGCTTCTTTAAATGTGCCTGGATTATCTTTTTAGGCTCTGGTAGCATGCGCCCAAAAGGTGCCCGAAAGCGAAGTTACCCAATCACCCCCCTGGAAATGGTAACTCAGCTTCCCACAAGCCCCAGGGGGAAGGGTTGGGACTGTCAGTTTTCATGTTTCTGAAGGTGTTGTAAGATCCTTGCCCATTGAGGTTTCTCATCCAAAGCCACCAGAACATTAAACCCTGCAAGAGCTCTGCTGCTGTTAGAAAATGGATGCCTCATGTTAATGTTTGCTCTTCCCCACATCATCAGCTGATCTGGGGGGGGTGAGGGGTAAAACAGGGTATTCAAGGCTGTAACAAGAGTTGTGGGAATTGCCATGGCTCAGTTCCTTGTCTCTGGAGAGCACAAAGCCCCACAAACAGCATGCTCCACTTTTACCTTGTTCAGCGATCTCGATCTCCCGGCGCCCAAACTCTGCCTGCTTGATGTTCTTCACACAGAAATTGCTGCTGCCTTTGGAGTTGGTTTGTTGTTTCTCTCGGGGGGACACCTCGTCATCGGAGCTGTCTGTGTAGGAAGCAGCTAAAGCCAGGAGAGGAAGGTGTGTTACCCTAGGTCTCAGAGACCTCCTACCCTTTTGGGTGGGTTTCAGTTACGTTTCACTTCCCAGCTTTCATGCACAGACACTCATGGCTCAAACTACAAATCTCCTAAGGAAAGTGAGTGTCCAGAAGGAATTCTGCACTCTTGTTCTCTAAAACAACCCAGAGATAGCTGGGTTATCAACTAGTAATCAATACCCAAGCTTCAGGAAAGCCCAGAATTATTCCCTCCACATCCAGCATGGAGCATCCTGACAAGCAGGTGAGCAGCGTGTTCACGCGGCACCGATGCCAGATCTGGGAGAGGATCAAGCACTGACAAGGAGCCTGGCACCTACCAGAGCTGTAGCTGTCAGTGGAAGACTGCGAGATGGAGCGGGACAGGGACCGACGGCCCGTCTTGGTTGGAAACTTGGTGAACTCCTGCATGTCATCTGCAAACTGGATTTGCTGAGAAGTGCAAAGGAAGAGAAGTGCTAAATCAGCAGGTGCTCCTTACGGCATGTCCTCTTTCCAGGCTATACGGGCCTGTGGGTCCCTCCAGTACACCTTAACTGCTGTAGTCACAGAAATAAACATCATCAAATGCATCAAGGAACAGATCAGTGGCTACATATGCCAGAAATTAAACCCCCTCCTCTGCCTGATCATCTCTGTCACCCGAATGTTAAAGATTTGACACTTAACACCTGAAGACAAAAAGAACACCCAATGAGGCTTGAAACATCTCCTTTAACCCACCTCTGACTCCCTGAGGCTCCTCCAAGAAAAATCAGATTGCTTGTACAACACAAATACTGTGCAGCCCTCCAGACAAGCCTCGCACAGGCAGAGACCCTGCTCCCGACAGACCCGTCACAACTGGTCCCAACGCATTTCTGCCCAAAAGCACAGCAGCAAGGAAGCTGGGGTGGTCCCAGCAGAAACTCAGATCCCTGGTGCTTCCAGGCCCTTCCCCAGGAACAGAGCATCCCGCAGGTTAAAAACACAGCACCTCCTTCCAAAACCGACACTAAAAGCAGAGAGAAAAAACCTCAGCCAGAGAGAATATTTCAACAAAAAGTAGTTGACATTGCATTGGCTTTCAGTCTCCTCAGTGTTACAGATGTTTCCATTGTAAGAGAAGCCCTAAAACAGCCACCCCTCCTTCCTCTCTCGGCCAGAGGCAACTTAAGGCTCCTGCACCTACCACCAGCACATCAAATCGAAGTGCATTGGGCTGAAAGGAAGGGAAAAATAGCCCCAAACTGCTCAGCTGCTGCACTCGCCCCATGTGATCAGCCAGCAAAAAGCCCTATTACTGCTTCTGCAAGAGAAAGACAACAGAGATGAAAGGGAATTAGGAAAAGCGCCAGCAAATCCAGCCTGATGACCCCCTCCTCGGCACACTGCCATGCAGGAGACCCTAACAAAGATCCCCAACGTGGCCTCTTCCCTCTGATCACATCGCTGCAGGATTTAATTTTGCCACTTAGCAGGGATGAGACATCATTGCAGGGAGTGGGATTAACAAAGCATCCCCACAGACCCAGGAGATCTCCAGAAGAGTCCTGAAGAAATCAAAATGATGGAAAGAGACAGGCCACAGTGGCCTCAAGGAGGGGTTTTCCATGCCACAGCCATCCCAAAAGCTCCCTGAAAGCTTTAATGCGGGAAACAGCCTTCAAGGGTAAACGAATGAAACTATTTACTTGAGATGATCTGGCCCAGAAAGGAGGAATCTGCATACTCTGGGTCTGGGGTGTCTGCAGCACTAGTATGGCTTTTGGGCTGTAAAATGGAGCCACGGTTCCTGAGGAAACCCAGCTGATGGGCCAAAAGCAGCATTGGTATTCTGCTCAGGAGGGGAAACAAGGACACGAAACCCACTGCTCAGCCCAAGGGAGGACATGGGGGTTGAAGAGGGGAACAGACTAGCACCAGATCAAGCCCATCACCACACCCAGGCAGGCATCCCAGGCATTTTTGTGGGTGCTGCTTGCTAAAAGTTTTTTAGCCAGCTCCTCCATACCGGACACATTTCCAGCCTGATATCTGCTTCCCAGAAGACACCCGTGCGGTTCTGACACAAATTGCATGAATTTGCATTCGTGAAAAGAATGGGAACGCTAAATGGGAGTTCGCAGGTTTGGTTTTGCAACTGGCTTAGGTCCTTGGGTGCAGAGGGAGGAACCGGAGGACATCATAACCTAGAGCACTGCTGGAAGAGCTGGTACGAAGAGATAAGAGGTGCAGAAGCACTCTCAGAGCAACACCAAGCAGGTAGCAGTGGTGTCCTCAGGGCACAGGGCTGGAGCTGGCAGGCACAGCAGTTTCCCAACCAAGGAATGATATTGCTGGAATTTGTTCAAGGTCTGTTGCTTGGATCAATCTTTCCTGGATGGCCTAAGAAAGGCTTGTGCCACTTCCGTGCTGGTGTATTGCTTATGGGCATTTCCAGGGCGGGGGGAAAACAAAAAAAATCAGTAATTTCAGAACAGCAAGATTTCCACCCCTTCGCGCCCACCTCTTCCTCTGGCAACTCATCAAACCAGAGGGTGTAAACATGCCCCGTAAAACAGCTGTTGGCATTAAAATAGCTTAAAGTGTTAACTGAGGAATTTTCTCCATCTCAGGGATATTTCCAGGGAAGAGGTGAACCCAGGAGGGTAAAACCAGATAACTCAGACTTTGCTGCTCTGGGCTAGGATGCAGGTGGGTGTCTGTCCTTGCTTAGAGCATCCAGGACACAGGAGCCCCAGGTCAGAGCATTTCCCTGCGGTGAAACGTGCTGCCTGGATGGTCTCGTGGAGCAAAGCTCGTTTGGGATGCGATAGGAAGGAGAGGGTGGGATGGAGGGCTGCTGCGCTTCACAGCTCCACACCATCCCCACACCACCAAGACAACAGAGATGTACCAGACACTGTCATCCCCTTCAAGGGACTGGCTCGGGGTGTTAAGCCAGCTCCAAGGCACAGTTTTGAAGAGAAATAGCAGTTCTATAAACCGGGGGTTTGAATCCAAGGGAGGGGGGGGCGAAATCACTGCTAAGGAAATCAAGTGCTGAATTAACCACAGTAATCCCCACCGTGGCTTTACCAGAGCTCATCTAAACTCTGCAGCTTAGCAAAATCTGCCCTGTCTAAAATTATCAAACATGGCAAGCAGCTTCCAAATCGAATGAACCATTCACACATCAAACCCCCTCCAAGCCCAGCAAATTAACATAGCGTCCGGCAACCAGCCGTGAGGAAGATGAGGAAGGACAGGGGGTGCTGTGTTCAGGCGAAGCGACCGAGGCAACAGGCGACGCATGTGACCATCGGCTGCGTTACCTTCCACGTGCCGGACTCTCTAGCTGCATTAAAGCAACGGAGAAAATCTCGTAATCCCTTGGCTTGTCATGGGAATTTGAATGAATGGCATCCCCGGCCGGGGGCTGCGAGGAGTCGGCTGTGGCTGGCCGGAGCCAGGCTGGCTGCGGCGAGAGCAGACCAGGATCGGGACCGTCCGGCTCCTGAGAGCACGATCGCGAATCACATCCCAAACTTCATCCTGCTGGAAGCAGTTTTTCCAACCGGGTGGAGCACAAGGCTTTAAGAACAAGGAAAATATTTTTTTGTCCCAAGAATTCATGACCAAGGAGGCAAAACAACACAGCACCGATTTCTCCACACAGAAACTGAGCGGGGGTGTTTGCCAGCATCGCCACCCCTGACAGGAGGAGATGGGCCGGGGTCCTGATGGAGCCCTGGGCCAAATCATTAGCTCCTGGCTTGGTAGAGCGGGGGGTTTTTGGGAGATGCCTAGTAGTAAAACACCAGGATCCAACACCTCCTGCCAAGTTTTGGCAAAGCAACGCTGAACGCTGCCCACTCCCAGTCACACCTGCCAAGCCAGAAGTACATTTTCTCCCCTTGCGAAACCTGGTGCGACTGTGCTCATTCCCATGCAGATCTGACGCTTCCCAAAAACGGCCACTCGTTTTCAGCTCAACCCACCCTTCCATGCCCTGAGTCTGGCCGGGCAGAAGGAACATCATCCTTGCTGATACAGCACCCCAAAAAGAATCAAATGAGGTTCTAAGGACCCCCAGGCCCTCTCAAGGCAAAAAAACTTGCCACTTCATTTGCCTGCACCGTCTGGTGCTTCCCAAAACCACCATGAAGTGAAACAATCGGCTTCAGCGAGCCTCTCCCTGCATTGTGAGGTACCTGCCCACGCATAGGCACAGTGGCCAGGCAGTCCTGAACCCAGCAGCACACGTGCCCCCAGCACATACAGCCGCGTTTGTTTAATTATTACAACATATGAAGGGCAAACAGATTCCAGATCTGGACTGCTACCCCCCAAACGAACCAGCAGCTCGTGACTGCTGGGTGTGCCATCCTCAATGGTTTATCCTACGTTTTTCCTCAGCAGTCAGGCTGGGGAGCAGCTTTCTGAGCTTACCGAGAAGTTTCCCTGCTGCCTCTGAGCTGCAGAGGACTCTATAAATCCATCTGGATTTACCTTGGGCACAGATGAGCCAGGCACGTCCCTCTCACAGAAAACAACCCCACTTTGAATTTTAAAACTCTTTCCATCCCCAAAACAGCTCCAGAGAGAATGCTCAAGCTCCTTCACCATGCTACACGTCCCCAATTGTGTCCTGTGCAGCTTCAGGGGGCAGCAGCGGAGCAGGTTGCAGAAGGAGAAGGCGGTTTTGGAAAACATCCACCAATTCACAGCCATCCCCAGGGCCCCACCAACCACTGACCCTGTTCACCGAGGCACAGGCTCCACAGGGGAAAGGACACGTGCTAGGAAGCAGCTCCAGGCTTCCATATTGCCACCACCAGATTTGCCTTAGCAACCCTTTTTTTTTTTATTATTATTATTTTTCATTAGGAATGTGAGGGGTAGCACATCCACAGTGGTGTAAAAAAAAGCATCCACTTCTGTCCTGGAGTAACTGGAGAGTGGGGAGGGGAGGTACAAGAGCAGGTTTTACACATCACCCAAGATAAAAAGGAAGCAGTGAGTCACCTAAAGCCATCCAGCTTCCTAAATTTCCTCTACCATGTCCATGGACGTGATGACACAGCGCAGTCACCCAGGAAGAAACAGCAAGATCAGAGCAGAGCACATTCTCACAGCAACACAACTGCCTGGAAAGCAAGAAAATCTCCAACCCACTTCCACCCTCCCAGGAGAAAGTCTGGAAGAATCCAGGGTCCTGGGACCTCTCCTTGGACTGCAGAAAACCAGCAGCAGAGATCAGGACTACTCAGAGCAGCCAGTTCCCCTTATTTAATCTCCTTTCCCAAACAAAAACTCTCTGGCAGAGGCTAGGAGGGCACTGCTGGTTGCCCACACTGCTAAGCCCTGACATGCCCTGTCTTTTAAGTTCATCATTTCTTTGTCATTCCTGGAAATTCAGCCAGACGAGAAATGCTTTATAGCTCAAATCAGCACTCATCCTCCTCACCAGCCCCACTCGCACAAGACGTGACCAGCAGCTTGTTCCAGGGCTGAGTTTTGCAGATCTGGAGATGAGCCCCTTCTCACACCCAGGCTTCAAATGCTGAGGATTCGTTATGTGCAGAAGAACCGTTTCATCCTGGGTAGCTGTGGCTGGTTTCTCACGAGGACCTGGGTCCTGCCACACTGCTGAGTTCAGGCATTTCTAAAGGACAAGTTGTTTTAATCCATGTATTTGCAGAAGCGAGTTGTCACGTTCAGTCAACGCAGCAGCAAGGGAGGGAAGAGGCTCCCAGGGGTTGAGGTCTCTCCAGCCAAACATCAGCATAGGAAAATAATAAATAAAATAAAATGACCAGCATGAGGCTTTTCTTCTATTCTTAGGTCAAAAAGAAGAGATGAGCAGCAGGTTTGCTTGTGCCACCTCCTCAAAGAGGGGACAGCACTCTTCCAGGCTTTGCTCCTGCAATCAGCAGGTCCCAGAGGGGACCCCACACTTCGCAAGCAGAAGAAAAGAGCCCTCCCCAAAACCCAGGACAGCCTTCTGCCACATTTGCCCTGCTTGGGCCGAGGGGCTGAAGCCACCCCAAGCCCACTCTCCACAGGTTCCCAGCGTCTCTCCCCTGTGCTGGCCCCGGGGCTGGCAGCAGTCCCGCCGCGTGAACCAGTGAGCGTGGCTGTGCCAGGGCGCTTGGTTTGTTTAGAGGACTTGGCTGCTGCTGTCCTCAGACCCCCTCTGCCCCGCTTCCAGGCTGGGAGAGCCAAGCCCCTGTTCCCACAGGACAGTGTCTAGACAAGGGGCAGGGAACCTGCTGCAGCTCCCAGCCCTCAGGCACGCAGGGGGTGCAGCTCCTGCTCCACAACCCGACAGGATACGTGTATTTTTGGGGTGGAAATCAGCAAGGCAGACATGGATGTAACTCTGCTGTGAGGTTATGTAGCCCTGGAGGAGTATTCCTGGACCACAGCATCCCATAAGGGTTGAAGGAAAGGAAATCTCAGGTTCTCGGAGAAGAGGGATGTGGGCAGCAGGATCGCTCACCATCCCCACTCCCATATCATGAGCAAGGGGAGGTTTTTGAGGTGGATTTGGCCTCATGATTCACAAACCACTCCATTTTACCACCTCCAAGCTCCAGCCAAGCAAGACAGCACATACCTAGATGACAAGTGGCTGCATGAATTCCCAGGAGTCTGTGGCCAGGCTCAGAGGACAACCAGATTTCCAGTTCAAATCAGCTCAGCAGCAAAAGACACCCCAGCCAGAGCACGAGGCTGGGTGTAGGCGGGAGGGGGCTGCATTAGCAGCACCCATGGCTTCAGCCCCACCGTGCTGCAGGGATGCTGGAGGAGCAGGTCAGCAGCCGGGCGCTCAGCAGGCATCTCCTGATCCTCCACACCCACTGGCAGAGCACCAATGGCCCTGGAGAGAGCTCCAAGTGGCACGGCTCTGGCTAGAGAAGTTTTATGGAGGAACAGGACCTGCTTCTGCCTCAGGTGTGGCTTTTGCAACAGGACAACTTCCACCTGACAGTTCCCCCAACTCAAACTTTTAGAAAAAAAACCTCAAAGTGCTTCATTCAGACAACACAGATGGGAAGAGCTGCCTGAGGGTGCTGCTCTGCTTCAAGGATCAAAGCACAGAGCTGAATCCAGCGCTGCTTGGATCTGTACCTGTAGCTCACAGAGGGTTCACAGGGCAGGTTTTTCCTCCCTAGAGAGGCAGAGACCTGCCTGGCACTCTCCCCACTGACTCCCTGAGAAGGAACCACAGCCAGATCTCTGCCTGGAAACCTTTACACCGCTCCCAACAAGGAAATAAAGAGCACTTAGGTCCTGGCAAAGTAAACCGGCCAAGCCCTGATACCAACCTCCATCCTTCACTAGCAGAGGAGGGCTGGCTGGGTAAAGCACTGGTGGGGGCAGAAAAAACGTTTCCATGAGTACAAGAGGAGAATTAAGGACTTTCACACAAATCCCAAAGCTCAGCAGAGAAGAAGAAACACCCGGAAAGAAATGGGCCCATTCCAAAGATTAATAGGCTGGAAACCACAGCAAGATCTCCGTCATCATGGGAATCACTGTAAATGCTAGTTAAAGGAAAAATAAACAGAAGGCGGGATTAAATAAAATAAATGTGATTTTGAGTGCCCAGCTGTTAAATAGTAACTGGGAATAACTACTGCCTTATAAACACCTTGGGGTCAAAGGTGCACTGCCTCCAGCAAGAGCAGAGGGAAAGCTCCCCACCAGCAGATAAGGCACCACTCCTTGGACTGCGGGAATTGAGGCAAAGGCTTGCTCCCGGCTGGAGTGCAGAGGGCTATCTCCTTCACAGCTGGATCAGCAAAGGTTTGAGAGCTGGGATCTTTAAGGGCACTGAACTCCCATCAGGTTAACCCTACGAACCCAGCACGGCTACCCGGATGGGGAAACAGTGCTTTCGGCAGCACAAAAGCAATCAGCTTGGTTTGCCGGATCATTAGCTCACACACACATCTCCCCCCGCATCAGACAGCCTGGAGATATTAAGGTATGTGGAGGAGAGACTTGGAAATAGGGGAAGCACAGCCCAGAGGAAATCTTTAATGGGTGCAGAGGTGGCCACGATGGGTTTAAAGACATCCCAGACTTCTTGCCAATGAATTCATCTGTGGTGCCCATCCAGCAGTGTGCCTGTGGCAGAGCAAGTGTTTGGGCAATAAGGTAATGGGTATTAACTGGAGTTACCTTGCTGGGAGCACTGCAGGGACAGGACTGTGGGTTAAGTCATTCGCAGCCGCTTGATAGACAAACAAGGGACGAACGGCCTCAAACGGGCAGGCTGACTGCTTCGGAGCTGGAAACTCGTGGAAATGTATTTGTGTGTCATAGCTGATGGGGAATCATCTTTAGTTAGCAGCAATTTTTAAATTAATTAGAAAACTCCTCTACAACCACAGCTGTGCAAGACCAAGGGAACACTTGGAAGTGCTGTCAGAGGGCTCATTCAGCTCCACCACATGGGTCTGACGCAAGGGTTAGACACAAAAACAAATTGAAAAACCCAAACCTCTCCTCTGTAATACTAAAGCAGCCCTTGTGTTTCTGGGGAGGGATCAGCCTACCCGGCACCCCGGTGCCCCACCTGCCTCCTTTTCTCCCCCAGAACTGGCTTGCAGAATCAAAGCATTTCAAGACCTCTTTTGGTCTTTCAAGAGACCAACACAGCAACCACCCCCCAGGAGAGACTCCAGCTACTCTCAGCTACACCTCGAAGACCCTCCATCCCTATGCCACGGCTCTAAGGGGAAACACCCGGCAGGATCAGCATCAAAACAGGAGCAGCCTGTTTGAAATACATCTCAGAGAGCCAGGAAATACAGCTGTGCAACTGGAAAATTGGAAATGCATCCTCCCCGTGCCCCTGCCCTGCCTAATCCCTAAAAGCCCCTGACAGTGGTATTTCCACAAGTGCATCACGTAGAGCTGCCCTTTTCTCATTTACCAATATAACTCTGTTTTCAGCCCTGGAAAAGACTTCAGTTTTGATACATCTGGTTAGCAAGGCAGAATAGAAACCCCAGGCTTCAGCTTAGGCTGTTCACTGCTCAGAACTCAAAGGAATCACTACCAGGACGGACAAACATCACCCTCCCGGGCACCGACTCCTCATGTCGGAACAAAGTCGACCCCTTCCTGCAAATAGAGTTGATTCAATTAACCCTCTTTCTTTTAAATGGGGCAGGAAGGATAAGAAGCGACATCGTTGTGGGGTTCGCAAGCTTGGAGGATGTTTGGAGAAGGGGTTGGTTAATGTAGGGCAATGCAGGCTCCGCTGCCTGCAAGAGGCTGATGGCTCCAAGGTCAACAGGGATCAGCCAGATGTTCTCGCTCCAAAACATGCCCAGGTTGGATACAAGCCTCTCCCCACGGTGCAAGAAATGTGTGATATTCGGGGCTCCCTGTGGGGAGATGAAAGGAGGAGAGACAGAAAACAGCAGACACAGGTTCAACCTCACCCCAGGCCATCTGGAAGGAGGAAACCAAAACATGAATTTCAGCAAGGCAAAGCCAAACCCAGAGGAAGCTCCTTTCCAGGCTGCCTACGTTCTCTCTCCTCACAGAAGGAGCTATTCCCTACGCCCACACCTTGCAGATAAAACCAGGCTCCCACAACCCCCACCCAAATCACAGCTCCTGAATTAAGGCGTCTCCTTCTCTGCCAGGCACGAGCGGGTCCTGCCAGCGAACTCCAGGTCCGCAGGAGGCAGCCAAGGGGAAGCTGTACCCACCTCGGAGGGCCGCGGGAGCCTCACCCGAATTACAATGCAGCCTGTTTGACAAGCTGGAACATCATGTCCTCGGCCACCTAAGTTCTTTGGCTGTCACCAACCTGAAGTAAACAGATTCTGCAGCAGCAATGAGCTCGTTACCAAGGCCACCGTATTGATCCCAAAGTGTAATTAAAATTCACAGTTCAAGCAGCCCAATGCGACAGGGCAACTGGGGCAGCTTCCTAAAGGCATGAATAGCCCCAGCTTCCGCATCCCGCCTCCTCAGAGGCAGGGAGCCCACAGGGAGAGATTGACTGCTCAAAAAACACCCCAAGGGGCAGCTTTCTCTTTGAACCATCAATCAAGGTGCCTTAGAGCACCCGTTCCCCGTGCCATGCCCTGCCAAGGGCTAACCACGCTCAGATGATGCTTAGCCCAAGGCTAGAGGGGTACAGTGCACATCAGGTTCAGGCGCTGCCGAGCATGGCCAAATCCCCAGAGCTTTGATAAGGGGCTCGAGCATACCCCATGGAGATGGTAACAAGATGCTCCTCCTTGGTGGGACTCCCCGACCCTCCTACAGCAGCCCCCCACTGATCCAACCCACAGTCCCATTGAGAAAGCTCGGGGTGACGCTCTGTGGAACCATCAGCACAAGGTCCTTTGCACCTGCAGCTCCACAGGGCCAGCAGGAGGCCCTGGGACAGTCACCTCAAACGTCACCACCATCTGCTGAGTGAAGGTGAGTCAGAGTCCCCAGATAAGCAGCTCTGATCAAAGGGCTCAGCAGGAAACGCAACAAGCCCTCTGCAAACGCAAACGTCGTTCGCAGGAAACTCCTGATGATAAAAGACACAGCCAGGCATGAACAAATCTCTTCAACTGAGTGCTGAGGCCCACACCTCCCCCTGCTCAAACACCTGCGACGAGGCACTCGCTGACTCCTTGGAGGAACAACGAGGACAGGATCCTCACCAAAGCCCCACATCGAGCCAGTTGGTTATCCAAAAGGATCAACTCCAACCTGGCCTTGAAGAGCTGCTTCCCAGAGCCAAACCTCTAGCAGGGAGCACAGGAACAGGCTCCAACATTTGCCCTGGGTGGAAAGCACAGTAAAAACTGTCTAGGTCCCAAAGAAAGTATTGTGGTAGGCCAGTCCCTAGCAGAAGATAATCTTGCATTTTGGGAAAGGCCTAAAGAAAACACCACGCTTCTGACGCTCCAGACCTACCTGCTCACGTGGGAAGGAGGCTCCCACCAAGCACAGCAGGGCTCACAGGAGAGCCAGCCCTGCTCACATGGGTGGCCCCCACACCCCCACCATCAGAAGATGACAAGAGACACTTCTGCAGTCTGGGGAGAATGAATATCCAACTCATCTCCCATCTCCAGAGCCCAGAGATCAGAGTGGAAACCCAGCCTAACTCACAGGAATGCAGGAGGAGAATGGAGACGCAAGAGACCCATGCCCTGGCATGTCGTTTTGAAGATGGCTTGTGTCGGTCAGACCTGGAAAATCTCCTTTCTTCCTGCTCTCTGGTTCAGTAACTTAATTAAGCATCTTCTGGCCTTGTAGTAATGCTGGGTCACAAGGACAAAGCTCCCCTCTGGACAGCAATGAGACCCTCCAAAAAGCCAAACTACTAAGGACCCAAGAGTGTCTTACAACAGAAAGAATTACAATTCTGTCACTTAATACAGTACCGCCAGTGACCTGTCTGCTCCCAGCCCCCAGTAAATCATCTCTGTTTAAAACACCCTCATGGTTTGCTCTCAGCACAGGTCAGGTTATGACCAGGCTCAGCCTGTGACCATCTAGCCACAGTGTGTGATCACTTATGAGGCTTCTCCTGCACCCCAAGAAAGGCCAGACCCATCCCAGGGGGTCCTTAAAGAGTAGGATGAGCCATTCAACACATCCCAGCCCAGGCACCTCATTATGAGAAGGAAAAACTACAGTGAGAGGAGAGTGAGAAAGCAAAAAAACAGAGGACTCGGGCAAGGAAGCTAAAACAGTTGAGTGTATGGCATATGGCTAAACTACCAGGCAAGGAGGTGGTGGCCGCTGCCCTGGACAAGCACACAAAGGCAGAGGAGGATTTATGAGCAGCCAGTGTAGGGGATGAAATGAAAGAAAGAGGAAGAACAAGTGACTGCAGGAGCTCCATCACTACAAACAAGGACAGGCTCATCCCCCAACAGACCAAAGGGGAAGGTGGTTTATTAGCACCCAGCCTGGCAGAGCTGCAGGGACCTGAAATGACTCGGGACTGAGAAAAAAAACAGGGAAGAAACCGCAGTTCTGGGAAGGGGCTGCGTGCAGGGCAGGGAAGCAGCAGGCTGAAGCAAGGTCAGGCACAGCTCAGGCAGCAGGAAAGCGGCTCTGCAGACAACAGCAAAAAGCAGCAGCAGAAACGATGCTCAGGAGAAGGTGTCCAGCCCTCCCCAGGGGACAGCAGCTCCCCACAGGCTCCATCCCCCTCTCCCCAGCCTTCCCCTGCTCCCATCTCCTGCCACCCCCGTGCCAGCCAGCACGCAGCTCGGCTTGCTACCACTGCAAAGCTGCAGCGCTGTACAGCATTAGCATTCCCCGCCGCACAGCCTCCGCGGGACTCCGCCGGTGCCAGCATCCGCAGGGGCACAGCACCAACCCAAACACACCGGCCGCAGCCTCCCCGCCTTCTTGGGGCACGTCGTTGCCCCGTAGCTCATACTCCCCGAAAGCAAATTCGAGGTTTTAGCCCATTTCATGCTCCAGGCATGCTGCATGAGTAAGCAGATCTGTCTGCGGAGCGGCCGTCTGTCTGTCTGCTGGCACCCAGGTGTGAAGGAGCCCGCCGGGTGGCGATCCCCACGCAATAAGGACGCAGCGGGGATCGGGTGAAGCGGCAGACAGGGACAGCATTTGCCAACCCCTCCCCTGCTTTGCCACAAGCACGGCACCACGTCCTTCCCGCTCGAGGGTACCCACGACTCGGCTCAGCCAGGGGTTTAAGGCTCCGCTGACCAGCTGACGTGAATTCAGAAAGCAACTGATGTCAAGGGCACCCGCCGTCTCCAGGGAGGCAGAAGAGCAGACGCCTGGACGCAGCAGTGATGGCACGCAGGATCTGGAAGAGTACAACCTGCCCCCGAGCCCTCCTGTCAGCCCCACACCCTTATTCACTTAACCCAGGCAAGCCACAAGCCTCAGTGTTCCCAACCTTCCCCAGCAACACCAAAGCACACACTGGAGAAAGTAGAAAGCTCAGCATCACTTACCTCTGCCTTTAAACCACTCCCTGCCAAAGAACCGCCTCGCTCTGACCAAAGCTGGTGTTATTTTGCTGACAGCCCGATTTCCCATAAACTGCAGTGAAAAAGGAGCTTCGGTAGAGCCAGGCAGCCCCAGCTCTTGTGGGAAAACCCCCTCATTTTGACAGCTTCATTCACCTCGACTGCACTGGCTCCTATTTAAATCCAGAATTGATCATATTTAATCTCTTAATCTCTTACCTCCTGCTCTTTCACTTTTTCACCTTAAACAAGTCACTGACAGGAGAGGAAACAAAGACATCAGTGATCGCCCAGGATGGCGGCACAGCTTGGGCTCGCTCCGGGCGCCCTGATGCAGCCTGCCAACAGCAAGGAGGATGACAACTTCTTCTCAGTACCCGTGGGGCTGATGTGCCCCCAGCTACGTCCAAGGTGCTCCCCCAGGTCCGAACTGGGCACGGAACACTGGCGGGCTCACGCCGGCTCTTCCGCTGCACACTGGCACGTTCCCCCAGTGCCAGCCCAAGCTGGAAGGCTTCTCTCTGAAAAGCTATTCAGTGGCAGGTCACACAGAGGAGACAGAGCCTGCACCAACCTTGGCCACACTCCCACCCTCCCCATCTACAAACTCCTTACGCAAACTGCATCAGCAAAGTACAAGAAGTCCAAAAACCCAGGGAGAGAGCTGCTTCAGCAGCACACCAAGACTTCCCCACCCTCAATGCTGGTAAATTACCTCTCAACCATCTTCTTCGCTGGCCTCTGACCACGCTGAGAGCTCTAGGGGCAGCGAGCACAAAAGTCACTTCAACTTGCATTGAAACAGAATTGTTTTAATGGTTTAATTGCGATCCTGCTTTGAAGGCATCTGAGCTGGGGGCACTCAACATCTTATCTCAGGAGGGCAATTCTCCCTTCCTAGTCCTTTTATCCTTCTGCCAACGCCTTCACTATTACAGAGCACTATTCGCAGTAACTAGCCAGGCAAGGAAAACAGTGGCCCGAAGCATTCTGTTCCTTGACCTCAGCTGCTTTGCACACTCCCCAAGATCTCCCTGCCTGCCGACGTTATCAGCCTCAAATGTCCTGTGTTGCTCTGGGCACTTTTAATATCATCACCCAGCCAGGAAAGGCTGCAGCAGCTGCCGAACTGACCGTGGCTCCTCGTGCTGTGCAACAAGCCCATGTGGGCAGCAGCAAATTCAAGGTGATACAGCATCCCTGAAACAGAAGCAAACTTTGCCTCTGAGGATGCTGGCTCAACTCCCTCCTCCACATACATCACATTTCTTTTGACGACGCATATTTTGGCCCCATAGCATAGTTCAGGATTAGTAGCTTGCTCTCCCCTCTCAGATCAGCTGGCTGCAGCCTCACTCACACTGTTAGCTCCTCAGCTTTAAGGAGGACAACGGTAATGAAAAGGTGAAAACAATTCCCAAGTTTGAGCTGTGCTGAGCCACTGCTGGAAGAGAAAGATCCCAGCTCTGCATTCCTCTGCTCCTTCCTCCAGGCTATGTCCATATAAACAGGGCTGGGGCGCAAGGAGAGCCTCCAGACGCCTGCTCCCCTGCAGCAGCCATCAGCCTGGGCAAGGAGAGATGCCTCAAACACAGCTACCTGACAGGAGCCCCTCCACAAGGGTCAGACGCTCCCCCAACCCCACTGCTGGCCGGAGCGGGCGAGAAGAGACATTCCCCCTTTCAAAGAACGTTTCCATTCCTGCAACTGCTTTGCCTTTGCTTCCAGAACGGAGGCAGGCGGCTGCAGCCCTGGGGGGAACACGATGTTCAGCACAGCAGGGACCTCCGGCCGCAGCTGCACGGATCCATGCAGCGCTCGGAGCACAAATCCGCCTCGCTGGCAGGACCCGGACTTCAGCAGCACATTACTGAGCCTGGCACGGCCACACCAAGCTGGGAGCACAGGTCTCCGAGTGCTCCCCATCAAAAAGCCAGTTATCCAAGTTAGTGGAGGTCCTGCACCCTGCCAGGGTGGCACGGCCAGTGCTCGTCTGCCTGCGGTGCCATCCATACACCCCAAAAGGTGTTATCCAACCCCCAAGGGGTTACACAAGCAGGGCCCACACCACAGGCAGCGGCACCGGGAGATCTCAGGAGCTCCTGTGAGAAGGCCTTCAAGAATGAAAGGGTAAAGAGGTGACTGGGGAGAGCTCGGCACCCAGGGCTGCGCTGGCAGCCTCTTCCCCAAGCCCAGACACGCTTCCACCCCCACTTCCAACAGACCCCTTGCCCCAAAAAGAGCTCCATGCTCCCAATTTCCTCCCGCCGCCCTTCAGAGCGACCTACAGCAGGATCTCCGGGTGACTGCTGTCAGCTCGTCCTATTTAACGGGTCCCTCTCCTCTGGCCCCACTGCAGAGCACTGTCACCCCCACGCACACAGCCCCCACTGGGGTCCCAACACACGGGGTACCCCGACCTTACCTGCCTGTCCCCTTGCCCGGGGTCACCCTGTCCCCCAGGTATCCCTATGGCACAGTCAAGCCCCCCCACTCCACTCCCCAGCTTTCTGTTCCCCACCTTCCTCCCCCCTCGAGCCAAACCAAGCCCGGCCCCAGACCCCCTGTCTGGGGACACGTTTCCCCCCTGCTGGTGCCAGCCCCCATCAGCACCCCCTCACCCCCATCCAGCCCAGGGCTGTACCCCGATACAAAGCTCTCTCTCCTCAGTACCCAATCCCTCCCTATTTCACCCCAAACTGGGCCAGCATCCTCCACCGGGCTCCTCCACCCCGGCTTGGTACCAGTCGCCTCTCGACGGTACCAGTCCCCGCCGACTTCCCTCCCACTGAATGGGGACAGCCCCCCCTTCCCACTCACCCCTCAAACCGGACCAGTTCCCGCTTCCACATTCCCCCCCCGCCAGGGCTGCCCTTCCCAGAGCCGGGCCAGCCCCTCCCGAACCGGGCCAGTCCCGGCCGGTACCGGTACCTTCTTGGGGGCCTTGGTGACGGTGGCCATGAAGGAGTACTCGGCGTCCTCCACCTCCTTGGCCTGCTTCACCTCCTCGCCGCCGGCGGGCTCCGACACCGACATCCTGAGGGGGAGG
>NW_020799137.1:540334-542726 GCF_003259725.1 Athene cunicularia
CCCCCCCCCCCGCCCCATACCCTCCGCCATCTCCCACCCTTACACAGTGCTACACATCTCTGTTTATTAATAACATTAAATATACAAGCTGTTTTCTATTATTTTTTTAAATAGACTTTAAATGACTTTGTATAAAATATTTCAACATTTCATTGTATAAAAAAAAAAAGAGGCAAAATAAATCTGACACAGCTTAAAGGCAAGTTTTCTCCCCCAGGAAGGGGGTTGGCATGGTGTCAGCATCTCCTCCACGGTGCAAATTCGTGCCGAGCTGGTGGCTTACACCAGCAGCAAGTTTGGCCCCAGCCTCCCTGCTGCAGTCAGGGCTTTCCTTCTGATTTACACCAGTCCTTTGTACTAGAAACCCCTCCTTCTGGCAGTCATAAATACACATATATAAAAAAAAAAAAATTAATAGTAATGCTTTCTTTAAAAACAGTTTGGTTTGTCCACATTTTCTTCCATCGTATAAAAATAATACTTCAAAACCCAAGAGCAGCGCAGGCCACGCTTCACATTTGGGGCTGGAGGGATGCTGTGGTGGGGCAGGATGTGGCCCCAGCCTGGGGTTCAGGGTATCTCCAGGGCTGGTGCATCCTAAACCAGGCTCTTCCCTAAGCCAGGGAGGGGAGCCGAGCTGAAAAGCCCCCGGGTACCAGGCTGGGACATCTCCACCTCTTATGCCCCCGTCGATCCAGTCCTTCCCCAGCCCCATTTCCCTTCTCTAAAGCGCAGTCACAAAAGAAATCCAGTTGCAGGCGAGGCCAGCTCGCAGCAATAACCCTGTGAGGGGGCAGGACAGGCGCCCCGTAAAATACTTCTGTGGGATAAAGACTTTCATCCGCTATATTAAAAATAAAACCCTAACGGCATGACGGCGAGCCGAGGCCAGCTCGACCGTGGGACCAGAGCCAGATCTCCGGTGGCAGGAGGATGGGGAGCCGGACGGTGCCAAGCGTCACCCCCAAGCCCGGCCCCACGTGGGGACACGAGCACGGGCGGGCTTTAAATATTCACAGTGTGAGGGTTTAAGTTGCAAGTCGGGGCTGGGGTCGTGTAGCCCAGGGGAGTCCTGGTGACCGACCTCCCCCTCCCCAACCCAGCATTCACGATGCTCCAGCTGAAGCCTGGGGAAAGGCAGGGTGAAAGGGGGGGGGGGCAATGGGTGCTGGTCCAAACCCCGCCGTGCTGGGTGTGAGAAGAGCCAGGAAGATTCGGGGAGCTGGTCCCCTCCACCTTCAGCCAGCACTGGCCATGTCCGAGCAGGATCCACCACCCCGCATCCAGCGTCTCCGTCGTCCTGCTCAGCCCCGCGATGTCACATCAGCCACCGCCGCCGTCCCAGTAAAGCCCCTCGGTGACAGTCCAATGCCTTCCAGCCTTCCGCTTCCCAGGGAATCCCGCTCCGGGGGCATCCCCCCATCCTTTTGTCCTTGCCAGGGAGGGGATTTTTTTGCAGTCTCTGGCCGCCGGTGTGGGGCGAGGGAAGAGGGAGCGTCAGCATCACAGCGGGACCGTGGAGGGGCCAGTGTGTGCCCACCCTCCTTCGCACGGTGGGGAGCATCCGGATCCGTCCCCCGAGCAGCTTCACATCCCGCCTTGGGCCCTGGGGAAAGGAGGAGAAAGATGAGTGGGAGCCGAGGCTCTGCCAGGGAAGGCGGGGAAAAACACATAAAAACCACAGGAAAAAAATACTATATATATTAAGAAAGTACTGGTAATGGATTAATGGGCTGCAAAACCGCACGCTGGCAGCACTGTGGCGCAGACCTGCTCCTCTCCGTGTCCTCCCACCCCATCCACCCCCCGCCAGCAGCCAAATTTCCCTTCCCGTGGCTGAGGTCAGTGACCGTGGGGACGGTCTGGGGACTCTACACCATCCCCAGGGTCCTGGAGCGGAGCCCCGCGAGGTCCCATCCAGCCCCTGCTCACCTCAGAGGTCCCGAGTCTCCAGCTCTGGACATCCCCTCGCTTCCTGCAGCACCCTGCAAGGCAAAGTTGGGGGAGTTTAGGGCAGGGGGGCCCAGGGCAAGGGTCCCCAAAGCTCCCCCCAGGCAGGACGGTATCACACCCACCTGCTCTCTGTCTCCTCGGGGTCGCAGTTCCCATCTTCCAGCGGCCGCTCCAGGACCTGTGTGGAGGGAGGGGGAACAGGGAGATGAGCCCTGGGGAAGGGGAGGGGACTGCAGCAGGGGGGGCTCTCACCCCCAGCGCAATGAAGGGGGGAAATCTTCCAAACAACATCCTCCCACCCTGTTCAGCATCACCACTTGTCCCCTCCATCTCAAAATGATGGAGAAGGCGGGGCTCAACCCACCCAGACCAAGAGACAAAGTGGGGAAACTGAGGCAGGAGAGAATGCTTGTGCCTGGGGAGGAGGGGGGGGGCGGGG
>NW_020799137.1:542776-546140 GCF_003259725.1 Athene cunicularia
GGCCTTACCCTGGATTTATACTTGTAGAAGAGCAGCCCTCCCATGGCCAGCAAGACAGCCACCACGCTGGCCACCGTGATGTATATGAGGGGCTCCCGGTGGCCCTCCCTGACGGCTGGCTCCCTCCCGCGCTGCTCTGCGCTCAGAACAAAGCCAGAGTCAAAGCTGGGACCAGCCCCGCCGTCCTCAGGCTCCCGCAGCCGGCTCAGCCCCCAGCCTCGCACCCTCGCCCCATCCCCGGGGCCACCCGGTGCTCGGCCCCGCATCTCCGGGGCCATCCTGGAGAAACGGAGCTGCGTGACGGGCTCAGGTGCCTCGGCGGGACGGATCCTGGCTCCGCCGCCACCTGCTGAGCCGGCGCTGGGGGACACTGCCGGCGTGGTGGTGCTGAGCCCGCTGGAATGGTCCGGGAGGATGGAGGCTCCCTGCTTCTGGACCGGATCCTGCGGCGAGTGGCCGGCCACCGTTTCAGTGCCCCTGTCCACCAAGTCTCCATCCCCACGCAGGATGGGGATGTCCACCACTGCCAGGTTAAGGGTCCCGGCTGGATCCAGGAGAGCTTCGGCACTGTCAGCTGGAGCTGTCTGCTGCATCACGGAGGATGGCACCGACACCGTGTCACCTACCCCGGCACCCAGGACCTCCTCGGTCCCCGAGCCGCCGTCCATGCTACTGGGGGGCTGAGACGGGGTGTCTAAGTCAGCGAGGGTGGCATGGAGGAGGCTGTAATGGACCTGGGTGCTAGCGGGTGCCACCTCCCTGCCAGCATGGGTGGCAGCGGAGAGGGAGGGCTGGGTGGCAGAAGGGAGAGCAGGGGACAGGCAATTGCAGTCGGGATCTGTCCCCACACCTGAAAGAAGCAGAGAGAAGAGACGGCCGTGGGGTCACCAGCCCCCAAGAGGGGCCCAGCCAGAAGATCTGAGGTCGGGGGCAGCGTCCCCGTCCCTCCCCGCAGCCCCAGGCAAGCAGGTCTGACAGCACCCCAAAAAAAAAAAAAAAAAAAGTGAGAGCAAAAGTGAGGCAGGGAACAGGCAGGGAGCAGGCAGGGACAGATGTGGCAGCACAAAGATGACAAGCAGCGGGCAGGATGAAGCAAACCCGAATCGCCGGGTGCCCTGAGCCAATGGCAGCAGGTTATCTATGACTTGCAGGAGCCGAACAGCCACGTTTAACATCCCCCACGCACGGGGACACGACACAGCTCCGACACACGGACAACCCCGAGAGATCTCCTCCATGGGCATGCAAACACACAGCACGGGTGCTCGCAAAAGCACGGATGGCAACACAGGGCTCTTCCACCCCGGCAGACAACGCTCTCCCGAAAGGCTTGGTCAGGGGAAACTGAGGCACGGGGCAGCTGAAGTGACACGGCCAAGGTCATGCAGCATGTCGGTGGCAGAGGGGTCCCGGCACCTTGACTTCTTTGCGTTATGCTCAGCCCGGGCGCTGGGGCTTTGAGACGGAGCCCAGCCAAATGCCTCCAGCTGGGCCGATGGAGATGCCTCCTCATTCCCCCTCAGCATCTCTCTCTGGCCTTGTTTCCATCAGGATTCAGCCCAAATCCAAAGTGGGGCCAGCCCCTTCTCCCAAGCCCAGCTCTCCCCAGACACAGACAGAGCTCGCCAACACACTGCCAAGGCCACCCCACAGGGATGGCCACCAGCCGAGCAACAGAGACAGGGACCAAGGCAGACACATGCCGTGCCCACGGCGCCCGCATGTGCCCACGGACGAGGACACGCGGCTGTCAAGCTGCTCCATGCAGGCGAGCCCGAGCCCCCTGGCCCAGCACGGGTTTGCTGGGCAGAGGCAAAGCCTCAGTGTCTCACCTGGTGAGGCTTCAGCTTTCCTGGGTCCCAGGCAGGTCCTGCGGTAGACCTGGCTGCAATCCTTCTCGAAGGTCTCCTGCTTCTGCAGCAGCTGGTTGATGTCCTGGAAGAATTGTTTCACCAGCACCAGCATCTCGTAGGGGGAGGTGGTGAACTCCTCAAAGCACATCTGTGAGAGCTGGAGGAAGAGCCGGGCTCAGCACCATCTCTGTGACCATGCAGGGCAGCTGGTGCCACCACCACGGGTTTGACCCCTGCCCAGCTCGCTGATCTCCATGCGCATCCCATCTCTGCTCCACTTGAAGGTCCTGCCCACACACCCACCCCAGGATGCTCTGGACTCCCCATTTCACCCAAGGATGAGGACTCAGACCCACACCCCCACAGACCTGGCACCCCACAAGGCAGGGGACACTGTACCTGTCTCTCCTCATCATCCTCCTCCCTGATGCAGGGGTCGACGTTCTCGTCGATGCGGCTGTACATCCTGCGCACCATCTGCATCTTCTTGGCGTTGGACGAGTTCTCCTTGAACTCTGTTCGCTCCAGGATCTTGCCCAGCAGAGGAAAGGCAGCTTTCACATAGCAGACAGAGTCCTTCTGCAGGGACACAGACATCCCCCCCCCAAAAAAATAAGTGAGACTGGTGACTGGATGGGCAGAGGCAGCAGCACCCATCCCACTCTGCCTGGGGGAAACTGAGACATGGAGCCACAAAATGCCTTTCTATGGTCCCACAGGCTGCCCAGGCTGGGACTCAACAGCCCCCTGACCAGGCAGGATGGTCCCTCCCAGGCTGCCTCCCGCAAAGACGGACAGGAGAGGGGAGACTAGGGACCCAGGGACCTGGTCCCTGTCCCTTTCTGTCCCCTGGTACCCAGCAAGGAGCCACTCACCAACCGCATCTTATTGATGAACTTGAAGGAGACCCTGCCCGGGTGCTGCATCTGGGTGTCAGCCTGGAAGGAGAGAGCAGGATGTGACCCTGCAGCCCCAGGGAGTAACACAGGGGAAGGGGCAGAGGAGCTGAGACGGGCACCCCGAGGGCGTGAAGAGATTGACTAAGCCCCCCAAATCTGCAGGGCGCGGGGGGGAGGTGTGGGTCTGCTCCCACCCCTGCTTCACCCCACATCATCCTCCTCCTCACACAGACACTGCCCTAAGTTTGAACCTCTGGCAGGGGTGAGCCCAGGACCCCCTCTCCCACCAGGACAGCGCACTCCCTGTATCAGGCACGCCCTGCCTCTTCCTTCTCCTCCTCCTCCTCTTCCTCCCAGCACCACGGCAGAGCCCAGCCCTGCTTGATTCTCCCATGATCTCCCGTGCTCAGCTCAAAGCCAGGCTGCGAAGGAGCATCCTGCCACGCAGGAGGTGGCCATGACACCAAGGTCACATATCCCCCGGCATCACACAACACCGGGGTCCCGCAGCCCCCTCCCCGTGACACAACTCTTTCCGATGGGGGTAAAAACCCACCCCAAACAAGCCCCCTGCCTCCGGGCCGGCATCCCAGGCTGGGAGGGCGAGGGCTG
>NW_020799137.1:546190-556029 GCF_003259725.1 Athene cunicularia
GCAGCCCATTCCAACGCCCAACAGCCCCTTCTGCACAGAAATCCTTCCTCAGAGCCAGCCTGACCCTGCCCTGGGCAGCTTGAGGCCATTCCCTCGGGGCCTGGCGCTGGGGCCTTGGCTCCAGAGACTCATCCCCCCTCTCTGCCCCCTCCTGGCAGGGAGTTGCCGAGGGCCAGGAGGTCTCCCCTCAGCCTCCTCTTCTCCAGACTGAACCCCCCCAGTTCCCCCAGCCGCTCCCCAGCAGACCTGTGCTCCAGACCCTGCCCCAGCTCCGTTGCCCTTCTCTGGCCACGCTCGAGTCACTCAATGGCCTTTTTGGGGTGAGGGGCCCAAAACCGAACCCACTCATCGAGGTAAACTCCTACATCCACACCTTGTAGCCGTGCAGCTGTGCACACCCCTACGTTCCACACCTCCACGTTCCACGTTTCTATTTGCACTTAAACCACCAACACCCCCCTCACACACGCAGCTGCACACCCACAAGCACACTCAGCCCGTTCCCATGCAGCCCCACACCCCAGAGCATCTGCCAGGCCAACCTGCAGCCCTGATGCAACTTTTGTGCCTTGCTCCTGGTTCACACCAGAAGTTTTCCCACAGAAAACCCTGCGTGGATTTGACAACGTTCCCCTTGCAGCACGTGCCCCGTCACTCCCCAACACGCCGCCGTCCGCAGCCCACCACAGCCAAAATGCCCCCGCAAGATGTTTGTGCCGCGCACGGGGCTGTGGGTGATTCGAGAAACCCGGGTGCCCTTGCCATGCTGGGGTGGTGGGCGCAGGGCTGGTGGGTGCACTGTGTGCTGGGAGAGGCGCCGGGGGGGAATTTGGGGTGTTGGAGTGTGTGAGCAGGGCAGGGATGGAGGTGTCAGGGACAAGAGGAGGGGGAGAGGCCCCAGGGTTCTCCTTCAGTGGCTGAGGCGCTCCCACGGCTGCTTGTGCTGCTGGTGGGGCTGGGCCCGCAGCAGGCACGGAGGTGTGTGAGCAGATTCACGTGCACGGGCAGATCCCTGTGTGCAGGGACGGATCCATCTGAATGGATGGACCCATGTGTGCATGAATGGACCCACACATGCATGGATGGACCCACGTGTGCATGAATGGACCCACACATGCATGGATGGACCCACGTGTGCGTGGATGGACCCACGTGTGCATGGATGGATCCATGTGCATGGACAGAACCATGTACATGGATGGATCCACGTGTGCATGGATGGACCCACGTGTGCATGGATGGACCCACGTGTGCGTGGATGGGCCCATGTGTGTGTGGATGGGCCCATGTGCATGGATGGATCCATGTGTATGGACAGAACTGTGTACATGGATGGACCCACGTGTGCATGGACGGACCCACATGTGCACAAGCAGATCTGTTGGGTGCATGGGTGTGCACAGAAGGATCCATGAGTGTGCAGATGGATGCGTGTGCAAGGATGTGCACAAACAGATCCCTCTGGAGATGCATCTGGGGACAAAACCCACTGGCGTTGAGGCGCTGGGCACGCAGAAAGCCCCATTTTCTGCTTTGGGGATTCTCCTCTTTGCTGCCTGTTTGTTTGCAGGCAACTGGAAACGATTAGTTGCCATGAGGTGAGCTGTTGCCTTACCAAGTGTTTGTCATCGCAACAGGGGAGCAGAAAGCAAAATATTCCACAAAACACAACTGGATGCAAGCGGCGGCCCCAGGCTGCGGCTGTGACAAGGGTACAATGACAACCGGGCCGCGTGTCGGTGACAGCCACCACATCCGAGCTTGGAGGAAGCAGTGGTATCTGCTCCCCGGGGCCAGAAATGCTGACGGAGTTTCAGAAGCTGCTGAGGGTTTTTCTTGTTGCTGAGATAACCCCAAGTGAGTGGAGGGCCAGGATCGGGGACCCGGCAGAGGAACGATGGATATTTGGGGTTGGGGAAGAGCCAGGAGCCATCCAGAGGTGGGGACAGCAGTGACAGCCCTGCAATGGCATCAAATCTGCACAGGTTCATGGGTGCCACGTGTCCTTATCACCCATGGGTGGCCCTTAGCCGCTGCACACAGATAAATATTGATGCCGAGGACACAGGAGGAGGAAGGATGCTGGGGTTAAAAATGAGCTGTATTCAGAAAATAACCCTCTTTCTCCCCCCAGATGCCAAGAGATTATTTTCATTTTCCACGATGAGTTGTCCTGGGAGTCTCAGCAGCACCCGGCAGTGGGAAGATGCCGGGGTGGGCACCCAAGGGACACAGCTGGGTGACGCCAGCCCCGGGGGGTGACTCACAGGGACCCCGTGCCAGCACATGAGACCTTTTTTCACCAGCTGTGGACCACACTCCTTCTTATCTCCCGCACACTCATTCCCTCCACTCCTCCTTTTAAGTGACCGGAAAAGTGTCACATCCCCGAGTCATGGGACAAGCGAGCGAGGCAGGGGGACGGGGGACGGACCGATGGCATTGCGCTCGGGTTAATAATCCACCCCCTGTCTGACGGAGGCTGGGAGCAGCAGCTGCCTCTTTTCTTTGGCAGGGAAGTGGCTTCTGCCCCTCCTCCCCTCCCAAACCTGCCGAAATCCCTGAGTCACGGGGCAGAAATAGAGACGACAACAAGAGCTGTGGTGGCGGGTAACAGTGGTGGCAGCTCCCCCGCCCCATGCCTGCACCACAGCTGGTAAAATTGGGGAGGGGGGAAACAACACCTGTCTGTCCCTCTCCCAGTTGCAAACTGGGACCAGTGGCACTCTCACTGCTCTGGTACTGCCTGGGGGCTGCTGTCCTCATCTCCCCTCCAACCATCTCCAAGCCCTGATGCTGTCACCCATGGGGGAAAGGCAGGATGAAGCCGTGGGAGCTCCTGGGCATCCTGGGGGGCTCCCCACATCTGCTGGCCCCCAGCACAGGGGGATGCAGGGATGCAGGAAGGGGGATGCAGATTGCTCCCAGCTCCAAAGGGCCTGGACCAGACACTGGTACCATCCCACTTGCAACCGCATCTCCTCCATGTCTGGGGTTAGAGCATCCCCAGACCTCGACCCTCCCGCTCAGGGAGCTGGTGGGAAGCTGGTCTGGCAGCAATTCCTCCTCTTCCCAACCCCGATGGCAGCAGGAGCACATCCTGACCCAATGCCTCATTTTGGGAGGCGTTTTTTGGGCCAGCGAGCACCAAAGAGGGGGTAGAACCTGCAGAGCATCCAAAGCCACCCCCGGCTGTGTCGGAGGACCAGCCTTGGCCTGCAAACGGCCCCTGTGGAGAAAGTTATTTCCAGCAAGAAAGTGCTGCAAGCTCTTAATCAGTTCCTTCCCCGGTGATTCACTGCGGAGCCAGGACACTCTCCCCGTGGCCGGTGGACGAGTCGCCCGGGCGCTGCAGCAGCCCCAGGACCGCGGAGCCCTCCCCGCCAGCACGCCCCGGGCTGGAGCGGTGTGTGCCCAGGCTGGAAATCCCCGTGGGAAGGTCCCAAACCGGTTCCCTGAGGAGCGGAGGAATGCTGGTGGCGGGCACTCCCCCCACCCCGTCCCGCTGCCAGCGGTGGGGACTTGGGATGTCACGAGCAGGCGGCAGGATGAGGCTGGAGCCTTCACCCCACAGCGAGCCCCCCACTTCCTCCTCTCCATCCCTCCCGTCCTGCTTCCTCCATCCCTCCCATACTGCCTGCTCCAGACTGGGACCCTTTGTCCCGCTCTGGACCCCCCCATCCAGCCCTGATCACCCCCATGCTCGGGGTCCCCCAGCAGCCGCCCCCCTTCCCATGGGGTGGGCACCCACGGGAGGGGAGCGCTGGCCGGATCCCAGCGCAGGGGAATTGGTGGCTGTCACCCGGGCAGGCTGGGAGCGAGGGAACCGCAGGGTCAGGCTGCGTCCAGCACCCGCGGAGAAAGTCCCTTTCCAGAGTTATCATAACCCAGGGTCTGGCCGTCCTCAACCGCGGGGGCTCCTGGGGGACCTGTCATCCCCCCGGCGCGAGCTGGGGGGTCCCTGGGCATGGATACAGCTCGGCCCCTTGGCTCGGGGTGGGGTTGCCCATGCCAGGCGGTGAGGGGGGACAGAGGACGGGTTGTGGCCCCACATGGGTCACCGGCATGTCCCCAGCCCTCGTGGCTGGGGCTGAGTCATGCCAGGCTCCAGCTCTGCTCCTCCCTCCACAGAGGAATGCGCCTGGAGCTGGAGCCAAAAGCCTTCCCGGGCGGCTGCCCGCCGGCACCCTCCGAGGCTGGGGGGGACAAGGGGGTCAGGAGATGCCACCAGCAGCCCCTCAGCTGCAGCGGTTTTGGGGTGGCAGCAGGAGGCTGCCCACCGTGCAACATCTCCCTGTGCCCACACTCTGGGGGCTGCACTCCTGGGTGCCCAGGGCTCCCCAGAACCCCCAGTATACCCTGAACAAAGGTGCTGGGGGGGTGGGTCACAGCCCCCAGTGTGCCCCATCCCCTACTCAGCCCCACACAGGGAGCACCCACCGCCTTGGCATCACCCGGTGCCATGTGGGTGGAACCCCGGCACCCTCCGGCTCCACCCGGCTGGAGCCAAGAGGGTGCTGACCCACGGCAGGGGGGGTCTGGGGGCTGCGCCAGGAACAGCTGGGCTCAGGTGGGGGCGGGTGGTTGAGAAGAAGCAGAGGGAGCACAGCTCTGTACCAGGACCGGGGGCAGGATGGGCAAAGGGCTTGGGAACGTTCCAGGAACTCCTGGTCTCGGCGCCGCCGTGGGCTGGGGGGTCACTGGCTGTCACCAGGGTCACTGGCTGTCACCGGGGTCAGGCACAAGCTCCAGCCAAAACCTCTCTGGGATGTCACGGCCCTCAGGCTGCCATGATGGATGGAGCCAGCATCATCCCTGACCTCGGCGCGTGTCCAGGTGGCTCATCCCACCCTCTGTCCCTGAAATCAGGCATCTGCACCCCATACGGGTCCAGCCCCAGGCTGACAGGGTGGCACCCCTGTGTCACCCACAAATGCGTGGCTGGAAGGGGTGTTTCGAGCCACTTACTCGAGCGATGGGGATGCTGCCGGGGCGTCGCAGGGAGGGTCAGGAGCCATCCCTCACGGGAACAGAGGAGCCATTTGTCCTCCCCGCCGGGGCTGGTTGTTTATCTGCAGCCGGAGCTGTTTACATCAGCGACTGGCCCCGATCTCCACCACGGACACACACACGCAGGGCCCCATTCCCGGTTGCACCCCCGGCTCCCCAGGTGCCGCCAAGGCTTTTCTGGGGAAGGAGGGGGGAGAGGGGATGGGTTGGGGAGTACGAGAGCCCTGGTGAAGTCTGAGTCATGGCCTCATCCTGCTCCACACCCAGCTGCCGTCCTGCCCCGCTGCCGACAGCAGTTCTCCCCCGCACAGGATCCATCCCAGGGAGTTGCTGAGCTCCTTTCCCTGCTTGCATCCATCCCCCAGCTCCACTGGATGTCCCTACTAGCCAAAGTGACACCCTGAGGGACAAGGAACCATTCCCTGGTGTTGCAGGGTGCAACGGGGCTCAACACCCATCATCTTCCTTGCTGCAGATGGAGGGAGACTGAGACAAGCACCTATAGGGCCAGCTAGGTGGACAGACGGGCAGGGGGCTGGACAAACAGACAGACCATTACCCACCAGACCTGCTGCAGCGTGCAAAACCTCATCATTTTATTGCCTGGCACCAGCCCCAATCCCCGAGGGGCAGCTGGGGGCTAACAGCCCCTGGGAGAGTCCCATGCTCGGGGGGGACACGAAGGGCCCTGCCTGCCGGAGAAGGAGCCCTCGCCTCCCGAAAGGAAGCAGCTCCTGCCAGGAATTCGAGGCATTACTCAGCTCCGCCGCCACGGATCAGCTGTTTGCCTGCACAGAGCCTGTTTTTCATTAGCAGCAGAGGTTTTAGCACCCTAAAGCTGCCTCCTCCATCCTGCCCGTGGCTCTGGGATGGCCTCCGAGAGCCTGATCCCTACCTGGGGGGATAAGATGCTGACGGCAGGTCAAGGGAGGCTGGTGGAGGTTTAGCCCTAATGAAACTTGGCCATGAGAGCTCCCCACAGCTGGATCCGGCCCTTTTCCATCACAGGGATGAATTTCAGGCAGCCCTACGGAGGCATCACGGTGCTGGGGGAGCTGCTGGTGCCACAGTACCCGCATGCTGCAAGACAACCTGTGCTGGGAGCCCGGTGCCCTGGCCAGCGGCCAAGTGGTTTGCTTTGGGCTGAAAACAGGATGTTTGGACCCACAGCAACGGCTGATGGTGATAAGAAGAGTTTGGGGATGTTGCAAAAATCTCTCCAGCCACACGCTTCTCCAGCCAAACTCTACACTTGGGAAGGGTCTGGAATCCACTCGTGTTTATTAAAAGCATCTTTCAGGCTCTGGGAAACCAAATAAATGTGTTAAAAACACCAATTCCAACCCCCCCATTTCCAGGAAGCCCCAGTCCAGCATTGCGAGAGGGGACACGGCAGGACCGAGTGCAACCGGCGTCGTGCCGGCATCTCCCCGGGCTGGCAAGCGCAGCCCACTCCCGCCGCTCCCACGCTCCCCGGTCAACGCTGATGCTAAATCCAGCCTTTCCCATCTCCCTCGCAGCTGGACGAGGTGCTCCTGCCTTCATCTCGGCAGCCTCAGCTTCCCTGCCAGGGGAAATTTCCCATCCTGACACCTTCACCCTTTTCCCCATCCTCTTCCCATTGTGACCTCCATCCCCCTCCAGGAGCGGAGCCGAACAGCCCCCAGCCATGGGCTGAACCAACTCCAGCTGTTTGCATGTGGTTGGAGACTCCAATTTTGATGCTTTTGCTGCTTTTTCGAAGAAAACTAATGGTCCTTTCAGCAGGTGAACTGTTCCCCTGCTCAGCCAGGGAGCAAACACGCCATCCCGCCATGTGGGGCATCAGCCGTGCTGTGAATGCAAGGCAGGGGATTGAGCAGCGCTGGGAAGTGGGGTGCTCATGGAGGCATGCAGCAAAGCTGGTCAAAAATAGGGGGTTTCAGCAGTTTTGGGGGACTGCAGTTCATGTTTAAAGGAGGAGGTGCTTCGGAGTAGCCCGGAATTGCTTTCCTCCCAGACGATAGTACCGCGTGTGCCCGGCAGCCGGGTTGTGCACCTACGCCAAGAGCATTGTATCATCCCCGGGACAGCACAAACAACCTTCAGCCACCACCAGAAAAACACAGGCTGATGCATCTTGGCATGTGCTGCTGCGCCTCCGCCCATCCTCCCGCCCGGCAGCCCTCTGGCCCGCGGGACCGCCGGCAAAAACGGCCCCTCGGCCCCTTTGAAACCCCGTGGAGCAACACTCTGTCGCAACTGGGTGGGCGGAAACGGTGCTCGGCGAGGCCGAAGAGCACAAAACCATGATAGGGAACCTGCAAGGGTGCTTGTGGCCCCAGAGAGCGGGCGATGCTCAGGGGGAGCCTCTCGCCTGGACCCTCCATTTGGGTCATTTTGTGTGTCCTTGCACAGGGAGGATGCAGGATGGGCGCCAGGATGCTGAGTGCCTTCGAATCACGGAGAGAGTCAGCAGCCTCCAGTGTGGCTCCTCCCACCCCAAGCAATGAGATGAACCAAAGATCCCCAAAGATCGAGGAAAGGCTTAAATTTAGAGGCTGAGATTAGCCAGGCAAGTCTCAGCTCAGCAAGGAGACCTGGGTGTGAGCTGTGGCCCATCTGTCCCCAGACCCGCTCCCAGCCATGGGGAAGGGGCTCCACACCATCCCCCCTCGCCCAGCGATACCACTGGGCCAGTCTGCTGCTGCCACCCCCCCCTTGGCGCTCATAATTAAATATAATCCAGTGGAATTTCATCCCGCGGCCACTGCTGTCGCATCTGGAGGCTGGTGTGGTCTGCTCGTAGCCGTGCTTCATTTCTAAGCAACCACAAGAGTTTTCCATCCTCTTTTGATTAGCGTGCGGTTCCCGCCCCAGAGCCCTCAGCCAGTTTGCCCCGAGCAGGGCCAGCAGCCCCACGCTCAAGCCAAGGACCTTGGCTGTGATGTCCCCAGCAGTCCCCAAGCATCTCTGATCTGTGAAGATTCATGATGACCCCCTGGCATGGCTGTGCCATCACCCAGGGACAGAGCCTGGCTCCCAGCAGCTTGGCCAGGGAGGGTGGGGACATGGCGATGGGGACCTGCCTCCTGCGGACAAGCGATCCCACTTCCCAGAAAACAAACCCAGGATGGGAATTGGCAGCTGATCAGAGGGGAGCTGCCCCACGTCCTCCCAAGCCAAAGGCTGCACGGCCAAGCTGGAGGCTGTGCAAGGCTCTTACGCACAGCCAAAATACCAGCCTGATGCTGGTGGCACTGCTCCATGGCCCAGTGACTGTCCCCAAGGAGGGGGGAGCTCCTGGGTGCCCCCATCACCTCTTCCTGGGGAGCACTCAGCTGCAGAGGACACTGTCACCCTGCCCGTGCTCCCCAATGAGTGGGATTAACCCCCCCAGGAGCTACTAGCTCTCAGGTGCCGGCCACCCAGCAGGTCCCTTCTGCTGTCCCCATGTCCCCAGGCTCTCGCTGGGCCCCATCCCTGCTCATGATGCTGCAGCAGCAGCGGCTCAGGCACATCTGGGGCTGATTTTCTGTACAAAGCCACATTGGCCTCTGGGATGCAGAAGCCGCTCTGGGAAACCCCGCAGGGCCGGAGGAAACAGCCCCGGGGCTGGCTCAGGATGTGGTCGCTTGACCAGGAGGAAAGTGGAGCTGGAGGGGCAGTGGGGGAGCGCTGCTGGATGGGGGCAGAGGCAGGAGAAACCTCCCCCCACTGCTCGCCCAGACCCCGCCAAGAACAGTCTCGCCGTGGCCCTGGGGATGGGATTACGCCGAGCTGGAAGCACGTCCTGCTGCGAGCCCAGGCGCTCCATGACCTCATCACCACGTGCCTTCAATGAGGAAGGAAAAGAGGAAACTTATCTTTTCTTTAAGAATAACCTTTGCCTGAGATCTTCTTGGGGGAGTGAGTGTGACCCACGGCCAGCACCACTCACCCTTTCCACGACAGCGAGCAACACCCCAGGGTGATGGTGACACAACACCCAGCTCACGCGCTGCTCCGGCTCCGCTCCCGCATCGCCAGGCTGTGGGAACATCACTCCTGACCATGATCCACCCCCAAAACCCACCTCCACCTTGTCCCAGGGGCACAGCCACCCCTCAGGGCCACCCTAGGCATTGGGCAGGGTCATCACTGTGCACCCATGGGCGCTGCGTCTGCCCCCCACCCATCGTACATCCTTGATGCACGTCAAGGCAAGCTTGAGCCTTTGCAGTGCAGCAGCCTGCGTTGAGCAACAAGGCCAGGGAAGTTGTGTCTGGGCTAATAAACACATCGAAACCGTTTGTGGTTTCCGCATGGGTCACATCCTCCCTCTTGCACCCCCATGGTCATGGGCCCCCAGGGCTCAGCTCATGGAGGGCAGAGCTGTATCGCTGCCCCAGCCCAGGGCTGATGCTGGAGCCACTGGCAGATGCAGGAAGGGAAATGCCAATTAAAAAGAAGGAAAAAGATGAATTAGTTCCAGTGAGAGTGGCACAGAGCTGGGATGGAGCCCATCTGCATCCTCAGGGATGCCAAAATTACACCTGGCTGCAGCAGGGACTTGGGCAGGATTCGGAGCGGGGACATCTCAGTTACAGTGAGCTGATGGAAACATTGCAGAAAAGCAGGACATGAGCTGGGATCAGCTTCCTGGGGAAAACCCAAACCACTCGGAGCTGCTAATTCCTCCTGCCCAGCGCCAGGTCTCTTGGCTGGGAGGTCCCGGGGTGGTTTGGCTTCATTTCTGCCCTTCCCCTCACAGATGAGGCTCGATGTCACTGCAAGGTACCTGACCCCAAAAGCAGCACCCTTGCTTCAGGGCAGGGGGGGGGAAAAAAAGCACCAAATCCCAGGAAACC
>NW_020799137.1:655412-656947 GCF_003259725.1 Athene cunicularia
GTCCCCGTGTGTCCCTGTCCTAGTCTCAGTAACTCTCTTGTCCTTGTCCTGGTCCCCCCATATCCCTTGTCCCTGTCCTCATCCTGCCCATGTCACTGTCCCAATCCCACCATGTCCCCATCCTGTTCCCAGCCCCCTCTGATCCCTGTCCCTTGTCCCTGGCCTAATTCCTGGCCTGATCCCGGTATCCTCCTGTCCTGATCCCAGTGCTACTGTCCCTAGTCCCTCTCCTGGGCCATGTCACCCCATGTTCCTGTCCTGATCCTGGTCCCCTCATGCTCCTGTCCTAGCCCCGACACCCCCATCCCTGTCCTGGTGCCCATTCCCTGTCCTGGCCCAGGTCCTGCCATGTCCCTGACCTTCTCCCCTGCGTCTATATGTCCCCTCCATGTCCCTATCCTGGTCCCCCATGTCCCAGTTCCTCCATGCACCTGTCCTGGTCCCATTGCCCCCATGTCCCTGTCCCCCCACATCCCTTTCCCTATCATCCATGTCCCTGCTCTGGGCCCCTACATCCTGGTCCCGGTGTCACTGTCACGGTCCTGGCCTCCTCACATCCTGCTCTGTGTCCCCCCACGTCCTGGTCCCTGTCCTGTCACATCCCTGTCCCAGTCCCCTGTGTCCGCGTCCCAGTCCTGTGTCCCTGTCCTGTTCTGCTGTGTCTGTGTCCTGGTCCCCCCATGTCCTGGTCCTTGTCCCCCACGTCCCTGCCCCTGTCCCAGTCCCCCCATGCACTTGTTTTAGTGTCCTTGTGTCCCTGTCCCCCACCTCCCTGTCCCAGTCCTCTGTGTCCCTGCCTTGGTCTCCTGTATCCCCATCCCGATCCCCCATGTCACAGTCCCAGTGTCCCTGTCCTGGTCCTGATCCTCTGTGTCCTTGTCCCTGTCCCTTCACAGACCTGCCCTGGTCCCAGTGCCTTGATCCTGGTCCTGGTCCCCTGTGTCCCTGTCCCATCCTCCATGTCCCTGTCCTGGTGCTCCACACGTGTCCTGGTCCCCCACATCCTGGCCCCAGTGCCCCTGTGTCCCTAAAATGTCCTGGTCCCCCCGTGTCCTGGTCCTGGTCCCCTCTGTGCCTGTCCCTGTCCCTCCATGCACCCGTCCTGGTCCCAGTGCCCCTGTGTCCCTGTCCTGGTCCCCCACATCCTGCTCCCAGTGCCCCCCTCACAGTCCTGGTCCCAATGCTCCCGTGTCCCTGCTCCAGTCCCTCATGTGCCTGTCCTGTCCCCCTGTGTCCCTGTCCTGGTCCCCCCACATCCTGATTCTGGTGTCCTGTGCCCCTGCCCCTGTCCCTCCACGCCCCCATCCTGATCCCAGCATCCCCATGTCCCTGCCCTGGTCCCCCACACACCTGTCCCTGTCCCCCATGTCCCTGTCCCCCACGTCCCTGTCCCCCGTGTCCGTGTCCCGGTCCCTCCACGCACCTGTCCCGGTCCTCCCACGTCCCCATCCCTGTCCCCCGTGTGTCCGTGCCCCGGTCCCCCCGCCCCTCACACCCACCGTGCGGTGCCACCACCTCAACGCTGAGGAGCGGCG
>NW_020799137.1:656997-682460 GCF_003259725.1 Athene cunicularia
CAGGAGGGGGCAGAGAGGGGGGATGAGTCTCTGGAGCCAAGGCCCCAGCGCCAGGCCCCGAGGGAATGGCCTCAAGCTGCCCAGGGCAGGGTCAGGCTGGCTCTGAGGAAGGATTTCTGTGCAGAAGGGGCTGTTGGGCGTTGGAATGGGCTGCCCAGGGCAGGGGGGAGTCCCCGGGATCCCTGGGGGGGTTGAAGAGTCGGGCTGAGCCAGCGCTGAGGGATCTGGGGGAGTTGGGAACGGTCAGGGGGAGGGTCATGTTGGACTGGATGATCTTCAAGGTCCTTTCCAACCGAGATGATTCTGTGATTCTGTGATGCGGGGGCCCTATGCGGACCTGCTGCAGTGGAGCTGAGCCCCTCTCCCTGTGGCTGCTGGGGATGCTCAGCACCCCAGGGACACCCCTTCCTCTTGGCCAGGCTGGTTGTCCCCACGCTCCCGCTCGTGGGCAGCCCGTCCTGGGACACAAACCACATGGGGCGAGTGAGATGTCTCAAGGCATCGTGCTGGGACTGGCGTTGGAGATGCAGCTTCTCTGGCCACCCGGGGCTACCTCCCACCCCTGTGGGCTCAGCCATGCCGATACGGCAGCAAGAGCTGGGTGAGCTGCTGCCCTTGGGGACCCTGCAGGGAGACACCGGTCCACGGGGGTGCATGTGAGCCCCCCTTGGTGTGGCAAAGCACTCTTCCTTTTCTGCGTGGGGAGGTCTTGGATTTCCATCTCCTGGGGTTATTGGTTAGAACTGGTTTCTTGTGTCCCAAACCCTGGAGCCAAACCTAACTGCTGAGATGAGGTGGATGTGCCCGCCCCAGGGGCTCGCCAAGGGATGGACCTGACCTTTTCCTGCTCTCTGACAAGGGAGGGATCTGCTGGCCCCACCTGCTCTGCAAAGGATGGTGCAAAAGGATGGATCTGCCCACCCCACACGCTTGGCAAAGGGATGGATCTGCCCCTGCCACGTGCTCTGTGCAGGGGTTGGCGCCACAGACACCCCGCTCTACCCCACAACAGAGCAGGACAGCCCTCCCCTCTCCCCTCCCCAAGTGAGAACAGACATGACCTCAAATCTCAGCCCCAGACTAACCCCGGGGTGACCCCCACTGCAGCCCTGCACTTGCCTTCTTGAGCTGTTTGAGGTTGCTGGAGCGGATGGCTGCCAGGAGCTGGTCCCGTGAGTTCTTCTCCTGGACTGGCAGCGCCCGGTCTCCCAACTTCCTCTGTGTGGCCGGCGAGAGCGAGTTCCTCAGGTTCTCGTTGATCAGCGGTGGGGCGAGTGGAGGAGGAGGTGGTGGCGGCGCGGCGGGCGCTCCCCCTTTCTTAGAGCTTTTAGGGGAAGCCTTGGGGGACGGCTGTGGGGATGGCTTGGGGGACCCCTTTGGCAGGGCTCCAGGCTTGGGCACCTCCAGGAGGTCTTTCTTCTCCCCACGCTCCTGTGCCAGTTTCTGCTCCTGGAGGCGTTTCTGCCTCTGTTTGTCCATGTTTCGGCTCAGCAGGTTGGTGACTGTCATGCGTGGTCCGGCCAGCTCGAAGTGGTAGCCCAGCTTCAGGAGCGTGGTGTTTTCCTTCAGGAGCTTGGCGATCTCCATCTCCGTCTTCCCCCCGCAGATGTGCCGCTGGTTGTGGAAACGCAGTTCCGTCAGCGTGTTGTTCTGCAGCAGCGCCCGGAAAATGGCCAGGATGCCCTTGCCCGTGATGTGGTTGGAGTCCAGGTTGATGCTCGTCAGCACCTTGTTGGACTTCAGCATGATGGCGATGGCGAAGGCCACGTGGTCGTCGGCACGGGTGTTGGCCAAGGCGAACAGCTTGACCACGGTGTTGAACTCCAGGGCCTCGGTGAAGCGCACCAGGGTCTCGTTGTTGATGCAGTCCGAGTTGTTCACGTTCACTTCGGTGACCTCGGCGTCATTGTTCTTCACCTTCTCGATGAGCTCATCGAAAATGCTGGAGGCTTCGTCATCCTTGGCCTGATCCGAGGATGTGGTGGGCTTGGAGGGGCTGCTCTCAGCTGCCACCTTGGCCTCCTGTTTCTCCTCCGGTGCCTTTTCTGCCTCTGGCTGGGATTTCTCCTTCTCGTCTGCCTTTGATTTTTTCAAAGCTGAACCCTTTTCCTCTTCCTTTTTGTCTTTTTCTCTCTTATCTTCACATTTTGTGTCTTTTTCTGCCTGTTTCTGTGATCCCAAACTCTTCTCTTCCTCCTTTTTCTCCTTCCCTGGGCCCTTCTTCAATGCTGAACCCTTTTCTTCTTCCTTTTTGTCCTTCCCTGAATCCTTCTTTGCTGCTGAACCCTTTTCTTCTTCCTTTTTATCCTTCCCTTCATCGTTCTTTAAAGCTGAGCCCTTTTCTTCTTTTTTATCATTCTCTGTATCCTTCTTTAAAGCTGAGCCCTTTTCTTCTTTTTTATCATTCCCTGTATCCTTCTTTAAAGCTGAGCCCTTTTCTTCCTCCTTTTTATCCTTCCCTGTGTCCTTCTTGAATGCTGATCCCTTGTCTTCCTCCTTTTTGTCCTTCCCTGTGTCCTTCTTCAACACTGAACCTTTATCTTCCTCCTTTTTGTCCTTTCCCATCAGCTTTTTCTCCATGGCCTTGACTTTATCGTTGATAGCCTTCTCCTCTTTGGTCTTGGTTTCAGCCTCTGCTTTAACTTTTGGGTCTGTTTTCTGAACACTGTCTTCCTTTTTAGAGTCTTTCCCCACTTTTGTATCTCGTTTCCGGGCCAGGTCTTTGGAAGGAGCTTCCTTTCCCTTTTCTTCTTCATTCTTGGCTCCCTTATTCTTCTCACCCAATCTGCTTTCCTAACAAGAGAAAAACATGGTGGTGTTACAGAGACAGATGCCTCTGACCTCCAGACTCGCCACCCCAGTCTCACTGTCACCAGCTCTGCACCTCTGTCACACAGGAGCAACCACAGGGCCCGTCGGGGCAGCACCTCTGCTGGGGAAGATGCACAGGGGGATGCAGGACAGTCTGGTCTCAGGAAGTTCTTAGACTACACCTGTGAGGGATGAGCTGCCCTAAACCAGGCACTTACGGTAGAAATCTGGCGAGAGCATCACACAGGGTCCCCGGGAAGCAACGGGGAGATGCCGTGGGGGAGCCCGAGGACAGCTGGTGCCGGGTCTGCGCTGTGGCGGGGGACAATCTCGTGGCCAGGACTCTAGGGAGGTAAGCGACCTGCTCCGAATCGTGATGGTTTAGCCCTGAATATGGGCAGCGTATCTTCCATCTCACTTGAGTGATTTACCACCATGTGTTCACACGCTGCAGCCTGGGGCTTTGGAAGAGGCAAGTTTATCCCAGCCGAGGTGCCGGGTCCAGGGAAGGGTTCAGCATCCGAGCGCCCCGAGTGTAGACAGACCCTGCAGGACCAGACGAGGTCCCGCTGCAGCTCCCCAAGGCATCTCTGCTCCCCTCCTGCCTCCAGTCCCTTCCCAGCGGGCTCCAGAGGTCTGGCGGATGCCCTACCTCATCCCCAGTGAACAGACTATAACCTAATAAGCTGCAGGATGCACGTCCCTCAGCAGGCTGCACTGTTTGACCCCTTCCTACCATACTTCCTACAAATTATCCTCTTTTTAATCATTATTTTATCCTCTTTTCAATCACCTTTTTTTATCCTCTTTTCAACCACCTTTTTTTTATCCTCCTTTTAAACACCTTTTTAACCAGGGATGGATCTAGTGCCTGTACCTCCTGTACCTCTGTGAACCCCAGGTGCTTTCTTGGCTTTGCTAAATGGTTTCTAGCTGGATGCTCTGCAGTTTTTCCCAGTCACCAAACACTTTCCATGCTGGCCGGGACGCGTGTGCAAGCAGGGGAGCGTGCGCAGCCGGTGACAGGGGTGACACTGCTGATCCAGCAGTCACACCCGACTCGGGGCTCTCTGAAACGAGCCTCCTTCTAACATGAGTTTGCATTTTTGAGCTCCCTGCAGAAAACCAAGGAAATGGGGACACGGCGTTTATTGCATTGCAGTGTGTGATGTTTGCCCAGCACACCTTCTCCCAGTGTCCAAAGGCATCACAGGAGGGAAGAGCTTAAAAGGGGAGGTCTTGGCGAAGGAGGTAGATTTTGCTGCGTGCCCTGGGCAAAGCAGTGTCACTGCAGCAGGCACCCTCTTCCCTGTGGATCTCCCCGTGTCTCTGTGACAAGAAGCCACGCAGCAGTGCCCTGGGCCTCCCGAGTTGCTTCTTTTATCTCCGATCCAGCCAGGACGCCCGCTCATCCCTCAGTGGGCTGGCAAGCACCAGTGCTTTCAGTTTGTCTGCCCCCCTGTATATTCACTCTTCAAAAGCAGTTTTCACCTTTGTTTTTATGTTCATCACGATGCCCTTGTTGTGTTCGCGGGACGTCGATGTACCGGAGGCTTAGACCAGTTTTTGTCTGACCTCCAGGCAGTGACAGCACCCTCCCTGCACGCAGAGGGATGCAACCCCAAGGCTTGACGGCTACTTCTGTACAAACTACCTCTGGCAGCAAAGGATTTTCCTCTTTCCCTTCATGCTTTAGGGCCATTTGATCATCTGCCTCTTGCCAGTCAAACCCCCTTTTCATGTGACTTTTGGTACTTTTGTCAAGCACCTGACCCTCACCCTCGGCACAGCCTGTGCTGTGCGTTGCTGCGGACCACAGCCAGCGCCGGCAGCTGCCGGACACAACAAATGCCTCGTTGCACTTCACCCACGGGCGATGGGGCTGGGAAGAGTCTTCCACCAGCATTGTTATGACATGTTCTGCTTCTGCAACCAAAGCCTTTGATCCCAGCTCAGTGCACGCAGCCTTCCAGCCTGTTGGTTTCCTTATGGCACCATATTTGCTTCCTCGTGTGTTTGGAGAGATGCAGGCACAGAACCTGCATACAGAGAGACTTGGATAGATTGGATCAGTGGGCCAACATTAATGGGATGAGCTTCAGCAAGGCCGAGTGCCAGGTCCTGCACTTGGGCCACAACAACCCCCTGCATGGCTACAGGCCCGGGGAGGTGTGGCTGGAGCTGTCTGGAAGAAAAGGATCTGGGGGTTCTCATTGACAAGCAGCTGAACATGAGCCGGCAGTGTGCCCGGGTGGCCAAGAAAGCCAACGGCATCCTGGCTTGGATTAGAAATAGTGTGGCCAGCAGGAGCAGGGAGGTGACAGTCCCCCTGTGCTCTGCACTGGTGAGGCCACACCTGGAGCGTTGTGTCCAGGTTTGGGCACCTCAATATGAGAGAGATCTGGAGGGGCTGGAGCGAGGGCAGAGGAGGGCAACGAGGCTGGGGAAGGGCTGGAGAATAAATCCTGTGAGGAGCCAGGGAAGGAGCTGGGAGTGTTCAGTGTGAGGAGGAGGAGGCTGAGGGGAGCCCTCATCCCTCTCTGCAGCTCCTGACAGGACATTGCAGAGAGGCCGGGGCTGGGCTCTGCTCCCAGGGGATCAGGGACAGGACAAGAGGGAACGGCTGGAAACTGCAACAGGGGAGGTTTAGGCTGGACATGAGGAAAAAAATGTTTCCCAGCAAGAGTGGTCAGAGAGTGGAACAGGCTGCCGAGGGAGGGGGCAGTCCCCATCCCTGGGGGGGTTTAAGGGCCGTTTGGATGAGCTGTGGGGGGATGTGGGGTAGGGGAGAACTTTGTGGAGTCGGGCTGAGGGTTGGACTCGATGATCCCGAGGGGCTTTTCCAAGCTGAATGATTCTGTGACTCTGTGATTCTGTGACCAAGACTTTGTCACAGCAATGCAGTAAGAGCAGGGCACCAGGGCAGGATTCATCTCACCCAACATCAGATATGAGGCACCTCCACTCCCAACAGAGGAGCCAGGGCTATGAGCAGATAACTGAAGACAGATGGAGCCCTGACATTGTAACAGAGTTTGTTGCACAGAGGAGGATCCTACCATGAAGTCTGCATCAGGGTTTGGTAATTTAAATCTCCTTCTCCTTGTTCCACAACCTCATGGCTGGCCTGGCTTTTCCTGGGTGCCTGGTTTTGGCAGCATGACTCAGCTCTGTGTTCCAGCCAGTGCCGTGGGGCTTCTGTCCAGAGATGAGCAGAGGGTGACATGCTGAGACACCGCTAGCTGGCAGCCCAGCCACAGAGCCGTGGTTAGATCAGGCTCAGATCTACAGCTACAGGATTAATCTGGGCATTCTCAGCTTGACCACAGCGATGCTGATTGCAGGAGGAGGAGGAGGCACCAAGTTGAGGGGTGGCAGAGTGAATGTTGTCTTTGCCGGGGGGACTTTAGGACTTCAGGGAAAGGAGGAAGAAAGATGCCTCTGGGAGATGCAGCTGTGATGCCTCTAGGAGCTCCCTGGACCTTCTCAGGTCTGGGCCAGCACTGTGGTGTCACCCAGTGCCTTGAATCCCCAAATCGGAGTCCAGACACCCTGGTCTGCAGTCAGGGCTGGCCTCCTCCTCTGGACAATGCTCTGGCCGCAGTGTCTTCCCCAGCCCAGGTCCCCGTGGTGTCCGTGCTGGGGCAGAGTGTGGCTCTGCCTTCCCAGCGCGCAGCACTGCTGGCCCTCAGGGACTGCTTTTTTGTGGAAAGAGCTGGCCTGGCTGTGAGCAGGCCAGCTGTCAGGACTGTTTGTACCTGGCGTATAAACAGATGCCATCTGGGAGGAGAGAGCTGTTTATTTAGTTAAGAGATTTCTTGGCTCCCCTGTGCAGACCCAAACAGGAGACAGAAGGGCATATGCCAGGCCCCTACAGAGCCCATCCGTGCGACCACACAGCCCCTTGCTGCTGCAAACCCCAAGGACGAGGGATGGGGCTCCCAGAGGTGCCCCAATGCCAGAACCCCTTTGTCCTGGGGGATGCAGAGAGCAGGTGATGCCACCTCCTCTGGCACTGAGCCAGTGGCCCGTCTCACCAAGACATGCCCTGTCCCCAGGGCTGGTGCGAGGATGCTCAGTGACATCCTGAAGCACCTCGGTGAAGGAAGAGCCACGTCTGTCCTGGCAGGAGACTGGGCAGGAGGTGTGTGGGATGGGGACTCTGCTGCCTCACTCTCTCCCCACACCCATGCCCAAAGGTGCCTCTCAAAGGAGCTTGGGGATGTCCTGGGTTGGAGGTTTCTTGCATGTTTCTGCGAGAAGAGACAGTGGCCCCCTCCAGGGCTCTGCAGCCCTCTCGTGTCCAGAGGCTGGGCACTTGTTGACTCAGAGCCATCAGCCTCATTTCCACACCAACTGCTCCAAAAAGCCTTCTCCTTCCCAGCCCGAGCTCACACAACTTGACCGTGGGGAGCCCTGAGTCTCCCCTAAGCTCTGTCCCAGACTAAGCAGAGCAAAAACTTTGACCAGGAATGAGCAGATCTTGGAGAAAGGGAGGAAAACCCTGGAGAGAAGAACCTGCAACATCTCCCATGCTCAGAGAAGGCAAAAGATTTCTCCAGACAAGATGAAACTAGAGCAAAATAAGATGCACAGCAAATCCCTGCTTAGCAAAGCTCCTGTGGCAAGTGCTGGGAATGTCTCATTATTACATTGTTAGTGCTGTTCTCATTAAAGCTTCCATCCACCGGTGTGTTGCCACGTGTCCAGGTGCTGTGGCATGGAGCAAGTCTGTGGAAGGAGGGCACTGGAGCCAGACAGCAAGATGTAGAACAGGAGCCAGCTGTGCCCTCAGGCAGGGGAAAATGGGAAGGCAACAGATGTGCAGTGACCGGCCACGGGTGTCACTGCCACTGCGGGCAGCGGTTGCGAGATCACGTGTGTCCAGCAAATTTGGGATGCACTGGTAGGGTCTTATCAAAGAGCTGCAAGTTATTGCAGAAAGTGCTGGCTGGCAGCAAGGGGTAAGAGGTGTTTAAAGCAGAGCTGCTGTGGTCATGGCACTCTACAGGAGGCCCTCTGCAAGCCCCCACCTCCACCAGGAGCAGCAGAAAGGGAGGAGGCAGGAGCAAAAACTTGCAGGCCAGAGATCAGATCTGTGTTTCTAAACCCAAGGGTCACTCTTACCTACCCGCCACTGCCCGCACGAGGCTCTCTCTGTCCCTCGGTGGAGACTGGTGACATCTCTAAAGCCAGCCCAGAAGCTGCTCTAGGCCATGTGTGTGCCCGGGAAGGCGCCTGTGTCCCTGCCTGCCCCTGCACCCATCCCCGGGCTCTCAGTCTGCCCTGCCACCCCGGCTCTGCTCCAGGTGGTGACACCGGCCCACTCTCTGCTCACTGATTATGGTGCTGGAAGTGAATCACGTTGCTCCAGCTCTTGGAGGTCAGCAGAGGTGCTGCGTGGCAGGATAATGCGGAAGAAGAGAGAGAAATGCATCCTTCCCCCCGAGCTTGAAACCCTGGCTGTCCCTGCAGCAACCGGCGCTCCTTCTCCTGCAGCCCAGGCCACCAGCCAGGTTGTCTCCATCTGCAGCGGCCAGTGCCAGCCCTGTACCCTCTCCATGGCCATCTTGAGTCCTGCCTGCTCGCTCCTCTCCGCCGCGCTGACATATTTACCTTGGATACCTAGAAACCAGTGCCGCTGCACCCCCTCCCGTGCCATTCCCTTTGCTGCGAGCACGATTATTAGGGGAATATTTTTACACAGCGTGTCAGACCTTTAAAAATAAGACTAATGAAAACAGCCTGGTACTTGGCTGATTAATCACCAGTGTTTTGATGAACTGAAATGCCTTCCCGATTCCTCTAAATAGACTGAAATGAGCATTGCCATCGCTTGTTAGCATTTGTAACCCTCAAACCCACTCAGATGTTTCCTTAAAAGGCAAAGGAGACGGGGAACTTCTTGCCTGGAATCTGAGTGTTTGCAGCCCCGCTCCCGACGCTGAGCAAGGATGGGGCTGGGGATGGAGCGGCTGGCTGAGCCGGGGATGGCCGGGAGCGGAGCAGAGGGGCTGCCGACATCTGCTGTGGGTGGTGGGGATGTGATGGTGGAGCGAGGTTCTCGCCTCCTGCCCTGAAAGCCCCACAGCTCATTTTGGGCTAGAAAATCACTGCTTGGGTGGTAAGTATTGATCTGGTCACCCCGCTGTACCCACAAGCAGATTTCTAAGTGAAAGGGGAACACGCTGGAGAGGAGTGGGAAGGATGGGTTACCCAGGGACTTGCACCCGAGCTGGAGGGAAGGGGCACTTTGTGGCCTGGCTGCTGCTCTTACGTCAGTCCCTGGCAGAGGGGACATGGAAATGGATTTGTAGAAGAAATGTTTTGTCTTTGGAAGGGGCCAGCTCTCACCAGCCTGCAGTTATTTTCAGAGGTATGTCCTGGGAAGAGTCCCTCATGGCCCAGATTACCAGGCTGAACATACTGCCCCAGCACGCTGGCCATGTGCTCGGGTCAGCTAGAGAACAAGATGTAAGGATGGGAGACTTGGGGGGCACGTGCTGCCGAGCAGCTCCACGTTGGCGCCGGGGAGCTGTGCCCCATCTGGGTTCAAGGAGGGCTTGGCTGAAAGGGAGAAGCCTGAAGAGTCCAGGATGGCTCTTCCATGAGGGTCACTGCTGGTGGCACATGGCACGCTGCACCCCAGAAGGAAATGGGACCCTCAGAAAAAGATCTCAGAGCCAAACCTGCACCTGCAGTTCACGTTAAAATGGCTCCAGAAATAGTGAACTCAGCCTGCAGGCTTGACACTGACTCAGTCTCTAAGGTCACCTGCAGCTCTGGTGGCCTCTGGAAGCCAGCTGTGAGATATCACCCCCCAGCTGCTATCAGAACATAAAGAGCATGAGAGGGGAAGCCTGACCCACCCCAACCATCAGCACCCCTGGAAAATGTGGGGTTATCTCCAACGCGGCTGATGGGTGCTACACTGGCTTCACACACCCCCGAGCAGCGGGGCACATCCTCGCCTGCCCCTGTGGGGACATCTGTTCTTGGGCAATGTAAGGGGAAAACATGGAGCAAAGCAAGAGGCAACTGCCTGCATGTGGAACTGTTTAGCAAAGTCAGTTGAGCTGCATGTCCACTTGTAGGCACAGGTCTTGCACCTACACTCTTGCAAGCACCAAGGAGTTACCACCGCTTGTAACCAAACTGCCCTACACCAGTGCCCTCCTAAAACAAGGTGCAGATGGCTGCAGAAGGACAGCCGGACCAGCTGAATTTAATTAATCCAGGAATGGTTTCAGCCACATGGGTAATTTCTGCATGTGCTCTGAAGCCCACTGGAGCAACTCCCCTGGCAGAGCCAGTTTGGCGTGCTGGCTGCCTGGCACATGGCTTTGTCCCCAACAGAGATTCTCCATCCAGAGCTGTGCTCCTTGCAAAGCAACCAGAATCCCTCCAGAGTTGTAGGTCTGGGGGATGACGTCCAGGCCAAGAGACTGTCCCTTTCTCCCAGCCTCTGCTGGGATAATAAAGTCTTCTTGCAGCCAACAGGACATTTTCCAGATCATCTCTTGGCATTTGGCTTAGGACATGGGTACCCACCAGCAAAGCTCCATCTGTCCTGCACAAATCCTGAGTGATGGAGGAGCTTTTGGAGGTGGGAGAGCAGGGAAGTGGGGAAGCCTCTGGGGTAAGGGGAGATCTGGGAGACAGAGACAGCTCACCAAAACCTGTTGGTCAGCTGGGGAGTCCCAGACCAGACTGGCAAGGGAAGGAAGCTGAGCTTGGTTATTTGTCATAGGGGGTTTAGGCATAATTATGGATCCATAACTAATGAGCTAACCTGAGGGGTTTCAGTCTGTCCTACACATGCTGCCGAGTCCTACAAAGGTGTCCAGAGCCACTACGAGACTCTGAGATCAAACCCACAGCTCCAACCTTGGGCATCTGCATCATCCTTTGGAGACGCCTTCCTAGTCACGTGGGGTCTAAAGGAGCCTCAGTGTCCCCTCTGTCCTGCCCAGCTATCCCAATTCCCAGCCAGAGCTGGAGTGAGGCACCAGCACCCCACCACCTCTCAGCGCGACCACACGTGAAGGGGGCTGAGACGGCTGGGCACAAGACACGTGAGTGCTCCCAGGGGACAGGGCTGTCCCACTGCACGGAGCAGTCTGTTGAGGGGGCCCGTGGGCAAAGGCAGGTCGTTCCCGGGTATTTGGGTACCCCTTGCCACTATGCTCCAGGCATGCGAGAGGGTTGCTGGAGCCAAGCTAAGCCACAACAAGCTGGCCAAGCTGTTCCTTTCCTCCGTTCCTCAGTCACTTTTGAGTAACTCAGGGACAACTCAGGAGCCAAGAACATTCCTGGAAAAAATGCTGTGTCCTTGGCCGAGTCCTGAGAGCTACTAAACCTGGTTGCCAGAGACTGCGGGAGGAAGTGGGACTACGAGGTTTCTGCTGACCCTGCTTGACAAGAACAGCCAAGTGCGTGTCTGCGTGACACACACCCACTCACAAAGGGATCTGGCATTGCTCTACCTGCAGCAGCGCCAGGGCAACCCTCCTGGTCCTTGGCTAAGAGCAAAATCCATGGGCCAGTGCTGCGAGATACCATGTTCGCACCCGCCATATGCCCCGCAGAGCTCTGGCCCCAGTGAGCTCCCTGGTAAGACCATTCCCAGGCAGTAAAGAGTTTTTCTCTTGGCACATTTAGATTCTTCTGGCATGAAGCAAGGGTCAAAGGACCTTGGCTTCCAGCTCTGGGACACACGCAGATCTAGCACGACCCCCTTGGCCATGCTCTATGTGCTAAAGCCCAGAGCGATGTAAACAACTTCTTGCCCTGTCCCGCCTCAGCTATTACTCTGTTATTTTAATGAGGAACTCAGTTATTCCCCTTCCCTTCTGCACAGACCTTTCTGACCCCAAATATCACTGTCTCTTTGCACTTCCCAGGCCAATGTTTTTAAAAACATCTTCCTTCTGAGATGCAGTGCTGTTCTCCAGAGACTGGACAACTTCTGGCCCTGACTTTTGTCTTGCTTTGCCTTCATTGCTGAATTATGGCCAATAACAAACATTTCAACTGGGTTTCCTTTAATAGAATAGCTCCAGCCCTTCCACAGTGACATGCAGCCGTTTTCCAGAAAGCCCTTAAAGCTGCTGGATACCCTGCAGCTGGAAACTTTTGCTCCTCTAATAAAACCTGATTTTAGAAGTTATGGTTCTTCTCGTCTATCCGTTGCACTCCCAACCCCTTCTCCTGGCACTGCCTTGGCTCAACTGGATGTTCCCAAGATGAGACCTTTCCTCTGATCACCTCCTCTCTGGCAGAGGTTGCAGCGAACATCAGCGATTCACCCCATGGCCACCTCAAGCCCAGATTTCTGCCCAGTGCATTTTCTGTGGGCAGCCCATGAAGAGCGTTCCTCAGATTTTTAGGAACAGAAGAACTGTAGTTCAGCCCTCACAAGTCTTAAATTCTATCTCCTGTCCTCTGCGTCACGGGGGCTGGATGCTCAAGAAGCAGGGCTCTGGCTCCCAGCCTCCTGGGACTACACGGAAAGCACCTCCGGGTCCCCTGGTGGTGCGAGGGGCCAGCCCATGGGACCATCACAGACACCCCATGACATCACTGGTAGCTGCGGGCACTCAGTGTGGGAGGAAGAATCAGGTCTCTGAAGCAGATGAGATGAGTCCCAGCCCCCGGTGCCTACCTGCCAAAATCAGGGAGCTGGTTTGCTGGTCAAAACCCTTAAATAGCTTATGAGAAACAGGAGCACTGCCTCCTTGGGCTCCTACACCGTGTGGGGGCTGCAGCCTAGAACACAGCACTTAATGAGACAAAGCAGGGCATGCCAGGAGTCACGATATCTACTCTTAGACACTGAAGATCTGACCTGAAAGGAAGCAAACTGCAGCTCCCTTTCTGCTGTGGGCAGCTCTCATGGCTGTGTGGGTGCTGGTTCCCGTGCCAGGCATGTCTGCCTTCTGCCATCGTCCCCCTGCCAGGAGGCAGGACGGCTCGGAGCCCTCGGCAGCACGGGCTGCACGCTCCAGAACAGCTCTGTGACCCCAGGCTGTCACCTCTCCTGTTGCATTCTGCCGCTCTTGTTCCCGTCTATTTTCAACCTTGTTTGCACCATGCTCTGGGCAGAGGAAAGGGCTGAGCAGGACTCATTTCACCTCACGGTGTGGCTGGTGCACCGCTGTTGCTGCTGTCCGCACCGTGACTTCAAAATGAGCGCCCTGATACCTCCTCCCCTGCGGAGTGAGATCCTCTCGCTCCATCCTGCTGCGATTCCCACCACGGCAAAGGGTGGGCTTGAGTGACACGACCAGTTAATCCCAGCGTCCTGCTGGGAGCTGAGTCACCGAGACCTTTTTAGCACGCAAATGATGTCATAACGCTGCAAAAGAAAGCGATACGTAAAGGATCCCAGCTCCTTTTCTCCTCTGTATGTCTATTTATCAGCTCAACATAAACAGATAATAAACCTTCTGGGCAGCTCGGCCCATATAAGCTAAACACTCCAAAGATTTCCATGGATTTATCTGCATCCCACTTGTGGTTTATGTAAATATAGAACTCAGCTTTTTCCTCGTTTTTTTCCAGACTGACTAGAAATTCAGCTTTTTTTTTTCCTGCTTGTGCCCTTAGATGGACTACATATCTCCCAGACAGACAGTGTGCCTGCGGCGTGACCTACGAGTCGCTGGGAACGTTTTGTGCTGCCACTCACTCCAGTCACAGCAAAACAAGGTTTCTGCCACAATTTCCCAACAGCACTACAAAAACACCGATCTGGCTGTGAGGTTCCTTCTCACACCGTTTGTTCAGAAGTGCAGTTCAAACCCGGGTGTGCTGCCGCCTCACTTCCTTCAGCTGTTCTCTCAACTGCAGATCCTTCAGCTATCTGTCATGGGATCATTCCTGCTTCTCTTTTCACCTTGGAGGTCTGTTTTATCGTCTGTTGCTAGCTGACAGCTCTCGCTTCGGGTGCTTGTCCTTCTTGTTACAGGGTTGGTACATTTTCAGAAATGAAGAGCAAAACATCCAAGCGCAGACAACATCCGTTTTCATTTCTGAACAACGAAAGATGACAAATAAAAGGTCTCTCCTGGATGGGCTGGTCTGCAGCAGGCTGGAGAGGCCACAAAACAGAGACCATCTGTGGCCTCCTTTAAGGACCAAATAGGAACGAGTCAATACCTTTAGTTTCTTTCAAAATGTGTGACTATTTTGGATATCCCTGGCTATCGCCCACAGGAGTAATGCAAAGACAAGGGAGCCACCAGCTCCCTTCCCACTCCATGTGCTGGTGGAAGGACTCACAGCTTCATCCCCTGCCCACCCCAGAGTGAGGTGGGTGCTGATGGAGAAGCACCAGGAGAAAGGATGCACCAGCGTCACCCATCCCCTACACCTCTCTTAGAGGCCAGGACGAGCTGGGCAGAACAACAGCTTGTTCTGATAAAGGAAAAGCAGGCACCCAGACTGCTAGAGACCTGCCCAGGGTATGGTTATAAGAAAGGCAAGAGCTGGGAATTGGTGAAGGCTCTTGGAAAAAGAAGGAACAGTCTTGGCATATCAACAGAACTGACTGATAAACAGGACGGCAGAGTTTAAATACATATGTGTTAGTCACAGACTGGTAAGATGCTTAAAGAATGATATAACCAGTTCTTTTCCCTTGTTTGCAGTTTCCCTTGAGTCTGTCCCAGCTATTTAAATGTGGAGCTTGTTTTTCCCCCAGATATTTTCATGAAAAGATGACAAGCTTTGAGCATTAATAACAAATCTAAATACTAACTTGTTTTTCCATGGTGTGAAGAAGGGGTCATTGGTAGGAATCTTCACTTTTCATGGTATCTTCCTCCACATACAGCCACCAGTAACTGGATTAAATACCACCCAGCAGCGAGTGCCAAGCCTACACTCATGCACCCCAGTAAGTTAGAAAGGAAGGCAGGACTTTTTACAAGACCTTCCCAGGGAGTTTTGTAATCCTTACCCATGGCAATAGGACCTGCTACCCTCTGGCACCAGCATCCTTCAGATATGCTGATTTGGATGAAGTAAACTCCTTCCAAGGTCATTGTTTTTTCCATGAGGAATGGTGTCCCACTGTTCACTGTCAGCTGCATCCAGCCTACAGCCAAGAGTGCTCGGGGACACAGGAATGACCCCAGGAGCTCTGGACCAGGCAAAACAGGGATAAAGATGCATGGAGCTGGGACAGGAGGATGTCTTGCCTGTGCAGGAGCACATGTGGGGAGTGGGACATATGAGAGAAAGGGGAAAGGTGTTGGAAGAAACTTGCCTGAGACACCTCAACTTCTCCTGTGGGAAGGGTGGTCAACCATCAGGAAACAAAAATACAGGGACCATCTGCACCGTGCACAGCTGGTCTCGTCCGTGCACATCTGCCCTGGCATCCAAAGTCCCCTATTCAGAGCCTTCTCCTCCAAGAAGCTGGTCCCTAGGCTTACACGGAAAGAGAAATCCACCATGTGTTCAAGCATCTTGACAAAAGAAGTGGGTTTGTGGCCCTGGAATGAATCCCCTCCATCAGTAGGATGATGTCCCCACATGCAATTTCCCCACATTTTCCCAGCTTGAAGCGGCAGTGCAGCCCGGATGGGAAGCAGGACTGGGGACTCTGACGGCACTGGGACATGCAGGCGTCCTGTCCTTGCAGGTGAAGTTGAGGGAAGGAGGCTCTGCCACCAGGCACTCAGTGTTTTGGGTGCCACCTGGGCCCTGTGGTGAGGCCGTGTGGGAATCCAAGAAGAGCCAAAACCCAACAGCAGGTGGATTTTGTGGCATGCTTTGAAAAGTAAAACCACCTGCTACGGGTACGGCAGCCTCTAAGGAGCACTCGGCCAGCAACCCACCTGGTCCCAGGGCCCGCATGGTTCATAAGGAGTGGTGGCCCTTCCCACGGGGTAGCTCTTCTCAGCCAGGTCCATCCCAGCAAAGGTACCCCCAAGGGGGTTTAGGAGTGACCGACTGCCAGTGTGAAAGATGGGGAGATCTCCAGGGTGTATATGATAGTGCTATATGTATGGATACATGCTTTTTAACAATGTCACCAACAGCAGAGGGAGAACTGGACAAAACCAGAGTCGCTCTCACAAACCCCATCTCCTCATACAGCTCAGAACAACCCATCCCGCAGAGACACCAGCTCTGAGCCCCCATCTCCTGGCACAGACAGCTTTTCCTCTTTTGAAGAGAAATCCCAGGCATGATAGAAAAATTACAAGTGACAGCAAGTCAGCTGTGCCCCCAGGTTAATCCTTCAATTAATGCCACTGCTTCAAATTTACAGCGCGTTTCTAACCTGAATTTCTCTCTCATTATGTCTTTGCTACAGTAAAGAGTCAGGAGCTCTAGAAATCCTCTTCATTTACCTACTTGTGAGTATTAGCTTAACTTTGGCTCCTGTGGCACGTGGACCTTCAAGAAAGTCTGTTGAGTGCATCCGGGGAGAGGCACTGTCCCAAGCCCCACTGTTGAACTTGGGGTACTTGCTAGCAATATAAAAATGAAGATTAATTAATTAATGCATCACCAAGATGTGAATTTGGCTCCCCAGTGCGGAGAAATTAGGGCAAAGCTCACATCTATTTTGGGCTGTTTATAAACTGCTTCCTAGCTACCCAAGTTTGCCCTTTTCATCACTAAGAAGATGTGTTATTATGTAGTTACAATATTTCTAAATATACCCACTCCTTCCAATATTTAGAAAGGGATGGGGGTGCCTGGAGCCAGTCCAAGACCAAAGCAATGACTGAAAGAACTGTCAGATGGGCAGAAACTGAATCTTTCACTTTAAAATACCTTATTTTGCACTTTGGAGCAACTCCCGCACATCCCAGCTAACAGGCAACATCCCACCAGACACTGCACAAAGTGGGGGCAAAGGAGGGAGCAAAGAACAGGAGGGAGGAGGAAAAATAATGGGGAGACAGGAGCGCAGCAACCCGGGCAGGCTGCGGGGGGCTGGAGCGGCCGTTGTACCACGGGGGGCTGCGACCCAGCCACCTCCCAGCTTTGCAAAATGAGTTTTAGCAATAACGATACAGCCCAAGGTGCCACTGCGCAGCTGGGTTAGGAACTATCTAATATTTTCTATCTTCAGTGCCTTGTGCAAGGCAGCTATGGGCCTATAAACTCTCTGTAGTTCAAGGTCAAGAATCTCACCTTCTGCCCCTCCCTGCTGAAGAGACATCACAGACACGGGACAACATCTTCCAGATGTTCAGAGGGCCAGTCCCACTGGAAGGACCTCCTATTCCTTCCCTGCCCTTGTGCCCACGCTTCCCTCCTGTGCTCACGTCTGCTTCTTGCTCGCAGAGGTTTTCCTCGACACATTTAATCAGGCACTGTGTGTGGGTTTGTGATGCACAATGCTGGGAGCTGTCACGGGAGAGGGGCAGGGACCGACAAGGTGCTGCCTGCACTGGGCTGTGGGAATGCTGTTCCCCGTGGGTGTGCAGCCACGATGCCTGTGTTGGCAGGCACAAGTGCTTCGCTGCCTGCTACAACGTGAAATCCACTGATACGAGAGAGGGATTTGTCATCAGAGTCCTCAGTGCTCGGAGCAGCTGGGTGAGAGCTCAGGAGCCGCCTGGGATGCTCCGGATGGCTCCCTGTTCTCACTCCATCCTGCAGCAAAACACAACCCTGCGGCTTCCTCGGATGAATGAGGGAACCATCGGCTTCGTGGGCTGGTTTCTGTGATTGCTTCTGTGGTCTGATGATGCCATCTGGTCCTGTTTCATCGTATCCCATCCCATCCCATCCCATCCCATCCCATCCCATCCCACAGAATTCCAGAATCATCACGGTTGGAAAAGCCCTTGCAGCTCCTCCAGCCCAACCATGACCTTCCCCCTGACCCTTCCCAACTCCCCCAGATCCCTCAGCGCTGGCTCAGCCCGACTCTTCAACCCCTCCAGGGATCCCGGGGACTCCCCCCTGCCCTGGGCAGCCCATTCCAACGCCCAACAGCCCCTTCTGCACAGAAATCCTTCCTCAGAGCCAGCCTGACCCTGCCCTGGGCAGCTTGAGGCCATTCCCTCGGGGCCTGGCGCTGGGGCCTTGGCTCCAGAGACTCATCCCCCCTCTCTGCCCCCTCCTGGCAGGGAGTTGCAGAGGGCCATATGGTCTTCCCTCAGCCTCCTCTTCTCCAGACTAAATCTCATCCCATCCCCTTCATCTCATCCTCTTCCCCAAGGTGGAGCAAAGGCCCAGCTCCACCACTGGCATGGGCTGACCTGCCTGCGCTGTGAGCTGGCATTTTCTAGGTGCTAATCCCAGGTCCTAACAATGCCAAGGAGGAAGGGATGGAGGATATTTTTTTCTTGGCCTCCAGGGATTGAAATAGAAGAAGAAAGTCTGTTCTTCCATATCCAGTTACTGCAATGCAATCTAACTGGGCCAGTTTCACTGACAAATTTGACTGGCAGCCAACTTGTTTTGTCTTCCACAGCCCGAAGCTACCGAAGCTCAAAGGAGAGCACAACGAGAGCTTTTCTCAGGACCTCCACCGATGCCCTCCCCGCCAGCCCCTGAACTGTACACCCTCTCCTGGGGCGCCTCTCCTCCCTGTGCCATCCCTTGCCACCATCCTGACTGCCCTCCCGCAGCACACGGACACACACTCTCAGGCATCTTCCAAATAACAAAGTGTTTAGCCAGACGATTTCCCAGCAACGTTTTTCCAAAAACCACAAATTTCCTCCCTTCCTCCTGACCATGGACACTTCCCTGTCCCAATCTCCAGTCAACTCCTCATCTTCCCATGGTTAAAAACAAAATCGTGAGTTCAAATGCAAGACTCCCCCCTCCCTGAAAAAGCAACTTTTTCACTGTCAGGGCTGGCTGCAAGCTGGGATCACCTGCAGACCAGTGCAGCATCACTGGGATAACTGGTCCCACATAACAGCATTTCCCTTTGCAAGCAGGTTTGTCCTGCAGTTCCCTGACACAGGGAAATTTTCCACCGGCCCACCGATGGGAAAATAAACCCAGTGCTCTCGTGGCAAGGGGCACGGTACTTTCTGTCCCCCAGCCCACGCCAAACGCTACATATAGAAGGTGAGGGCTGCGAGTTCCTTGTCCTCGCAGACAGAGGAAAGCTCCCAGGCTGCACAAGCCAGAGCTTAGAGAGGGTTGGGGGGAACTATTTAACCCCTTGTTCAGGTCTCCAAAATAAATCTTTATTTATTTCCCCTACAGCTGCAATTTTCATCTTTTTCTACCTGTCTTCTCCCAGGCCCTGGTCAGGAGAGGATCCTCCTATAATAAACACATCCATAAAGAACCATTTCCAAGTGCTCAGGGGCTAGTTAGAGCTTGATTATTCAGCTGGAAGATCCAGGCTACTGCTGGGTGACCTGGAATAGATAAGGAATTGGAGCCAGAGCAGTCTGTTGAGGGGTATCCACATAAGCCTCTGCTCTGCTTACACTGCTGATATTCCTCAGCCCTGTCCCGTCACAGCAGATGCAAATCCAGCCTGGGATATGAATCTCCCTGTGACTACACAGATAAATAGCTGAAGAGTCTCCTTCTTCACTTTCTGGCTCAGCCTGCCGTGAAAAACTAGGGAAACCAAACGCTTCCCAGCTTCCCACGCACAGAACACATACCAAATATTCTTAGTGCAGAGGTTAATAAATGTTACAGAGAAGTGGGATTGGTTCCCACTAAGGCAAGGCACAAGAGGAGAGGGACTGGCATGAAGCTTTCTAGCTCAAAGTGAGCTATTAAAGGATTTGCCAGGTGCAGAGGAGGTAATAAATGTACCCAAATCAAAATAAATGAATTAATTTTAACTGAACAATAAACATGAAGCAAACGGCCTGGGGCAAAACCTGCTTCTCAGAGTGATTTCCACCAAGCAGCAAACTTTTTATTCCACAAGGACTAGAGACTATTTAAACTTTTGCACAAGAAGAACTGAAAGGACTAAGAGTCCAGAGATCTCCAAAGGAAAAGAAAAAAACGGGAAGAAAAAGAAACACAGCCTGCAGGATCGCTGTCACCGCACTGGCCCCTCCAGCCACCTTCTGGGAGTATCATCGCGGCTCCCAGCCCTGCCAAAGGATGTTAGAGCAGAGGCAGAGACAAAATCCCTGGCACCAGCAGAGGGTTTGGCTTTGCGAGTAGCACCGGGATTTCATGAAATACCCTGTTCCCACCCAGAGTGCCTGGACCAGCTCCCTGCCTCACTCCTCTGGTCTCTACACGACAGCTACTCCTCCTCAGCAAGCACAGCACACCTTTCTCGGGGTTTGCGTTTTCCATCTCATCCCCTAAAGCAGCCTGGCAGAGTTCACAGGTATCGCCCCTGCACTTCTCACAGAAACAGCTCAAGCGTGGGGAGTTGTGACTTACGTCTATCGAGTGTTCCCTCTGAATACGTTTCCTGGTCTCCTTTTCGCAGTGATTGAGCATTGTGTCGCAGTTTTGCGGGCCAGGTGGGGAATTTTCTGTTTGGTTTTTCTGACTGAGCTCCAGAGGGATGTTTCCATCTGGATCCACCACATCCAGCTCCTTCTCCAGCTCTTCCATCTCCTCTGGAGACAGAGTAGACAACAAACTGTCAATATCCGGATCTTCACTAACTTGTCGCCGATATTTGGCCACTTTGGACATCTTTGCTCGCTGGCGAGACACGGTTGCGGTTGTGTGTGGTACCCAAGGAAGGAGAAAAAAACCAAGAAGCCGAAGCTCCAACACTGCTTCCCCCAATGGCAGCAGGTGCTGAAGTGTTAAATCTCAGCAGCTCTCAATCGCTGCAGCCCGGGATATAGTAGTTGTAAAGAGGGGACACCCCTCGGTCCAAGAGTTGGCCAATAACAGGATCCAGCTGCGATTCGGGTGCTGGGAAGCCAATGGAGCCCAGCGGGAGGCGGGGAATGGTGCTATCAGAGGAGCCTGAAACCCGAGGACATTCCAGGGAACCATGCAGAGCTGCATGACCAAATTTAGTCCGGAGCATTTAGCCTTTTAAAGGCAATGGGCCAACCTAGTGAGAAAACACACAAAAATGCACAAGCTGGCAGGCTGGGGATCTGGGGGGTGGGGGAGGCCGATCCCCAGCATGTGCCCATCGGTGCTGGAGGGCTAATAAAGAGCTCAGTGTGGCTCCGAAGATACGGGATGTCTCCTCCGTTACAAGAGGGGAGAGTTTCTGCTGTGACAGCGACAGCTCTTGGCTGAAATCGGCCACAAAGCACCCAGCCCAGAGAAAGTTTTCATCTTTATCCCACTGCTCTCCAGGATCTTTGCAGTTGGCCGCAGCGCGCAGCCCTTTGGGAAAGTGGTGCTGGGTGGTTTTGTCGCTGGTGCAGACTGGTTGCTTTACGAAGGATGTGCAAAGTCTGGTGCCTTTGAAGCAGGGAGGAAGCAGGCAGCTCTGCAAAGTCTGACCCCAGCACTGTCCCTGGGCCACTTTATCAGAGCTTGTGCTGATTCCCTGTCCTCTGCAGCTGCTTTTCATCATAACACTCCCATCTCCCCTTGCCAAGCCCCAGAGACATCTCTCCTTCTGCACAGGCTAAATTCCCGAGTCTTTCTGGCTTCTGGTTCAGGCAGTGCCCTAAGCCTGGGCTTTGGTTGGAGGCACCTACTTTCCATCAGCCTAATCCTTAGAGAAGCTTACTGGCACCTGCAAATTCTCCCAGAGGGACAGAGGCAGACAGGCTCTTCTCTCCAAGTTTCAAGGCAGATTTACCCCATGCACAGCATTTTGTATCCATTTGTTATGCTGCCAACTTCATCCTTTTTTCTTCATCCTTTATCATCCTTCTAATATTTACTGCCTACTCTCAGGCCTCTCTCTTTGCTAGTCCAAACAAGCAGCCCTTTGGTCTTCTTCTGTAAAATAAGGTCTCATAAGATTTTCCTTGTCAGCCTGATTACCTCCTCTGCCCATCTCCCTGGCTCAGATCCCACGCTGAACACAAGCACAGGGGGCTCCAGGTGAGTCTCCCAATGCCTTGTGTTACAAACTAGACACTCCTCTTCTTGACGGGAAATGCACATTCTTGTTGCATTCCAGGATTTCAATTATCTCCAGCATCACAGCGCCCAGCTCCTGCTCATAGCCTTCTTATGATTCACCAGCACGACTGAGATTTTTTCCAGGTTGTAGAGGAAACTGCTAGTTTTAGCTTCCAAGTGCATAACCTTGAACCTTGCCATGCTGAATATCATCCCACTTCACTCCATCACTTCTCTCTCCCTAATACCATGACCTGCATCTTGGTGCTCACTTACACCATGGACTAGGAGGGACATGGCCATCCCCTTCACCTTCTTCTGGGCTCAGTCTGGTCAGACTCTTCTCCTTCCCTCATCCCAAAACTGCTGTGGCTGCAACAGCACTGAAGGCAAGAGAAACCAGAGTGAATTTAGCACATTGGTATCTATTTGGTGCCCTCTTTGCCCACAGAAGCCAAATGAGTGTCTTGCTTGTCCCACCTTATTACAGTCCTGGACCTCTCTAATGTGCTGTCTGGTTGTTTTTCAGGATATACAGTTCAAAATGTTTTAACACTGTGTCTTCTGGAAGGGAAATTTGAGTTAACAGAGTCTGGGAATAGAAGAAATGGCCAAATGTCTCGTATTTCTATGCGGTGTTGCTGTGCTCAGTCACCAAGTGCTTGTAATAGGTAAGCAACAAACTGGAAGCCCAGTTTCCAACTGGAAAAGACACAAAAAAAAAAGGTAGTGAGGAATCATAGCTACGTGTCTCCCTCTTCCAGGAAAAATCCAAGCTTTGTCAGGTGTGCCACCCCTGGCTCCATTAACCAGGTACGTGGACAGCCTCAGGGACAATCTGTGATTCTAAACCAGAGGAAGAACCTTTCTACTATGCAAGTAAAACCTAGAACTGTCCATCTGTCTGTCTGCCTTCATGACTCTTTCCTCCTTCGTAAATTGGTTCCCAACAGAAAAAAAAAAAAAAAGGTCAACCCCTTGATAAGGTCTCTGTTTTGTTGTTCCTGAATCCTGACTCCTGTGATGAGAAGCACCAGACACCGAGTTCCCTCAGTGTAAATGAAGCAGGAAAAGTGGCCTGGGAGGCTCTGAGTCTCTCCTGAAGCTTTCCCTGATTTGGGAATCCACATCTGCTGGGCTCTCCTCCACTGAGCTGCAGAGCTGGTTATGCAGAGGTAAAAAAGTCAGAGTTTAGCAGAGAAATATTCATTTATTAGCAGAGAAGCCAGGAGAGGAACAGGTGTCACTCTAAATTTGTGGTGGTTTATAGTGGATGTAATTTATCTTGGCTGTCACACGTCTCTTCTTATACAGGGATATTAGCATAGCTGTGACTTCACCATATTCCACAGAGTTCTCAGTGTTGTAAGAAAGAAAACACTGAAAGAAAATCTAGTGTTTTCACCCCAGAATAAGAGGGACTCTGGATATGTCTGCACTAGCTGCTCCTTCCCAGGTCACCAGCAGCTGGGACTGGGGACATGTGTGGGGACCCTTGCCCTCGCTCCGCAGCTGGCTGCGGCCACAGAGGGCTCGTCACTGGCCCTTTGAAGCTGTGCCAGCCAGGAGAGCACTGTGCTGTGCGGGACAGTTTGGCGCAGAGGAGCTCCCAGCAGCTCCGAATCTCCGCTGAGGCTCCGTCAGTCTCTGCATTTATCAGGATTCCCATCTCCATAGCAACTGAGCACCTCAGAGGCACTAATGAATATTTCTGCACAATGCGAGCAGCATGATTAGCCACGTCTTAGAGATGAGCAACTGAGAGCCAGATTAAGTAGCTTTTCCAGGAACAAGTACAGGGTCTCTGGCAGAGCTGGGGAAGCTTTCTGTGCCACCACCTCTTGTGCCACTACCTGGGATTGTCCATCTTTCTTTATTGTTTCATATGAGCTGATAAAGAACAACTGAAAATTGGATGGATTCCTCTAATCTGTTTTATTTCCCTTTCCTTCAGAGCCTGCAAGAAGAAAGGTTGAATGCATTGATTTTTTTTCATTCTGTAAAATGTTCCTGGGGAAAGCAAGTTACATCTCCCCACCCGGCTGTGACAGGCGGCTGCTCTGGAACACGTTGGTCCTGTGGCCAGTGACAGAAACCGCTTCTCTCCCAAACCCAACTGCAACTTCACCCCCAACCTCCCTCTGCAAAACACCTCCTCATGTGAGAGCAAAGGAAGTGTGGAGAAGACATTATATAGTGGAAAAGAAACCAACCCCTGGCCGCAGAGAAATTCAGAAAACCCCAGAAAGGCCTTGAGCACCTTCCAGCAACCTGCCCGGGGGTGCCCCCAGCTGATCTACTGGAGGTCCCTTTGGTGACTCTGGTCACTGCAGCTCAGGCTCAGCAGGGGTTTTCACAGGCTCTCCCACAGCTTGTGAAAGGAATGACCAGAATGATTGTTCAGCCTGATATAATTAACCTGCCACTCATTAGGGGGAAGGACAAGGGCTACTGCAAGAAATTGCCACCCTAAGAAGGCTGGGACCAGTGTGGGACGAGTCACAGCAGGACAGGGGAGGGAGAGGTCCGCTCCCAGGCTTCACCAGCTGGGAGGTGGCTGAGATTTTCCACTTTTCCCATCTCCACTCCTTGGCCAAAGCAGAAGCCGCAATACCACCTTCTGGTAATCTCCATTACTGCATCACCCCCTGCGCCCATCCTGCCTTAAATAAGGACAAACGGCACCACCGCACTCCGACCATGAAGGCTTATGTTTACAAGGAGTCTTTGAAACCCTTCGGAAACAGCCAATTGAGCGGCATTTCAGCTCCTTTCCATTGCTTCAGCCCATGATTTATTAGAGCAATTCAGTGCCTTGGCACACAAACTGCATCTCCTGTTGCAACCGAATGATTTACCGTCCTTACAGGAGGTAAAGCTGAATTAGGAGCGTGAAAAGGCTTCGGGAACTTTGCAGCCTGCCCTGACATTTGCTGCCAGCACAGAGACAAATTCTCTGGTTTTCAGCTCTGCCTCCCCAGAGAGCTGCCCTCTGGCAGGCACCGTCTCTTGGAGGGGACCCCAAAGCCCAGCTCCGGCCCACGCTGCCCGGCTCACAGGAGCACCCCAGGGACACCTCAAAGTCAGCCCGGCTGCTTCAGCAGCACCAGGACCGAGGCGGGTGCTGGTCCCCAGCAGCTCCGCTGGGACAGACGCCCTCAGCACGGGCATGTCACCCCGCACCAAGCCCTCCGTCACCGGGCAGGCATCCTCCTCCAGTTCAGACAGGCACCGCCAGGCTTCTCGGCTCCCACTTCCAGGACGTCGGCAGCATTTTCTGTCGGATGCATTTCCAGACCACAGAATCACAGAGGAATTGTCTAGGTTGGAAAAGACCTTGAAGATCTCCCAGTCCAACCGTCAAACCAACCAGAGCGGTTGGATCCCTGAAGCTTCAAGGATCCGCAGAGCCGATCCACGGCCCCTCAGATTTGCTCACGCTGTTACTGCGGGCACCGTTTGTCGGAGGATTAAACAAAAGCTGCCGTGTGTTTCAGGCCTTTGTCAGAGTGCCCTGGGCCCGGCCCTAACACTGATATTGGGTTTTTTTTTTTTCAGCGTCGGGGTCTGCCCTTATACCTCCCGCCACCGCCAGCCCTGAGAGCGCCCTGTGAGGACGGCCCCGCCTAAGCGCCCTCTCCCCTTCCCCAGGGACACTCGTCGCACCCAGGGACGACACAGCG
>NW_020799137.1:682510-701912 GCF_003259725.1 Athene cunicularia
AGTTTACTGGATGTTTTCAAAAACTCTGGTTTGGATCCAATTTGGATCGAAACCAAATGGAAAGAAACAAAACTAACAGGATTCCTGGCAAAGTGGAAAGGCTGGGAAGTGGCCAGTGCCTCTCCCTGAGGTCGGTGCACAGGCTGCTCTTAGAGTTAAGCTCACATCAGCCTCCGTGGCACAGGCAGAGCAGCAGCAAGGCTTTCAAGTAATATCTTGCTCACACAAGCCTGTCAGAGGCATTTACTTGGGTGCTGCTTGCTGGGAAATCCTGCCGATCTCCTCTGCACAAACCCCAGAGACCCCGCAGGCTCGCGATTGCTGCCGTGCCCTCAGTAGAAACGTCCTTGTGTTGCGGGGAGGGCGCTTGCCGCGGCGGCGGAGGTAACACAGGCAGCTGCATTTTGGTGGGGAAATCGTTCCTGGATCGATAAATCGAAAGCACTTTGCAGTGGGGGAGAACAGTCCAATCCGTAAGCGCAGGGACTCGCGTCCACCGCGTCCTGCTGGGGCGGTTTGAGCGTCCAGCCAGCCCCTGCTCACCTGCCGAGCTCCATGGGTGGCCCCCCAAAGCTGCCCAGGCCCCTTTCCCCTGCCCCACATCCCGTCGAGGACGCCCGAGTGCAGCCCTTATCCCCTCACAGCTCCACCCGCAGGGCTGGGGCGATGCCGTTGGGGTGCAGACCGGAGGGTACCGACACACCGTTACTGAGGGTACACAAGGAGAGGGCTGGATTTTGGGGCTTATCTGTGACTCTCTGTCATTGCACCCTGGCTGCAGGTTGGATTATTCAGGAATTGCACTGCTGATCATGGGGAGCTTTGTCCCGTGGCTCTACTATTCGTTCTACTGCTCTCCACAGCCAAGACTCATCTACCTCTCCATCGTCTGTGTCTTGGGCATCTCTGCCATCATTGTTGCTCAGTGGGACCGGTTTGCCACCCCCAAGCACAGGCAGACAAGAGCAGGTAGGAGATCTCCCTCCTCACCCCGAGTCCCCAGCCCTGTGAGGGCTCCAGGGGGCACTTTGGGAAGATCCCGTTGTGGGGTGGCTCTTCCCATTTGGGAAAACTCAGCACCTGCAGAATTCCTTCCCCCGCTCCCGTGGGGCGGGAGCGCAGCGGCCCGGCCGCGCAGGCAGCCTTACCGCTCAGCTGCCGGCATCGAAACCCCCTCCCGCTTCTGCAGCCTCTCTGTGAGCGTTCACAGCCGCGCTGGTTGCAACCTAAAGGTTTTATTTGTAGTCACAAAACATTCAAATTAAAGTTGAGGCTTAGGATTTTAAGTATAGAACATTCAGCTCACCTCTTCGCAACTGTTCATGAGACTTTTCCCAGAGTTTTGCAGATTGCTCTGCTGCCGCATTTTTAAGGTTTTCCATAAATATCAGCTCTGCCTTTCTACAGCACAAAGTTTGGGACATAAGAAAAATAAATTTAATCGATTGATTGATTGCAGTGGGCTCAAGGTAATCTGATTATCCCTTCGGTGGGGTCATGTGATAGGGTTATTTTGCTGCTAAGCTGTAGGGGGGCTCTTGGGGCTTTTTTGCAGCTATTTTGCTGCAAGTCACCCAGTTATCTTCCCCCCCCTCTCCTCAGCAACGTTGGGGGTTTCAGCTGGGAGCTGATGTTACTGGCAGTGCTGTGACCTCGCTGGGAGGTGACACTGTAGGACCTGGCTGAAGTTTGCGTAGCAGTCACCTTCCTTAGAAGTGTGGATCGTTATCGGCCTGAGTGGCTGAGCGGGGAGGCAGAGGTCCGGCTGGTCAGGCTGGTGTGTCACAACGCTTCGAGGACGAGGATGAAGCGCTGCCCCTTCTGCAGCAGAGCCGGTGTCACGCTGGGGCCCTGCTGAACCGTCAGCGCTGAGAAAGGGCAGCAGCTTTGTTTATTTAAAACGCGGTGGCCTCTGACTCTAGTAGTTCATCGGCCGTTAGGAGGGCTGCCGGCAACCGTGGAGCTTGGAGGGATGATTCCTTGCTCTGAGTGAGGGTCTTGGCTCACGGGCAGTCAGAGCTGGCCTGGCGCCTGCTGGCTCTCCTCACTCTGCTGGCCCTGCCATTCTCTCCTCTTTTTATCAAGCCAAATGGTGCTGTGAGCCACTGTAGCTCCTTCTGAGGTGAGGGTTATCTTCAGCCTTGATGGTCATTCGAGCTGGTATGTGGCGGCCTGGGGACTCTGGCATAAATGAAGTCCTGGCCTCTGCTCTCCTCATCTCTAAGTGATCTCAGTTGCCGTCAGGAGTAGGAATCCAACCTTATCTTGTGCAAAGCAGCGAGCACATCGTCTCGCTGCTGTGAGGTGTTGCCTTAAAGTCAGGGGAACAATTAATGGTAACATTAAGCTTGTAGATCAAGTGCCAAATTAATAATAGAATAATCTTGTCTATTCTCTTCTGATTCTTTCCTCTACTGAGGTCAAGCAGTGCCAGGAACTGTGGAGTGTTTTGTGTGGGCTTTCAGATGCACACAGCGTCTCTCCGGGAGTTCCAAGGAGCTGACACATGAAATGGCTGTGCTGGTATCAAAGATGTTTTCTCATTTAAAAGCTGCATCTGAAGAGGCTTGAAGGATAGTTTAAAAGGAAAATTAAGAACCCCAAAGGTGACAGTTAATGATCTTAACATCTGAAGCAAGGTTAAAGATGGAAAAAGTCTAGGAAAGCATTCCATGATTGGGGTCTAATTAATGAAGCTTCTGTAAAGAACAGTCATGATTTGCTAAATTGGAATTCTTTGCCCTTGTGGGTAAAGGAAGACCGCTTTACATAATCTATTTGGATTTCCAGAAAGCCTTTTAACAAGAACAGTGTTAGCAAGTTAACGAAGGAAGAGAGTTGTGATGAGATGTTTTATTCATAAGAGAGTAGATCAAAATCTGGACAGGAGATGTGGAGAAGAACAAAAGAACAAAAAAATCCTGAGAAGAAAGTGTTAGTCTCTTTTCATCTTGGCGTATCTGACAACAGTGTGCCTGTAATGTTTTCCTGATCATTAAATGCAGGAAACAGGAAGGAAAATAAAATGTGAAATGGGACTAAATTATTTAAGTTAAGCAAAGCTGGAGGGCATTTGTAAGGAGTATGAGATGAAAGACAAGGCAATAAGTAAGAAGAGTGATGTGTGATGGGGTAATGTACAATCCTTCCACTGTTTTCTGAATCACTGTGGGTTTGGGACCTGGATGTGGCTGTCACTTGGGGAGATCAGTGGTGATGTTTGGGTGGCTTCTGGTGTGTTTGGAACAGCCAAGCTCTGCCAAGGTGGAAAAGCAAAGCAAAGGAACAAGTGAACGAGGCCAGGTGTGCAAACAAGCAATTTACCTTCATTTCTGAGGCGTGCAGAGCTGGCTGTGTGCTCTCATTAGAGCAACTGCGGAGCTAAGGAGAGACTCAGAAGTAGGTCATGAAAGTGAGGAGCCTGGGAGAACGTGTAGGAGGAGGGACTGCAAATTTTAGACCTTTTTTTCAGTAAGAAACGAAACACCTCATGACAAAATATGCAGTGCAGCGAGGGGTCTGGGGAAAAGAGACGATGTTTTTCACTCCTTAGAGCAGCAGAGCGTTAGCTTATGCTGTGAAGCAGAAGAGTGGCAGATTCAAAACGGATCAGTGAAGTTGTATTCTTACGTGCAGGAGCCAGATGCTGTAGGGAGTCCTCAAGAACAGAAACATGAAATTCAGGGTGAAATCGGAGGCTCATATCTGTAATTTGCTAATGTGAACACAGCTTGCCGCATTGCCGCATGCTGGTGTAGTCTGGTTTATGCTGGGTTTGCTGATTGTTGCCAGTGCAAGAGTTAAAATCGTCCGAGTGCCTGGCTTCTGCCTTAAGATTTTGATAAAAGATTCAAGAAACAAAACAACTTTGTTATTTTATGCTTCAAATTTACAAGCAGTGGCAACAGAGGTTAATACCAGGTTAGTGCTCACCTAGTTTAGGAGTTCTGTTTAGTGATGGAGAGTTACAAGGCTCTAGTGCTTGGCAGTGGTTTTGAACCCCAAATGAAAGCTCGTCTCACTGGTGTTGGAAGTGTTTGCTGCGAGGAGGGTGCTCTTTGTGTTGCAAAGCTTGTGCTCGCTGGTCGGAAACATTTGACGCTTTATGTTGTTGGAGGCAGGAGTTGTGGCCTTATGGACCTCTGACTAGGTCTGCGTTCTGTTGGAGTGAACTTCAAAGATCCAGGATGCATCAGGGAAAACCTTTTCAGTTTAAATGAAAGATGACTTTGAAGTCTCTCATTTAAATAACCAGAACTAATGAAAAGCATGAGTAATTCAGGAAAGTGATGTTTTGTGCCAGCTGTGAACTTAGTCTCATTGAATTTGCCACTGGAGTTTTCTGTAGATCAAGACAAGAATGAGAACAGTAAATTCACAGCTATTTGCACTCTGTAAGTAGGACAGAGCTGGAATTCTGCAGTTTTCCATGATGGAAAAACATCTCTCTGCCTTCTGTGAGGAGTTCAAGCAGTTCTTCTGTATATTTGATGCTTACCACTCTCGGGAGATGGGTTGATAGACTCTCGGCAAAGGTTGAGTTTGTTTTCCTGTAATATTACCCGTCCCCCTGTTTTGTTGATGTCTGCTCCACGAGCTGGATGCGAGACCGCACAGCTGGCAGGCTTGATTTTCACTCCAGTTACACTCAGTGCATGAGTGGTGGATCCATTACAGTTAGTTGCACAGTTTAACATGATGGAATTTAGTATTCTCATCTTTATTTTTCTTTATAGTCCCTGGAGGATAGTAGATGACTGCGGAGGTGCTTTCACGATGGGAGCGATAGGAGGTGGCATTTTCCAAGCTATCAAGGGGTTCAGAAATTCCCCAGTGGTAAGTAAAAACATTTGAGAGTGCCTTCAGAGTGCAGTCCTGCTTCTTGCCCATCGACAGTGAACCTGGCCAGCCGAAGGTAAAGGAGAAGCAGTCCCTGTGCAGTGAGGAGCACTGGTTAATGGCCTTAATCCAAACCAGGCACCAGGCGGGTGCATCTGGTGAACGGCTCCGGATCCAGATGGGGCCTTCATCTTTCTGGGTAAAAGTTCTGCTTCCCTCTCTTTGATCTGGTGGCAACAGTGGGATGCTGGCAGCCGACCGCCCTCCCTTGCTGAGAGACATCTCCCTTAGGATGGGGGAAGCAGAGAATGAAGCAGAAAATTACCGTCTTGGCTGATCTTTTGCCTTTGGTTCTGTCTGCATGTCAAGATGTGTGAAGCCTGGGCTGTTCTTCCTCCTCTGGCCTACCCTCTCCCTTTCTTTTATGAAATGGAAAGACACTCAGAGAAATATTTTTTCTCTCCTTTGGATTTATATTAGGGGATATTATTTTCTCTAATTAATCTATTTAATTATTAACATTTTTTTATTAGCTGGATTTTTTTTTGATAGTCAGGTTATGTTTACGCACGCTTCTGCACTTAAACAAGAAAGTTAAACTTTAGCTGATGCAGGTCAGTTATCACTTTCAGGATTTCTGCTGCAAAACTTTGACTGTGAGCCTGTTGTAGGGACACTTGATAAGATCCAATTTCTGCTTGAACATGTGTGTTCAAACTTTTCTCTGGCTTCACATAAAAGGGGTTTTTCTTGAGTGTTTCTTAGTGTTACTGTGTGACATTTAATAAACCATCGGTTTGAGGTAAGTTTTTTCAATAAATAATTGTTTCCAAACTAGTCATATCCTGCAGACACTTAACATGAAAAGGATTATATGCTTAACTACACTCTTAATTTTGCTTAAAACTTATTAAATAAGTCTGTCCACACTTCTAAGTGCTTGTATCAAAACTAAAACTTGAGTCTATGTTCTTTAAATCTTCTTAAAGTGTAGGAAAATACCTTGTCATAATTCACAGAATCCCAGAATCCTCGAGGTTGGAAAAGCCCTTGAAGCTCCTCCAGCCCAACCATGACCCTCACCCTGACCCTTCCCAACTCCCCCAGATCCCTCAGCGCTGGGTCAGCCCGACTCTTCAACCCCCCCAGGGATGGGGACTCCCCCCCTGCCCTGGGCAGCCCATTCCAACGCCCAACAGCCCCTTCTGCACAGAAATCCTTCCTCAGATCTAGTCTGAACCTTCCCTGGTGGGGTCCTGGATGACGTGTTTGGTGTTGGACTCTGGAAGCCTCACCGCTGTGTTTAGGCGCTGAATTACTTGCTTCTCTTAGCTACTGAGACTGGGCTGATGAGACAAGGACTAAATACTCCACCTGACCAGCAGGAACATCTGACTTTGGGACAACTAGTGAGATTGCTGCTGCCAGCCCAGCGCAGTGCTCCTGCTCTGTGGGCATCTGCAACAGGGTTGAGGTGGTTTTACTGAAATAAAATACTGCTGGAAATGTAACAGCGTGTGGTTTTCCTCTAAGGCAGCCCGTGGCACTCTTCCGCTGGGTGGATGTCCCTGTTCTGCACGGACAGTTTCCTCCCTGCAGTTACCTGCACCTGATGCTGCTCTTTGCTCTGTTGGTGTCCTGGCATCAGACAGGAACAAAGAAATGATACATGTGAAATACAAATATGCTTACCTCGCTGAAATGTTACTTTAAATGTCTCCTTCAGTCCCCACTAGGCCACTCAAACAGACTTTGGACTTGAATTGTTTAATGCTTGATGGCTGTAATTCACTTCTGTAGTTGACGAGTATATTATAAGGGAGTGATAAATACTAAAATATCTGTAAAATGCAGCTTCTGTCAGCTCCTGACCGCAGCCCTTGAGAGTGCTTAGAAATATGTTGGGCCTCTGGCAAGATTTTACTATATGCAGTCGGATTGGCTGTAAGACTTCCCTCTTCTATTTTAACTGTCATTTATCTTCTATTGTAGGGTGTAAACCACCGGCTGCGGGGAAGTTTGACAGCTATTAAAACAAGAGCTCCACAACTGGGAGGTAATTAATTTTGTCTTGTTGCTGCAGTCAGTCGACTGTTGGTAGATAACCCAGTTTGGGAATATAACGTGGTACAAGTGCAGTGACACTGGAGCTGTGGGCCACCTGATTTTCAGAAGGGTTTGTCAGTCTATGTGATGAGTAAATACAGTTCTGATGCATCCAGAATTAGTTTAGGTGTGGAGGAAATATGCTTGTGTTCATGGAGTGGTAAGCCAGGGTTAATAATTTTGTCATGTTTTAACCAGCTCTGTGCAGAGCTGCCTGGGAGCCTGTGCATTGTGGGCAGGGGTTTAAAATAAATAAACCTGACTCGTTAAAAGAAAGGATCAGGCTTGGAGGAACAATGAAGTGGATGGGTGGGTCTGGGTAGGATTTCAGACTGTTCCCCTGGGGTCAGCTCAGCAAACGTCAGTCATTTTTGTGAAGAGAATTTTGTGTGTAAAAATCTAAAAATCACAAAACAGCAGCTTGAGTCGAAATGATGTCGTGAGCTGTTCCCTGTGCCCTGAGGCTGTTCGGATGGGCAAATTACATTAATGCATTAAAGAAGGAGAAAATGGGAGAGTGGTTTGGAGCAGGGAAACATCAGCTGCAGCAGAACTACTTGAACAAGTCAGGGCCACGGGCTGGAAGGGCTCTAGGGCTGCAGACTGTGCGGAGAGGGATCCCACCTCCGGTTTTTAGCTGGTATTAAGCCTGTGTAAGGCATTAAGACACCTCAAATTAAGGAGTGCTGGACTTACTTTAAATAGTAGTTTTCCCAAAATGAGTCGGGAGATCTTTTAATTTATGATACACATTATTGTTAAAGGACTTCAGAATTTGCATTCTGAAAACTGGGGCAGTCTCTGCGTCTGCTGTACAGTACTGACCAGTACTGATCTGTGATGCCAGGAGCAGGGTTAGGGTAAGGTGTGCAATTACTCTGCATCATTCTCTATGAGGAAATACATTTAAAAAGTGAAAATTCTGAAAGTTTTCTGAGCTAATCTGACTTTATTAGGATGGAAGTTCCATTATAATCGCTGTTTGATAACCTCCCCATCATTAAATATAAATTATTATATCCAAAATGGATATGGAATACGTGTGTCACATGGCAAGTTGAGAATTTTTCTCAGTATTGATTTTAACCTGTGTTTGGTTCTTTGTGAGCTTGAACACACTTCCATGTCTGAAAGCAAGCGCGCTTGTACCACACCATCTCGTGGTTTTAAGGCTGCAGCATGGCTCGCTTGTCTGCTTTCTCTAAACTGGTTTTTGTTTATTTTTGAACAGGTAGCTTTGCTGTCTGGGGAGGTCTCTTCTCCATGATTGACTGCAGTATGGTCAGAATGAGAGGGAAAGAAGATCCGTGGAATTCGATCACGAGTGGAGCCCTGACTGGAGCCATATTAGCTGCAAGAAGTAAGAAACTGAGGACATGAACTCAAAAACTTCCGTATTCTAAACATACAGTTCTCATTGTTGTAGTGAAGCAACAGTCTGTGACGCCTAAATTGGAATTTACTTTGTCAGAAAAATTGAAAGATAATCTGAAACTTTTGTCCTGTGCTTATGAAAGTAATAATTATGTTCTCAAACATTATCAGTGTTCCTTTGTTTCCTGAGGGGGTGGGGGGAAGCTGCCCAGGAATTATCCTTTTATTGGTGATGCTAATGAGGCTTAACAGATGCAAAATTATTGCTTCTGAGTCTACTTATAGGAAAGATGATAACTAAAGAAAGAGAGCTATAATAGGCAAAGTAATGCACCAAAGAGGTAAAAGGTGTTGTTTTGTGCTTTCTGTTTTCAGATGGACCTGTTGCGATGGTCGGATCGGCAGCCATGGGAGGAATTCTCCTAGCTTTAATTGAAGGAGCTGGCATTCTGTTAACAAGATTTGCCTCCACACAATTTCCAAACGGTAAGGAGCCACCGGACTGTGGTATCACAAGGCTCCTGTAGTGCAGTCTCTGCTAACGTACCTCTTGCAGTCAGTCACTGCTCTTACCCCAGAGCGAATCTGCTCTGCCGGTTGCCAGCTTCCAAGCCTGTAGAAAGTCAAGGAGGAGCCGCACGTTTCTGTGACGGCACAAGAGTGTCATCAGCTCCTTCCCACTGGGTGACGGGAGGCTGCGTGGCTGAAGGCAGCGATGTCCCTGCTGTTCCTGTCCTCTGCCCTGGCCCCTGATGCGGCCTGTCAGGGAGTTGCAGAGGGCCAGGAGGTCTCCCCTCAGCCTCCTCCAGACTGAACCCCCCCAGTTCCCTCAGCCGCTCCCCAGCAGACCTGTGCTCCAGACCCCTCAGACAACCCTGGTTTCAGTGAGGTGATCAAGATCAGCAGGTGGATACAAATAAAACTTTTCCAAGAGGGGTGGGGGTGGTGTTTTTTTTCTAAACTGCTTCAAAAACTAGATCCTTTTTTTTTTTTTCCCCCCTAAAATGCATGCTGAGGTGTCAGCTGAGTTGATAACACTTTGTGTAAATACTTGTCGAGGGAAAATACTTAATAACACTGTGACTCTACCTTATTTTGGGAGGAATACAGACAAAAACTGGTGTTGAAAGGATTAATAGCAGGCCACTAATTCATGAGAGGCTTCCTCTCTCAGGTTTGTTCACTGACATTCTTTGTTCAATCTAAACTATAACAATTTCTGTTCTTAATACAAAGACATTTTAAAGTTAATCTGCTTTAGAGAAGGGGTATCATCTGTCTGTTAGGATTTATTCTCGCTGCAGTTGGCGTACAGGGAGCGTATTGCTTCCCTCCAGCAGCACGTCGGTAAGAGGAGCTGGGAAGCCGACTCCACAATGATTTGTTCCGTTTCACTGGTTTGCTTTATTGTCGGGCAAGTTACTGGGGGTAAACCTTGACAGAGTGGCTAAGTTCAGCTGAAGGGCAATAAGGCACGGGCATCCGGCTCCTTCAGGTGACTGAAAAGGTTTCCCTGGCACTGCTCTGATTCCTTTCCCCATTAATAAAGGAGATAAAAATATGGTCCTTACTGAACTGACACTCGTCAATGCATAAAGCTCTTGAACTTTGAGTGAAGAAAAATCAAATATGAAGTCTTGTTATTGGCTTCATTAATTGTAGAGGGGATTTATATTAAAAATGCTGTGAATGTGTTTCATGCTGTTAGCAGGAAGAATCTCTTGTCTTTTGGTATTTATTATTTGCTTTTTTCTTGCTTGCTTATTTGCAGGCCCTCAGCTTTCAGAAGACCCCTCCCAGTTGCAGCCCTCTCCATTTGGCGACTACAGACAGTACCAGTGATTATCCTCATTCTCCTGGTTCACACTCTACCTGAGCTGTGATTTCAAATGCTGGAGGACCAAGATGGGTATGTCTTTACACCGGGGGTAGTCTCTTACACAAACCGTGCCAAGAGGACCTTCAGCACTTTCCAGTGTAAAGCTGCACAGGAGAACTTTTAGAAGATGACAAATCTATTTATTCATGATAGATTCCATTGCTGTAATGTTAATACGTGTCTGATAGAATACATGGAGATTTAAGACAAGAACCAAACGGAGTCTTGTCATCCTTTGGACACGGACTGGAGTGAAAGTCTTTGGAGCCTTCTCTGGGATGTGGCACTGACCAGCCGCAGCGGGTGCAGCTGGAGTTTAGCCTCTCACTCGTCGAGTTTAGGTTGCCACACATATTTCAGCTTAAGGAAGAGTTCATCTACACGCAGTTTTACATTCCCAGAGTGAATGTTACTGGCAGAACGTGCAAGCCAGTGAAAATTACTTCCAGCAGTATATATTTCACTGCTGTTCTTTGTTTTCTACGCTTTTGCCGTGCAGCCCAAGTTCTTTGGTTAAAGCAGAATCTGCCTTTTGTGGATTCGTGGGCTGCAGCACCGCTGCCCTCCCCGAAACCTGCCAGGCTTTGAGCCCTTTTAGCGAGAGGTGGCAGCAAACTAATTCTTCGCAGCAGCTGCTGCTTGCTGTGGCTTTTGCAGCAGGCGTGGAAGGGAACACCAGAAGCAGTTTTGCCTGCCAGGGCTGCGGGGAGACGTGCAGGAGCCCCGAGCAGAGCCCACAGAGTGCTGTGGGGCTGGAGGGGGAGCGCTGCACCTGCCTGCCCGCTGCCAGCACAGCCTCTGGCCTTTTCACCTCAGCTCCGGTCCTAAGCACAGCTAAACCATCTGCTCTGTGTTTTAGATCTTAAACTTCAGTTTTTGTTCTTCATCTCCAGTTGTGGAGGCGTGTTCCCCCTTAAGTCATAACAGCATTTTCTGTTAATACTGTGGCTTGCTGGCGGTTCCTGGTAGAATATCTCTATTCAGACAGACTTGGGTAATATTATCTGAGTTGCTTCATGGCTTTTCCTCTGCCCAGGAAGGAGATTGATCTCTGCACTCCGTCAGGAAACTCAGACCCATGTAGTAGGAGGAGAGGGTGAAAATAACACAGAAGTGGTCACAGTCATGGGTGACAAATGGGGGCATTAGGATCGTACGAAGCGTGCACGCAAGCAACCATCTCCTGTGTCCCTTCACCCTGCCAAAGTGCCATTTTCCTGTTTCCCCCCCCCCGCCTGTCCTAGAACCGCTCCAGGACTGCCAGGGCTTGCCTCTCCAGTACTGTTCTGTTTCATGTAGTTGCTGTTGGTGTGTAATTTTCAAAAACCTTTAAGCACAAAAGCACTCTGTGTGTGTGTGTGTGAAGGCTCAACTCACTTTGCTGCTTACCTGGTTCCTCAGGTGTATTTTAAAGACAGTTTTCTTGATTTGTGTCACCCAGTCAGTGCTCTCTTGTTCTGGGTTGAGACCCCGGCTGTAGGGGGGTGGGCAAGTCTCTGGTCTTGGAGAATCACACTTGGCTGTGGAGCCTCCCCTGCATCCCAATCTGGGAGTTATTCACTGTCTCTTTTCCCCTGCTCTTTATAGAGGATTAGTGCACTCAGGGTTTCAAATCTGCCCACAGCGTGAGGGTTTCGTTCTCCAGCCCAGCTCTTGTGCTGCTGAGCTGTCCCTGGGGCTCTGTGGAGAGGGGACTTGGCTGACACTGAGGCACAGCCTGGAGCCCCTGGGTGCCCTCTCCCAGTGCTCTGGCTGGGAGCAGACTGGCCATGCTGGGAACGTGGGGATGTGCAGGACCTGGTGGGGGTTAATCTGCAGCAGGGGAACCTGGGGGCTCCCTCCAGGCCCTGCCCAAACAGCTCCAAAAAGGGCCATGGGGACAACAGGGCCACATGCCACTGGTGACCAGCAGTGGCCCAGGGGCTGGTAACAGGCTTCAGCTGCCTGAGACGAGCTTTACTCAGCTCAGCTCCTCTAATCCCCCTTGACTGTCTGCATGGGCTGGTCACCCTCACACACGTGAGGCTGCTCATGGGGGGTGTCCCTTGCTGCCCCCACACCTGCTGGGCCTCTTTGCCACCTGGTCCCCACAGGGGTGGCAGCAGGTCCCATTGCCCAGCAGCCTGGCGGCAGGCGGGGAAGGGTTTCCTGAACTCTCCTCGCAACACCCCAGAGTTTCCTGTTTTTCAGCTGTTGGGGCTGTCTCCTGACTCACTGCCCGTCCTGCCTTTGGAGGGGGACGCACTCCCAGGGTGCTCCAAGCCCTTCCCCCAGCAGCAGCCCCCACCCCAAAAAAACGAGACTGACACCACCAGCACGACACTGAACTATTGACCTTTTTATTTCAATCAGCTACAGCAGCTCTACATTCCCCTAAACCACTGTCCTTCCTTGACTACCACAGACAGCAAGGGAGCCGAGTACACTGCGGTGGCAGCAAGTCTTTTTAAAGCTTAGTATTAAATATTAAATATTCTCTCGTTTATGTTTACATTACTTTGTCAAGGAAAACAAACAAACAAAAAAAGACAATTAAAACTTAACTTACATCAATCTGTGCCTGTGCCCTGGGCAGCAGTGCCGGGGGCTGCAGAGCTGCCCCAGTAAGGCAGCTCTGCTGTGAGGGATATGCAAAAAAATCTCTGGCCCTGGGCCTGGTAGTGCGTGACTCCGCTCGCTCCGGTGCTGAGCGCGGGCAGGGGGTGCTGGGCTGTGCTGGGAGCAGGGTACCCGCACCCCCCGCGTCCAGGAATCGGCGTGTCTGGGGGGGTCGGACCACCCCGGTGCAGCTAAAACACTGTCTGGAGGAGGAGGCGAGGCCGTGGCACCTCCCCTCAGCCCCAGCGATGTGCGTGGGGAAGGGGGTGAGGATTTGGTCAACGACTTTGCTAAAGAATTTTTCTGTTTTTTTTTTTTCCTTTAAAAAAAAAAAAACAAACAAACCCGACAACTCCAAACAGTTTTGAGTCTTCCTTTGATTTTAGCAAAGACAGAGTTTAAAAAGCACTTAGGAAGCTTGTACTAAAATCAGGCGCTCTCAGAGGAGAGAGTCGTCTGTGCACCCCCCTTCGAGTCCGTAGCGAAACTCCTGCAGGTTCGACACCCCGTAGAAGTGGACGAAGGCCGCAGCCACCACAAGCACGTGGAAGATCTGATGTGACTGAAACTGCGGGGAAGTGAAAAAGCCCTTTAGACCCAGACCAAAGGGGACAAAACAATGCTGGGAACACCTCCTCCTCCTCCTCGCTGCTTCCTCACTGCCCCAGGACTGTTCTTTGAGCTCCACATTTCCCACCTTGCCGCTCCCCCCTCACCACGTACTTTGCCCACCCTGTGGGCTCACAGCAGCCGTCCAAGGTCTGGCTCTGGGGCACATCAGGATCCCCCCCCAGCGACCTTATTCCTCACCTCGGGGCTCATCCTCCCCATCCCCAGCACCCCACTCACCACTTTGTCCCCCCACACTCACCCAGATGTCGAACTTGCCCGGGAAGAAGCGCTCAGGTATGCGGGCGGCGTAGAGCCCCGCGCCTGTGATGTACATCACGGCCATGAGGAAGAACCAGCCCATCTGGCCGACGGTGGTGGCTTTCACGAAGCCCTCGGCGATGGTGAAGTGCATGGTGGGCACCACACCGCTCAGCCCCAGCCCCAGGAACACGCCTGCAGTGGGGAGGAGACCTCAGCGTGGATGAGACCGACCCACTCACCTCGCACCCTGCTCCTGTGCAAAGGGAAGCTCTTGGAGGCACCAGCAGCTTTTCCTCACTCAGTCCTGGATGATCCAACACCGCCCATCCCCTCCCCATTTATTCTTCAAACAGTGAGGGATCTACAGCTCTATGTCCCAGTCAAAACATTGCTCACCCCCAGTGCTCGCTGGGTGGAGCTCACCCAGGGTTCGTACAGCCACGGGGCTGCGGCGGCTCCCGGCTACGAGAATGGCCCTTTCGGGAGGTGTCGGCCCTTTGGGTCACACCAAAGCCTCAGGAGTGTGAGAAACGCGGCTGCCCCAGCCACCCCTTTGGGGAGAGGCTTTGCCAGAGCCATTTATTTGGTGAAAGCTGCTTTGGAGCTCAAGGGGAAGGTCTGAGTTATAGAATCCTCCGGGTTGGAAGAGACCCTGAAGCTCCTCCAGCCCAACCATGACCCTCACCCTGACCCTTCCCAACTCCTCCAGATCCCTCAGCGCTGGCTCAGCCCGACTCTTCAACCCCTCCAGGGATCCCGGGGACTCCCCCCTGCCCTGGGCAGCCCATTCCAACGCCCAACAGCCCCTTCTGCACAGAAATCCTTCCTCAGAGCCAGCCTGACCCTGCCCTGGGCAGCTTGAGGCCATTCCCTCGGGGCCTGGCGCTGGCTCCTTGGCTCCAGAGACTCATCCCCCGTCTCTGCCCCCTCCTGGCAGGGAGTTGCAGAGGGCCAGGAGGTCTCCCCTCAGCCTCCTCCAGACTAAACCCCCCCAGTTCCCCCAGCTGCTCCCCAGCAGACCTGTGCTCCAGACCCTGCCCCAGATCCGTTGCCCTTCTCTGGACATGCTCAAGTCATTCAGTGGCCTTTTTGGGGTGAGGGGCCCAGAACTAAACATGGTAATTAGCAGTGCTGAAATTTTCAACTCTGGCATCTAATTAATTTGGCGGAGAGCAAACGGCATCGCAGTGAGACACCAGCCGAGAGGGGCTGCAGCTCATCCTCACAGCAGGATCTCGCTCCTTGGGATCTCTGCCAGCAGCCAACACTAGCGTGGCTGGGGGGAGAGCAGAGGGGCTAGCAGTCCCCCCCTTTCCCCCTCTGAGGGGACCTGGTGCCAGCAGCACTGCCTGGCCTCCAGCTCCGCATCGTCCCATTCTGCAGCAGGAGCCCCCCGGGGGAGGCGAGGGCGGGCAGCGGCGTTTCTCCGCGCTCAGTGGTGCTCAGCCAGGCCGAGTTAATCTGCGGGGGCAAGGCAGGGGGGAGAGAGCACGGAGTGGGCTGGGGGCAACTGCAGCCTCTGGGAAGAACAGTATGTGTCGGGGGGCAACTGGCAGGGGACTTCCTCCTCCTCTGCGCAAGCTGCAGGCTAAGGCTGCCAAAGTGCTTCCCGGAGCAGGCGGTTTCACGCTGCGCAGCCCCAGGCTGCCCAGCCACCACTTACAGGGCTATTTTTAAACACTGCCTCCCTGCTCCAAACCTCAGGCTCGCCGAGTGCCAGGCTGAGCTCAGGCTCTGCTCAGCAGAGCATCTAAATCCCCAGCACACAGATGAGGAGGGAGACTCTCCCTTCTGGGGGAAGGAATTCTGCAGGTGCTGAGTTTTCCCAAATGGGAAGAGCCACCCCACAACGGGATCTTCCCAAAGTGCCCCCTGGAGCCCTCACAGGGCTGGGGACTCGGGGTGAGGAGGGAGATCTCCTACCTGCTCTTGTCTGCCTGTGCTTGGGGGTGGCAAACCGGTCCCACTGAGCAACAATGATGGCAGAGATGCCCAAGACACAGACGATGGAGAGGTAGATGAGTCTTGGCTGTGGAGAGCAGTAGAACGAATAGTAGAGCCACGGGACAAAGCTCCCCATGATCAGCAGTGCAATTCCTGAATAATCCAACCTGCAGCCAGGGTGCAATGACAGAGAGTCACAGATAAGCCCCAAAATCCAGCCCTCTCCTTGTGTACCCTCAGTAACGGTGTGTCGGTACCCTCCGGTCTGCACCCCAACGGCATCGCCCCAGCCCTGCGGGTGGAGCTGTGAGGGGATAAGGGCTGCACTCGGGCGTCCTCGACGGGATGTGGGGCAGGGGAAAGGGGCCTGGGCAGCTTTGGGGGGCCACCCATGGAGCTCGGCAGGTGAGCAGGGGCTGGCTGGACGCTCAAACCGCCCCAGCAGGACGCGGTGGACGCGAGTCCCTGCGCTTACGGATTGGACTGTTCTCCCCCACTGCAAAGTGCTTTCGATTTATCGATCCAGGAACGATTTCCCCACCAAAATGCAGCTGCCTGTGTTACCTCCGCCGCCGCGGCAAGCGCCCTCCCCGCAACACAAGGACGTTTCTACTGAGGGCACGGCAGCAATCGCGAGCCTGCGGGGTCTCTGGGGTTTGTGCAGAGGAGATCGGCAGGATTTCCCAGCAAGCAGCACCCAAGTAAATGCCTCTGACAGGCTTGTGTGAGCAAGATATTACTTGAAAGCCTTGCTGCTGCTCTGCCTGTGCCACGGAGGCTGATGTGAGCTTAACTCTAAGAGCAGCCTGTGCACCGACCTCAGGGAGAGGCACTGGCCACTTCCCAGCCTTTCCACTTTGCCAGGAATCCTGTTAGTTTTGTTTCTTTCCATTTGGTTTCGATCCAAATTGGATCCAAACCAGAGTTTTTGAAAACATCCAGTAAACTGAAAACGGCCAAACCGCTGCATCCCGCGGCTGCCCAGCGAGACCAAGACCCCTCCTTGCTTCACTGCTGCGAGGGGTACAAGGGCTGTTCCCTTGGGAGCGGCAGGTTCCCAGGTTCCCTGTCTCCCCCCAACCCCCCTGAGGGCATTTTAGCTGACAGAATTAAGGTGCTCAGGCATGGGGCAGAGCCCTTCAGGATGCAGCTGTGGTTCCCTCTCAGCTCCACAATGGATTTGGTGAACGCTCCCCTTCCCCCAAGGATAAAAGATTTGGGAACTCAGCGCTTCCCAAGAGGAAGTGCTGTGAGAACTCGGAGCCTCCTGTGAGACCACACAACCACACTTGTGCTGACTCACTTCGAAAAAGTCCGTGAGACTTTCTCCGAGTGACAGTAGACAGTGTGGAAAAGCCAGGAGAAGCTGAGGCACAGCACTGCTCCCAGGAAGAACATCCCGAACACCACCTTCTCCTGGAGAGGAGCCATGAAATACATGTTGGGCCGCAGCATGGTCAGGATCCCCAGGCAGAGGAACAAAACGAAACCTGCAGGGAACACACCGAATGGGCAGTCAGGCAGAAGGAGAGGGAATGGATTCAGCAAAAAGCCAGGAGAAACACAGCCCTGGCTCTGCTCTGCAAGGCCCTGGGTGTATCCTGCTCGCAGCGCACCCAGAGGCGCTCAGTCACACCTGGGGGTGTTGTTACTGCAGGTGAGCAGAGCTGGGAGCAAGGGCACGGTCAGGTGTGGGGTGTAGAGCCACTGATCGTCCCTGGGATTTGGAGGAAGCACTCTGAGGCTTTCCTGTTACACCCAGGACACATTTCTCCATCCAGCTCTTGCAGTGTCGGGCAAAGCCACAAACAGCAGCTGAGCCCCGCTGTGAGGAAGCGCCCTGGTCTCCCTTCAGCCAAGGAACGCCTGGAGCTCTTGGGCACCTCGTGCCACAGCTGCCTGCGAGCACAGGGCCAGGCCAGGGTACATCAACCCCAACGGGACCCCCCACCAAGCAAGTCCTGGCCATAAAAGGCCACCCTGTGCATGAGGGCAACGGCCACCTTTAGCCCCAGGGCTACCAAACCCCCCCCCAGTCACCTAGCAAGTGCGTCCAGATGTTGCCCGTCTCGGTGTGTATTCGGAAGATGCTCTTGAAGCAGGCTCGGAAGGACGGCATGGGAGGCCTGTGGCCATGCAGGAGGTAATCGTTGTCCTTCAGCCAGTCGGGCAGCACGTCGTAAGGGATCACGCGCCAGCGCCCTTCCCACACCTGCAATAACCAAGCTGTGCTGGTGGCCCCCAGAGCGTCAAGCCAGCCCAAAGGTTCATGTTTACTCACCCCAGGAGCCTAAAACTGCATGCGGAACAAGCCCAGCCAGGGCTGAAAGGGCCCTGTAAGGCGCCTCGGGGAGAGGAAGTTCAGCTTTTGCAACATCAGCAGCCTGTGGGACCCCTTAAAGCCACCCACATCCTGCAGAGCGCTCCCCACACGTCCCCTCAGGGAGTCAGAGGTGATTTGCACCCTCAGGTTTAACTGCTCTGAACCCCAAGCAACTGTTCTCTGCAGTGGGGAACACAGGGAAGAGGGAGTCCTGGCTGGCAACAGAGCCAGGCTGACCCTCAGCTGATGCCACCGCTTACAAAAATGTGGTGACCATGAGCACAGGCACTGGGTGAAACCAGCAACTGGTGCTCCCAGTCCCCGTTAGAGGGCCGCAGGGATACCAGGGCTGCTCCCCAGGTCGCTGCTCGGCCGGCATGGCTGAGCACAACCCCCACTCACACCTCCCAGCCGCTGCCATGCCCTTCCCACACTGCTCCCAGGAGATGCTGCTGGGAGTGGGCCCAGGCAGACTGCCGGCAGAGCAGCACAGAGCCCCGGGAGCTTCCCCCAGACGTCCCAGCCCCTTCCCACCACCCCGAGCCCCGGGCTTGGGGCATCCAGACCTCACTAATACTCCAAAATTAGGATTGTGGGATTGCTGCATGCTCCCATACCTTATACACAAACTCTTCCATCTTCTCCATGGCGTGATGAGCCTGCAGAGGCAGAGTCAGCACACGGACCACCTCCTCCTCTTCCTCACGGGCTGCTGGGCATGGCGGGTCTTCTGCCTAGAGGGAGAGACACCAGGAGGAAACCATTCCTGCCCATGGGAGGACGAACAGCGTCCAGAGAGCAGCAAGTCCCTTCTGAGAGCACTCGGGGCTTCATCCCTCCCCGAGGGGACAGGCAGGACCCGGCGGTCACCACCGCTTATGCAATACGCTACTGTCTTAACCATCTCAGGCAGGCTAATCCCAGCTTTATCCTTGTTGAAAGGTGGGATTACTGGGGGGGGATTTTCATCCCTACAACCAAGGCTGAAACAGCCACTTGGCCCAGCCGGGACACCCAGCCCCCCACCCTATTCAGGAGCCCAGCAAGCACAGAGGCAGCGCCTTCCCACACCCCCCCGGCTCCACTCCCTCTCCGTTAGCGGGTTTGGGCAGGTGATTCCCAGTCCTAAGGGCCACGGCCCAGCTGGCTGACCCAGGACACCCCCTTCGCTCCAGCGGCGGCACGGGCAGGCAGGGACGGCGCGTCTCGGCCACAGCTCTGCCCGAGGGCGGCTGCAGACCCACGCCCGCACGACGGGACAAGTTTTTGGGCCAGCTCAAAGCACGGCCCAGCCAGACCATCCGCGTCGGGGTAACAAAATATTCCACCGCCTCTCTGCGCTGTAACAAAGCGACGACCAGCCCCTGAGCTCTACCAAACGCGGCCGGCCGGCATCCTTCAAGCTGCTAATGGGATAACGGGCAAATTCCCAGGTTAATCCGCAAGGACGGAGCGCAGAGGCTGAG
>NW_020799137.1:701962-710290 GCF_003259725.1 Athene cunicularia
ACCGGGGAGCGGGGACAGACCCCGCGGGGCAGCGGCCGGGCCCACACCGCCCTCAGGCCTGTGGTTACAGGGACCCCGCAGCCCCGGCAGCACAGCCCCGAGGGGTGCCCAGGCCAGGCCCCGTCGTGTGTCCATCCCTGTCCCTCTGTCCCCGGTGGCCGTCAGCCACCTTGGCACCACCCTGCCCGCACGCAGGTCCCCACAGAAGGCATCGAGGGCTTCCCCAGCTGCTGACAGCCCCGGAGAGCAAATGTCTGCAGCAATAATTGATGGCTGAGGTCGCCCTCGGCCTGTCGGGGCCGGCTCGTTTTTCCCTGCCCGGAGGTTTAATTACCTCCGCTAATGACAGTCGGGGACGGAGACTCCCCTCCGCCCGCTGCCGCTGCCCGGCACAATGGCGGATCCTGTTCCCCATCAATCATTCATGGCCCTGCTGCTGGAAGGGGTTTCTTGGGGGCTGCTCAACCGGGAAGCGGGGGGCGGGGGGGGCGATTTTCCAACCTTCCCAGCGTTAAACTGGTTCTGGGGCAGGTCGGAGGCACCTGGGTCACCTGCTATCCCCTCAGGGTGAGTGGTGGGGGGGTTTGAGGGGGGCACACGGGGTTTGGGGCTTTTTGGGGGTGCAGAAGGAGATGGTCGGGGGGTGGAGATATTCTCAGGATTTTGGGGGGCTGTGTGCTGGTTGGGAGCGGCCCCATGTCCCACCGGAGCTGGGGCTCCAGGACAGCTCGGGGCTGGCTGTGGCCAGGGCTCTGCTCTCCCTCCACAGGGACGAACGCTGCCGTGTCCCCCCCACCGGTGTCCCCATGGGTGTCTTGAGCTGCATGAAGTACCTGATGTTCATCTTCAACGTGCTGGTGTTTGTGAGTCCACCTGGGCCCGGCGGGGTGGAGGGGACCCATCCCTGGGGTCGGGGTGTGACATCTCCAGCCGGTTCAGGGGGTAGCTGACACCAGCCCAGGGGAGGGGACCCCAGCAGAGGTTAGAGCATCCCCAGTCCCCATGGGGTGGCTGGGGATGGTCCCTGCACCCCATAACTGTGATGTGTCCCACAGGCTGGGGGGACGTGCTTGGCGGGCGTGGGGGTCTGGGTGGCCGTGGACCCGGCTGGTTTCCAGGACATCGTGGCTGCCAAGCCTGTGTTAAACGTGGGTGGCTACCTGCTGCTGGCCGTGGGCATCGCACTCTCGCTGCTGGGCTTCCTGGGGTGCTGCGGGGCCCTGCGCCGGAGCCGCCCACTGCTGCTGGTGGTGAGTGAGAGGAGACGAGCGGGAAGGGGGCTGTGGAGTGTGGGAGGCTGGTGGGATGTGGGGAGCCAGGGGATGGAGGGTGTTGAGGGACGTGGGGTGTCCCTGAAGGAACCAGAAGCCTGGTGCTACCCATCCTGCCCCTGTCAGCTCTGAACAGCCCCCTCCCTGCCAATCCAGGCCCCACCTTGTGAATCTTTTGATGCAGAGCCCAGAGGGTTTCATAAAGCCACTGAGCAGGGTCACTTCTCTCTGAAGCTACTGGCTTGTCCCACAGAGCATTTCCGAGCTTTTTCCCCCGATGGCAAGGGCTAGAAACCCCTTTCTGAGCACTGACCCCCGAGTTCCTTTGGCATCCCTAGATCCTGGCAGCTGGTGCTTGTTTTTAAGCCTCCATCTTGCAGCCACGGTACTTGGAGATGTGGTGTCCATCCCCTGGAGCTGCACACTCGTCCCCCTGCTCTGGGGGCACAGGGCACAGGCAGGGCTGCCTGCAGAGTCGGGCAGGAACAGCTAGAGTGAGCTGCCCACAGGCTCAGGCTGGTCTCTGACTCCTTCATCCCACTGCCTTCCAGTTCTTCATCCTCGTGAGCCTTGTCTTCATCACACAGCTCGTTGGGGCTGTTCTCTTCCTGGTGCACTGGAAACAGGTACCATCCCTGCTCCCCGACGCTGTGGCCAGCCCCTGTTCTCCCTCCACCATGCCGTGGGCCATGGCCTTGAGTCCCCCAGGGGATGGGGATGTCCCTTCTCACCTTCACCCCCAGCACCCTGACACAAGCCTGAAACTGGGCAGGTGGGTCCCTACATCCTGTTAAAGAGAGCAGGTGCTCTGGCCATGTGGGACCACAGGCAGGCGTGGGTTAGGGGGGGATGTGCAGCCCCCACCCTGGCCCCATCACCGGTACCAGGCTCCCAGTGCTCACAGATGGCACCAATCCTGCAGATCAAGCCGGAGATCTTCCTGTCCGAGCTGCGGAGGAACTACTGCGGGGATGAGGGTGCTGAGGTCTTCTCCACCGCCTGGAACACCCTCATGGTCACGGTGAGCTGCCGGGAGGCTCCTGGTGGGCTGGGGGTGTGTGTGGAGCACTCACAGGACCTGTCAAGGGTGACTCCAAACACAGGCGAGGGGTTTGTGGACCTGAGACAGACACCGAACCGCACGCTGGGCTGTCCCCACCTCCTCAGGTGACATCCCCCCCCATTTTGGCAGCACATTGATGGTGTTTCCCTTCTGTTTCAGTTCTCGTGTTGTGGCGTTTTAGGACCCGAAGATTTTGGGAATGGCTCCCGCTTCCAGGAGCTGCACCCGGGGATGCCCTGGCCGCAGGCGTGTTGCGCCCGCAACGGGCTCCTGCAGGTGGGCGAGCTGCTGGGCTGGGAGCAGTGCCAGGAGAGGAGCCCTGGCTACATCCACGAGCAGGTAGGACAGGACCCTGCCGTGTCCCTGTCCTGTCCCCAGGCTCGGGGCCACCACACCCTCTGCCCCTGAGTATCAGGGACAGGAGCTGGGACACTGCCCACCCGTGGTTCTGCAGCCTCCCCCAGTCCCCAGCTCATCCAACCCCACCACGGTGCCCCCAACACCCCGGTCTCACTCCCTGAGCTCCCTGCAGCCCTGGGGAGCATGAGGGAGCCCCTCCATCACCTCTCCTTCCCTAGGGCTGCTTCTCCACCTTCGGCAGGACCTTGCAGAAGTACATCTCTGTCCCTGGGACTTGCAGCTTGGCCGTGCTGGGCATTGAGGTAGAGCCAGAGGGGACAGGACAGGCAGCGGGTCACACCCTGTTAGGGCTCGGGTTTAAGGTTAGGGCTCTCTCTTGCCAGGAGGGAGCTCTGTGGGTGAAGGGACCTCAAACAGGCTCAGTTGGGACCCTCCCAAACCTCTAAGCTGTCACAATCACACCCAGAAAGCAGGTGCATGTACAGCAGTTCTATCTCAAGGTATAAAACCAACCTCCTGCTGCAGATGGGTTGGGTTAAAGGCCTGGGGGAGGTGGGGGGGTGGATGGTAGTATTTCACTCCCCAAAGCAAGGAGGGGAGATGTTTTGCTCTCTGCACACCCCTGGGAGCTGCCAGGGGCCTTCTCTACCGCACAGCCCCCCCAGGGGCACAGAACCAGCCGCTGCCTGGCTGGGCCAGGCCCAGAGGATCCTTAGCCCTCAGGCTCTCGCACGCCAGCAAGGTGTGAGCACAGCCCTGCAGTCAGGGGCTAGCCAGCTCCCTCCACTCTGTCATTTCAGATCTTCGCCATGTTTTTCGCCTCTTGCCTTTATTACAACTTCGACTGAGCGGGACGAAGCATGGCAGAGACAAGCACGAGGGCTTTGGAAACAGCAGCAGGCAAGGAGATGCCATTTCCTCACGTGTCAGAGCACAGCTCTGCGATTCCTTCCCCAGGCAGGCAGATTTACTGAGCCCTGTCTCTGCTCCAGCAAGCGCCTAAGGATGGGCCTGGCTCGATTTTCTTGGAGCAGGGATGGGACAGAGGTTAAACTCCTTGCAGGGGACACTGCAGAGTGGGGAGCTGAGCACCAAACCCGCTCCCACTGCGATCCGCCCTTCATCATTACAAAATCCAGCAGCTCTGGTGACAGGGAGCCCTGACCCCATGCACCTCCTGATCTGCTGCCCCACCAAAAATTGTCCCTCTTCCTCCTAATCCTTTTGCAGGCTTCTCATCCTCCCTTCCCCAGCCTCCAGGCATCCTCCGGGCTCTTCCTCATCCCTCTCAGCTGGTATTTTTCACCCGCCACCTCCTGGAGCCACAGCCCAGGTCACAATAAATGGGCTGAGCTGCAGCTGGAATCCAACAGGCTGCTCCAGAGCTGGAGATTTAAATCTTGGGAGTTTTAAGGACGTATCCTTTAGCAGAGAGGGGTTTCCACAAGCTAGTTCTAACGTGGCTGTTGCTCAGGTTCTGCTCTCAGTTTGTTCTGAGGCGGGGACAGTAAAATAGAAACTGAAATACTGTTCCCACCTCCTAGAGAGCTGGAAATCGGAAGTTGAATCAGTACTTCCAGTTTTCCTTTTCTTCAGAATATTCAAAAAAACCCCCATGCAACAAACCAGAAAAATATTTATAAATTAAAGCTTTATATTTTATTTATATAACTTTTCACCAAACCCCCCCTAGGAAATAGAAAAAGAAAGCCTGCTACAGCTCCATATTGCTTAAAATATTTAGGTATACCTGCGTAAAGAGAAAAGGACAGTGAAAATGAAGGTGACAGCCACAACAGAAGCCCCTCAGGAATCCAGGCGAGATTTCTTCTCCTTCTTGCTGATGCTACTCCCTTTTCTTTTCTGCACAGTAGAGTCATTGGTGGTACTTGCTTCGCTTTGGTTTATTTTCTCTTCCAAAGGCTGGGAAACCTGTGAGAACACAAGAAATAAAAGTAGCAGCTGTGAATAATTTAGTTTTAGATCCCTTAGCACTGCTGTGCGCGTACACCTTGGAACAACCGGCACCCCACGAAGATCAGAACTGCCCCTGCTTCCAGCTTTTATGTTGGAATTATCCTTAATTATCCTGCTCCCAGTGCTGGAAATGTTGGGAAGGGGGAATGACAGGAGAGCAGGATAATGGTTGAGCCTGGAAGTGCCATCTACATGCACGAGCAAGTCGCTCTGGTCACCCAGGTAAGGGACAAGGCCCAGATATCACTGATTTTGGGGAACAGGTTTTGATCTGCTTAAGCACAATTTATTTTTAAATGGCTCCTCTGGGAGAGAAGTCAGGGTGCAGAACGGAGGCAGGAAGGCTGCACCCTGCCAGGGACCAGGGAGAGGGGTGAGCAGGTGGAGAACAGGTGCAGCCGAGCACAGGGCACAGCCACAGGCAGAACACAGAGTCTGGTCAGAACAGAGCTGAGAAAGAAACAGAGCTGCAGGATCCCTGGGGAAGGGGTTTATCAGCCTTACTCATCCTTCCTCCTTCTTGAGAAACACTGGTTATTTGTGAATGGATACATTTATTTGGAAGAAGCAAATCTAATGATCTTAAAAAAAAAAAAGTATGATGAAATTAAATACACACCCAAAGCAGAGAACAGAAGGGGAAGGAAGAACGAATGCTGCCAACAGACACAAAGAAACTGTGAAAGGCAAACTGAGACGAGACAAAAGCTCACAAAAGAGGGAGCTGCACTCTGCCAAGGAAGCACAGCGTGTTTCTTACCCTCTTCTGCTGGCTTGCGTGTTTCTCAGTCCACTCCTTGGCATTTAGCAAGAACAGCTGCTTGTTGTACTTGTACTCTGAGGACTAAATGTAATGAGTGAGACAAAGACGGACATTTGGTTTAATACAAACATTGCACCAAGAAGCTGGGACTGAGGTTTGGCTTTAGGACTCCTAGAACCAGACCAAAACCACTACAAGCACGTGGCATGAAGCATAAAATTCATTTTGCTTGCTTTAGTTTAGCTGCTTTAGCAGGCTTGAAGAGAAGACCTTAACATCTCTCTTCCACTGCTGGCATAAACCCTGTACCACACCGGCCAGCTGCTTTGGGGAAAGGCAGTCATGGCCCCGGCCCTGATCCAGATTAAGCTACACTGCTACGTAATGTGCTAGTGTGTTAATCCAGAGCACGTGAATCCCAGAATCATCTCAGTTGGAAAAGACCTTGAGGATCATCCAGTCCAACCACGAACCTCACCCTGACTGTTCTCAGCTGCACCAGATCCCTCAGCGCTGGGTCAGCCTGAAGTGGAAGCACAGGCTCAGCCCAACACACTGTTCCTTCCCAGTCTGTGCCCACAGCCACGAGAGAGGAAGAAGAGCTCACGTACTATGTCTGCCATGAGAGGGTCATCAGGGTTGGGCTCGGCCATCAGCAGCTGGATGGAGGTCAGCAGCGTGGAGATGTTCAGGGAAGGTCTCCACGCGCCCTTCAGGGAAACAGGGCGAGAGAAGCCGTGAAGCAGAAAGAAACCTGCCTAGAGAAACCTCAGGACTCACAGCATTTAAACCCAACCTGCCCACCAGCTGCCTCAGGACTTACAGCACTTAAACCCCCTGAAGAACACCATATCTTTTCTCCCCCCACAGGCTGCGGCCTCCCGAGGGGCCCTGACTGACACCACAGGCTGTATCCTGCTCATCTCAGTCCCGGGGCAGCCTGATTCCAGAGGCCACCTAATGCCTTTCGACTCCAGTCCTTAAAACCTTGGAAACTTGTATGGAACAAAGCAGGTCATGTTCTAGTCTCTAAACAAAGGAGATGCCGCTCAAAAACTTTACTCCAGTGCTCCCATGTAAATAAGTCAGTAGCAAAGAGACATTCAATAAGGCTTTTACAAGAAAAAGATAAGGAGTTCATTAATCCCTTCGGGCTCGCTTACCTGTGCCCAAGTAGCACTATCTTACCTTCGGTGGTAATTTAAGAACATCCAGGCAAATCCTTCCAGCAGAGTCAATGTTGGGATGATAGATGGGGGTCAGAAAGCGAATCTTCGGGGGCTCAAATGGGTACCTGTAAGGGATAAGCGTTAAGAAACAAAAAAATTATATTTGTACGCCAGTTACTTCATCATTCAAGCAATACCATCATTTCCTCCTTCTGACCATTTAGTGACAGCCTTCCCCACAAATTTTTTGAGGGGGAAATGCTCTGTCTTTGATGCTTTTGCTGTGTCTGACTAGCACTTTCCTCAGTAGCTTTACACAAAGAGCAAACGTGATAGTAAGCTTTCTACTCATGAACAACCTCCTTTCCAGAAAGCTTTGAGGCAACACAATAAAGCAGAGATCTTGTCTTTGTGCTTTTAGGCTGTTAATCACACATCTTAGGATGCCCAATGTGAAATAAGTGTATCATCCAAGGGAAATAGTAATGACACTCCATAAATGAAGGGTCTCACCTAATCAACCACATTCTTTGCTGGGAGGCTAATGACCAAAATAGCAGCACTTATATCAAGCATGTCACATCAGTTAAGTTATATTTGAAGGAAGCACTACACCAGCTACTTATCCAGATGTATCCCACTTACCTTTCAGGAACAACTATTTCCAGGTTGAATATTCCCTTCTCATATGGTGTGTCTGCACCTCCTAAAATCTCTTTAAAAACAGGATTAAAAGATAAACGTTACATTCAAAAGCACTTGAATTTGCCCAACAGTCTCCAAATACCTCCCACGGTTACAGAACTCTAACACTGCTCAGATCCAGGAATGGAAAAACGTCACCTGAGACCAGCTGCACCCCACAGCAAACAAAACCGTGGGCCAACCGACCAAGCCACAGGCCAAGCTATGTTTAGAGAAAAACAAGAAAAAAACCCTAAGCGTTTTCCTAAAATGCCACGCAACTTAGAAAGTACACACCACCCAGCGAATCCAGGCCTAGCAGCAAACTCTCACCTATAGGAAAGTCCCACCAGAGAAGTACATACGTGCTCGTAGGTCATCGAGCTGGTTTCCAGTTTGCCAGCAGGTGATGCCTGGGGGTGGCTCCGTAGTCAAGAGGGAGAGCTCCCTCTTCAGTCGTGAGGCTCTTTGCATAGTGCTGAAACTAAGAGACTGGATTTTATTGCGGGCAAAATTAGCACTTAATACTGAGACTTTTTCTTAGCTAAGCAGAATTAACCTGGGTTTCAAGCTGCTACCTTGATGCACCAACAGGAGTCTCCGGAACCTGTTCCTGGAGCTGCTCTTGCATCCAGCTGGAGGGGGAGAACTAAATCCTCACCCTTTATAACCAGTCCTACTCCTCAGCTGAGCCTAATAAAGCCTCCCAGTCCACTGGGACTGGGCTCCACAGCCCTAACGGGACCATAACACCCGCCCTGGGACAACCCTTGTCCCTTCAGGGCGAGCCACTGACCCATCACAGGCAGGGCGCCCATTGTCCTGCTGCGGCCACCTGCCCCCAGAGGTGCCTGAGACTGGGATACCCACCAGTGTACCCCTCCATAGCTTAACGACCCCCACACGGCCTTACCCCTCCCCGGCACAATTAACCCCGCACAGACCCTGCCACACCACCCCCGCCAGGAACAACCCAGCCCCGCCTCAGCCCAGCGGCTCCCCCCACCCCGGCGACGTCCATGGAGGAATTGCACCCCCCCC
>NW_020799137.1:710340-729981 GCF_003259725.1 Athene cunicularia
TTGAAGAGTCGGGCTGAGCCAGCGCTGAGGGATCTGGGGGAGTTGGGAAGGGTCAGGGTGAGGGTCATGGTTGGGCTGGAGGAGCTTCAGGGTCTCTTCCAATCCAGAGGATTCTGTAACTCAGACCTTCCCCTTGAGCTTCAAAGCAGCTTTCACCAAATAAATGGCTCTGGCAAAGCCTCTCCCCGAAGGGGTGGCTGAGGCAGCCGCATTTCTCCCACTCCTGAGGCTTTTCCAACCCAGAGGATTCTGGGATTCTGTCTATTTTCTGCCTGCGTTGGATGATTTTTGATGAACAGATGTAATCCAGACGTGGCAGGGAGTCTGCCCGGCCTTGCTGGGTGAATGGCCTTAAGTGACCAGTTCATGGAGATTTAGAAGAGTAATGGTGGATAAATCCTAACACAAAATTGACTGACAGACAGCGCCTGCTCTGCCCTCCCCCATCACCCCAGAGGATCTCCCTCTTGCTCCTGACGGGGCAGGAGTGTCCAAGGGTGCAGCCCCTTGGTGCTGAGCCACCTCCTCCTCTCCGACACCACTCACAGTGCCACCAGGCCTGCATCAGCGCTCCCCCTGATGTTTCTTGTCACCCAGATGTCGGTCCCAGATCCCCACCTGGTCCTGACACCTCTTTGGCTCTGGACTTACTCCCTCCCCAGCGTGCCCCAGCCCATTTTCTGGAGTCCTGCTCCTCACCAGCTCTGATTTCCCCAGTCCCCTGTTCTGGGATCCCCAGAGCTGCTCCTAACCTCGGCCCCGCAGCCCACCCAGGCTCCTTCTAGCCCTGGCCATGTGCCCCCTGCCCTGTGCCCAGTCCCTTCCTGTCCCTGCCCTGGTGTGGTCCCACTGTCCCTGCAGAAGATGCCACCACTGGAAGGGATGGGAATGTCCCCTCCCCACCCCACTGGGCCCCCTCACCCCAGGGCACCCTGGGCTTGGGGTCATCCCATGGACTGTTTGGGGCCGAGAGGCTCCAGGTTTGGGGTGGCCCCATGGGCTGTGTGGGACCCCAACTTTGGTGTCGCCCCATAGGCTGTATGGGGCACTGGGCTCAGGGGGGGCCCATAGGCTATGTGGGGGTGCAGGGTCCTGGGTGTGGGACGGCCCCAAAGGCTGTGGGGGGCCTTGGAGCCCCAGCCCTGGGGCAGCCCCTCGGTGAGGCCAGCTGGTGCGGGCTGGTCCTACGCTCCTCCCATGGGATGCAGGGGACTCTTCTAGCACCCTCTGCCTGGTTTGCTACCCAAAAGTGCCAGCTGGGTGCTCCCTCGAGCAGCAGGAGAGTTGCCTCGTTTTTCCTGTTCTCCCAGGACGTGTGGGCAGGGTGGTGCTCCAGCCGAGGTGCAGAGCAGACACCCCACAAAGCCCAGCTCCCCGTGTTTGGCTACGCCCAGCGCTGCCCAGCACCCGCCAGGTTGCAGGGTTTGCTTGTTGGGGGGGTTACGGCGTGCCTGGGAGCACAGCTGGGTTTATCTCGGTGATGCTGATGAGTGGTTTTGGGAACAGAGGAAGTCAGATCATCTTTTATGATTAAGCTGTTGATTGTGGGTTGAGTGAGTGGGGACAAGGGGATGTCACCTACTGCAGCCATTTGGGAGGGTGTGAGGGGAGCAGCTTGGCTGAAAGAGCTGAACTGCATCAGAGGTTATTGTCTGGTTCTTTGCTAATCCCTAATCTTTTAATTCTTCTCTGGGTGGTAACAGTTGAAATTAGAAGCAGGCGTGGACCCACCTCGGAGGTGAGCGTTGAGCTTCCCCCTTTTATGTGGGAGAGAGCAAGTTGGGGAGATGCTGCTGGGTTTGGTACAAACACAAGGTGGCAGCTGGGCTCGTCGTTTCTGTCTGTCGAGTCCATCGCCCCGGGAGCAGAGCAGCCAGCAGTTGGGGATAGTTTCTCAGACTGCCCAGAGCCATCCCAGACTTAGAGCCAAGATCAGCCCTCCTGCCTGTCCTCTAAACTCAGCTGAAGGAGGTCGAAGGGGAATGAATTTGTGCTAATCCCTACATCAGCCCCGGCTTAGAAAAAGAGTAGTTTTGTGCAGTTATCACTACCCAGCTCTGCTGCAGAGAGAGAAGGGCTTTTGTCCTGATACTTAGAAGCACCATGAGGTCTCCGGGGGCTAGGAAAGGTCGATAAAATCTGTGGCAAACCAATAAATTGAGATATTATGCTCTGGTATCAGTACTGGTTGGGCTGTGCTTTGCTTTCCCTTGTTTCACCTGAAGCCTTAACAGTCTTGTTGGTAAGGAAACATGCTGTGTCTTTCAGATGTCTTCTGCTGAAATCTAGAAAGCCTTTTCACGGCCAGAGCGTTGTATCAGGTCTCTGATGAGATGAGGGCTCCTGCAGAGCTGTTCTCCCTGCAGCCTGTGCTGTATGAACAGAGGTAGAGCTTCCCGAAATCATCTTCGTGCTGTTGACTTGCAGAGGGTTTGCTGATGGTCACATCTGTGGGGTTATAAAATGTTTTTGCAGTAAATGGAGCTCTGGCAGCTCTGTCTGTTTTGATTCCTTCCTTCTGGTGCGTGGTATTAGGATGTAATTTAATTTAGGGATTTAATTTAAGGGCATTTGGGGAAGAAGGCATTTTCTGTGGAGCGCGATGGTGATACTGCTGCGGAATGGTGGGACCTGGCTGAGGAGACGGAGGAGAGCGGTTTGCTTCTGTTTCTGTTTTTCTCTCAGAAAAACATATCAAAAAGCAGAAGAGATTTGTGGTAAAAAGAGATGAGGGCTGTTTGTAGCTCCATTGCTAATTGTTAATTGACCTTGTTCTTTATATAGGGATTGTGTATCCCAAAAGCCAGGGGCTCCCTTCCTCTTTTCACAGGTCCAAGGAGAACAGCCAGGATGCCGCGTCACACCGTTCATCTTTTCTGGAAGGGACTTTGGCTTCTTGACAAGCCAACGCTGCTGGCTGTGATGGAGTCCTCCGTCATCTACCCTGTCTGCATCCTGGACAGAAAGTTCATGATGTCCATGATGCACACAGGGGCCCTGCGCTGGCATTTTCTGCTGCGGTCCCTGGAGGTTCTCCAGAAAAACTTGTGGGAGCTGGGCTCTTGCTTGCTGGTTATTCAAGGAGAGTCTGTTCCTAGGGATCACATCCACAAGTGGAATATCATGCAAGTGGCTCTGGATGCAGAGATGGAACCATTTTGCAAGGAGATGGCGGCCAATGTACGATGTCTGGGAGATGAGCTGGGGTTTGAGGTGCTTTCTCTGGTGGGCCACAGTCTGTGTGATACCAAACGGTACGTGATTGTCCTGAAGACCAGTGAGGTGTCTCCAGGAAGGTTTATTTCAGATTTAACAAGCATTGGGGAGAAAAGGTCTCTCTGCAGAGCCTCCCCACCCTTGAGCAGATCAACACTCCCACCCAACTGGGTGTCATCTGCAACATCCACAGATTCTTCACGATTGCCTATGATAAACGCCCAAACTGCAGGCTGGCTCTAGAGCAGTACACAAAAGGACTGTAATCACACACACACACACACACACACGGTTCCTGGGTATACACTCAGCATAGCCCAGGGAATCTTACCTGAAGGCGTCCCTTCTGGGGGAGGGGGGCGAGAGCACAAACCCGTCGATCTGTCCCTCTGATTTGGTGTCAGATTATCATCCCTCCAAGTTAGGTGCAAACTCGGGGTAGTATTTATCCTAGTTTGTATGTGTGAGTGGGTGGGACTGTGGACAAGCCATTACCTTTTGAGTAACGGCACAGCACATGCCTTGGTGCCAGAGGTACAGCTGGTTTTTGTGGGAAAAAAGGGAGGATGAGGAACAAGGCCAGCAGGCTACTGCAAAAATCATCCCTTGAGAGAAAAGAGTAGAGCAGGAGATAAATCTGTCCTTGAAATGAGTGAAAGAACGGGACCGCGTGGCCTGCACCTCACTTCACATTCCTGCCTGGCGCCACGACAAACACAAATCACAGGACCTCCATCCCATCCTGTGCTTGCTCTGGGCACCCTGTGTCAAGGAAACGTGTGGTTTACAGGTTTCTCGCTGTTTTGCTTTTCTCACGTTTCTAACCCCTAACAGGTGGTTTAGATGTTATGTTGCATTCCTTCTGTGCGTGGAGGGTTATGGATTGTAGGTACTGGGATGTGATTCTGCTGTCGGGAGGGGAGAGAGATGACAGGTGACACAGCCCAAAGACTTAAGCTTTTGCAAGGCACATAGAGACAAACTTTTAAGGCACGTAAAAGTCTAACAGAGGAATGACTAAGGAATTACAGGTCTCCTTCTCAAAGGCATGTTCTAGATTCCTCTCAAATCAACATTTAGGGCAGGAATTGGATAAACCACCATGGTTTGTTTTCTGAAGGAGGTTTGATGGAACAATTATTCTGTTCCCTTCTGGCTTTAAGCCTTTTCTCTCCTCCCCTCTGCTGTATGGGAAGGAGGGTCAACGCTCATATCTCCCAGGAGTTGAGAAGAAGCTTGAAGTAGAGGATGCCTTATGTTTAGCTCTGCATGAGGAGAGGTCAGTGATCCAAAGGGAGGTAAGACTGGGCTAGGGGAGAGCTGGCCACTGGGATGGGACTGCAGATACTTGGGACTTCTGTGTCAGATGCCTCCTCTTGACCTCAGCTCTGTGTCGGCGATGGAGGCTTGGGTCTTCCCACCTTGGGGGAATCCTGTTAATTCCTGAATGTTGTTCTCGGGTAGTCCCATGATAAAACTCATGTAAGTATGGGGATATATCAGTTCCTGTATTTTTTTTGCACTGTTTTTTTTTCCCCCTCTTTCTTCCCTAATTTGTTTATTTGCGTTTTTTAATGCTTCCCAGCAGGACTGTGTTATGTCAGTGCTCTGAGAGCTGCACTAGCCCCTTCTTCTGCAGGTTACTGCAACAGAGCTAAGCCCGTTTTTTTTCTAGGTAAGTAGAAAGATCTCTATTGATATCTGAGTTGATTCATGGTTTCTGAGAAGTCTGCATACCACTGACACTTCCTGGAACTTCCTCCTCTGTGTTTTACAGGGGGTGAAAAAACATACCCTGATGCTCTTCAAGCCTCATAATGGGGAAGCCTCAGCAGCGGCTGCAGGAGAGACGCGGGGGGACTGCTCAGAGGTGTGGGCTTGGGGAGCCCCCACCTTGGTTAAGAAGGACCAGCTGGGGAGGTGGCTCAGGGAGCTGGTCTGCCTCCTTCCCTATGAAACCTCTCCTTGGAGACATGGGATTTGTAACGGCCTTGGGAGGCAGAACCAGAGCCCCAGAATTACGTTTAGAGTCTGAGGAGGCTCTTAGCTCCCTCTCAGGGGTGGATGAAACAGCTGCGGGAAGCTGCAGAGGAGGTGCCTCCGAGTCTTATGTAGTGGATGGATGTCTGAGCTCTGGGGGCTGCAGCTGATGGCTCTGAGCGCTGTAATTTGGTGGGTCTGTTCCTCTTCCCCCAATTCAGGCTAGAATTACCTGCAGTGATTGCAGGATGAGCTCTTTCTTCCCCAAGGAGAGTGCAGCCTGGGGTTTCTGGCTGTGCTTTCATTCCCCTCTGCTCTGGCTTTGCTGCGACAGAGGAGACCTTGGCATGTGCAACGGGCAGGGGTCTTCCTCCCTCTTCTGGCTCTGGTTCCTTCTTTGCAAGAGGCCTCTCTTCCACATTAGGAGATGTAGGGCCCCTGACCCGGGCCTGGCTGAGTGCTACAGGGTGCCTCTCCCTGTGGATTTGAAGATTCCCCCCTGAAGAGCCTTTCCCCCTGGAGAGGAGACGAGACCCAAGGGCTACAACGCCTGGAGGAACACTTGACTGACCAGGTCAGCTCTGATTTTACATGGGTGAGGATGGTGGTTCTAGATGGGCTGAGCTTAGTGTCCACCTTGCTCCTTTTATGTGTGGTTGTGTCTAGACCTCAGGAAACCTCTCAGCTGTTCCAGCTCTAGCGAGTTTTTCCCCACCAGGGCTCAGCTCTTGGCAGCCAAGCCTGCCTTGGTGCTGGCTGCTTTAAAGCAGATGCTTTACCCACTCGCAATGTCATAAAGTGGAAAAGGTTTTCAGTGCGGTGTTGCTGAACCAAGAGAGCTGTTCCCTGTGTTACAAAATCACCCGGGTCTCTGGGGAGAGCGGAGCTTCACAGCACCCATGGGTGAGACGTGCCCTTGACCTTGGGCTTGGAGGACGTCTGTGTATTTGGAGATCTTGAAGGAGGATGGCAGCCTGGTCTCACGATTTTTTTGTCCCTGACGGGGGTATTTGTGGGAGGATGGGTGGTGGGAGATGACAATGAACCGGCCTCTGTGATGCAGAAGCCAACTGCCAAGAGTTTTTTCCCTGTTTCATGTGACATGAAACATGTCACCTTGTACTGCCTGAACCTGGATTTCTGTTTCCCTTTTAGGGCTGGGTGGCAAGTTCTACTAAACCAAGAACAGTTCTAAATTCACTGCTTCCAAACACCACAGGCCTGAGCCCTTATTTCAGTATGGGCTGTCTGTCAGTTCGCAACTTTTTTTATAGGTTGTCAAACATTTATGCACAGGTAAGAAAATAACTGGTCGTAGTTAAGGAAATCCAGCACTCATGTGCCTGGCCTATGAGGCAAAGATTTAACACTTGGATAACCTTGGCAGAGACCTGGTGCATCGAAAAATGCTACTTTGCTACTGTATTCTCGCAACGCCTGTGAAATCTGACTGGCTTTGTGTGTTGTGTGAAACACCTGTGAATGTATACAGCTTTTCCCAATTCAGTTTTAGAAATATGATAATAAACAGGGAGCAATGAGACCTGGAAGCATCAGGAAAGCCCAGGAAAACCCTCCTAAAATTCAAGGAGTTCAAGATGTCTGCCTGATGTTTAAATGAAGTTTTTGATCAGTTTAGCCTGTTCAGGCAGTTTTATTTTCAGGAAGCATCTGTCTTCATCTTAGACAAGTTTTGAATACAGCATAAGCCAAAACCAACTTCTGAAAACTGATTTGATTCTTAAGAAAAAGTATGATTGAAACCAACCAAAGAAAACCAACATCTCCCTGAACATCATTCTTAAGAGTATCTCTTTAAACGTGGCTCAGCCACCTAAGTTCAGCTAGCTGAGCAGTTAATATGTAAATAAACACGTTTGGTTTAAGAAATCCCGGTGTAACACCATTTTGGAAGACAGAGAATGTTTGAGGTAACACTGAGGTCTAACAGAGTTCAGCTTTTGCTTTGGGGCATGTAGTATTGCTTCAGACCTTTGATTTCTTTGGCTTTCATGGTAAGGTGGCAGGAAGCCAGTAGTGTCGTTAGATTAATCTTTATTTTATGGGCCTGAGAGTCACAAAATGAGTGAGACTGCAATGGTGTATATGAATGAGTTTCACTGAGGGCGAATGCCGGGGGCTGCCCTTGAGCCACAACAACCCCCAGCAGGGCTACAGGCCTGGGGAGGAGTGGCTGGAGAGCTGCCGGTCAGACAGGGACTGGGGGGGTGAGAATGAGCCAGCAGTGTGCCCAGGGGGCCAAGAAGGCCAATGGCATCCTGGCTTGTGTCAGCACTGGTGTGGCCAGCAGGGACAGGCAAGGGATCTGAGCCCTGGGCTGGGCACTGGGGAGGCCGCCCCTCGATGAGGGGGTTCAGTTCTGGGCCCCTCACCCCAAAAAGGCCATTGAGTCACTCGAGCGTGTCCAGAGAAGGGCAACGGAGCTGGGGCAGGGTCTGGAGCACAGGTCTGCTGGGGAGCGGCTGGGGGAACTGGGGGGGTTCAGTCTGGAGAAGAGGAGGCTGAGGGGAGACCTCCTGGCCCTCTGCAACTCCCTGCCAGGAGGGGGCAGAGAGGGGGGCTGAGTCTCTGGAGCCAAGGAGCCAGCGCCAGGCCCCGAGGGAATGGCCTCAAGCTGCCCAGGGCAGGGTCAGGCTGGCTCTGAGGAAGGATTTCTGTGCAGAAGGGGCTGTTGGGCGTTGGGATGGGCTGCCCAGGGCAGGGGGGGAGTCCTCGGGATCCCTGGGGGGGTTGAAGAGTCGGGCTGAGCCAGCGCTGAGGGATCTGGGGGAGTTGGGAACGGTCAGGGTGAGGGTCATGGTTGGGCTGGAGGAGCTTCAGGGGCTTTTCCAGCCCAGAGGATTCTGTGATTCTGTGAACTGACGCTTTCACCTCATGTGTCTTTTGCAGGCCAAGCATCACTCTCTGCCCCCGGTGTGGCTCCAAGGGCAGCTTCTGTGGAGGGAACCCTGTGGGGTGGCATCAGCAATACCAAACTTCACCAGAATGGTTGGGAACCCCATCTGCCTTCAGGTCAGTTGGTATGAGGATGCAGAGAGGCTCCACAAACAGAGAAAGGTAACAAGATGCATTGTCACAACTGCTACATTTCAGTTTTTCTGTTGCCTTGGGATTGGTCTCTGCTGGCTATTTGAGGTGGAGCTTACAGCAGCGTGTAGGAAAGAAGTTCTGAAGCTTTGTGTGGGAAGGCTGATGTTTCTTTTCTGCTGCAGGCACAGACAGACAGGGATCCCGTGGATCGATGTGGTTATGACCCCACTGTGCCAGGAGGGCTGGATCCATCACCTTGCTCGGCACACAGTCGCTTCCTGCTGCGGAGGGACCTTTGGATCAGCTGGGAAGAGGGCATGAAGGTTCACTTCTGTTTTTTTGTTTTTTATGTTCTGGTTGACCTTGAGGAACCCCTGTGAAATGTGAACCTGGCAGTGGGCGGTTCTGTTGTAGAGCAGTGCTCCATACTGAGCCTCGCTAGAAACCTCACGGGTTATGAAACCTCATGGTTTATGAAATCTCATGGTTTATGAAACCTCATGGTCTCTCGCTCAAGTCTTAGCCCTTCTGCGCTCGGTGCAGCAGTGAGAGGTCGTTCCCATCCCCAAGGCCTGATGATTTTGGATGATATTGGAGACCTGCTCAGTCTGCAGCAGACCTCTAAGCCAGACCTGGGCTCTGGGTTGCTCCACCACAAGGTCCTGTTCTAGCTTCCTTCTGACAAAGTCTCTTGCTGGAGACCCTTCCCTGTGTGCCCTGTGGGAAGGGCAGCCCAGACCAGCCCAGTGCCAAGCTTCACCCTTCACCTCTCAGCCTGTTTGAGAGTTTTCTTGCCACAAATGCAGCCATTTCAGGGGTGTTTCTCTTTTTCTTGCCATCCCTGAAGCGCAGGTGTTTGAAGAGCTGCTCTTAGATGCTGACTACAGCATCAGCACACGGAACTGGATGTGGATGTCAGCTAGTGCGTTCTTCCACCAGGTGGAATCTTCTGCCCCGTCCACTTTGGGAAGCACATGGACCCCAAGGGGCAGGACCTCTGGTAGGGCGATGGCTTGGTGCCATCTGCTCTGTTAGTGCTTCCCCAGCTCCTCTGACAGCAGGAGATGATGAACTCGGTCTGTGTGACACACATTCCCCTGCGAAACAGGGGTCATAGCAGTGGTTTTATTGAACACAGAAGGAAATCGAGGCACAGAGAAGCAGAGAATACCCATGGTTGCACAGGTGATGACTGATCGGGGTGTTGTAGTGATTTGTGGGCTCCTGCTGGCTCCAGCACCATGGGAGGCAGTCACCATCACTGGGCTGACTCCTCTTTCTAAAGGACTTGAGTAAAACTTCCCACCTTTCCCCCCTGGCTCCAGTATGTGCCGCGTTTCTTGGTTTTGTAGGTGGTCTGCTTAATTTCAGACACTTTGATTTTATTTTCCACTCCGAGTGAGTTCTCTTTGCTTCAGAGTCTCAGTTTCCTTATCTCTTGATAAGGTACTGACGGGCTTTCGCATAAGTAGTGGGTGATTCTACAGCTGACCGCAAGACTCTGTTGATGTCGAGCAAATAACCCCATTTCCTCACGTCTCCTCTTCCTCACACCCTGTCTAGCTTTGTGTCTTGTCAAGGGGAAGCCCATGCTGACATACCTGACAGAGTGGGACAGAAAATTACTTTCCCATTCTGTAAGGTTTTTTTAGATTTTTTGAAATTCAGTTTTGGAAGGTACGAAAGTTTAGGATGAAACATCAGTGAAAATGTTAAAAACCAAAATATTTTGGATGAAGTTAAAAGTGAAGGAATGTTTAAATCAACGCATTTATTCCGTGCTGTAAAGTTAACTAGTGGAAGATATCACCCTATGGAGGTTTCAGAACATAAAACCAGGGGGGGTTGTGCAAAATGAATCAGAACTTTCCCATGGATTGTGGTATCAGTATAACCACCCAAGAATTAATATAGCATAGGTTGGTTTACACTTCTCTTAAATGTATGAGTATTTGTCTGCAGGATTATAAAACCCCATACTATTCCTGTTTTGTAGGAAATACTTGCCTATACTAAAGAACTTTCCCTCCAAGTACATCTCCGAGGATGAACAGCCTCTGAAGAGGAACAGAAGCAAGCAGTGTGTATCACAGGTAATTCATTAAGATACCTTGCTAAGGATTTTGCTGCTGCAAACTGTCCAAAATAATGACATGTGTGAGATGCAAGTATCACACTTCCAACAGAAGCCATGCGTTTATCTTCTGAAAGTGGATTCATCTAGCAGTCTAACTTCCATCAATTCTCTTTAAAGTTTTTTACCAGAGTCTAATTTCAGAGTACATATTTTTGCCTGAACTTCATGTCCTAAAACTATTGGACGACTCTTTTAAGTTGTTGCCTTCGCATTTATCTGTCTGGGCTTTAAATAGTGTCTGAACATCTTGTGCTTTATGCTTGCTCTAATGTGTCTCTGGAATCTCTTGTAAGCTTATGTTTAAATGGGAGCTCTTACGCTTTGATGGAGAGAAATAGGCACTTCTGAAGAGTGTGTCACACGGTCTATCTTAGATGATATTTATTTTAAGAAAAGCTGCAAGCATTTGCCCTGGTGCGAATCCACGGAAACGTCCTTGGTTAGTTCTGTAAAGGCCACAGTCTCCGTGTTGCACCAGGTCAAGATTATCCCTTCCCGCTGGTGAGCCACGGGGAAGCAGCGATCACGCCGCGCGGCTGAGGAAGCGCGTCGGGGCAGAGCAGCGATGTCAGCCTGGCGCACGGGACGTAGGAGCTGCAGCAGTCCAGTGCACTGTGAGGCGGAGGCTCTTACCACCTTTGGGCGTTGGTTTTGTGTTGATTTCCAGGACGACTTTCCTCTTGGTTTCCAGCTCCATGTGCTGCTCTTCTAGTTCCCATTAAAATGGGAAACCAGAAGTGGAGCAGCGTCCCTTCCCTTCGGGCTGCTCTTGCAGGGTGGGAGCTTGCTTGTGCCTGCTGGGTGAGCGCCCTCCTAAAAGCCAGACCTTCTGTAGCTCTCACAGACAAAATCCCCAGTCCCCAGCTTTGCCAGGTGTATCGCAAAGGTGCAGAAATCTCTGTAGCTCTGCCCAGGCCTCTTGCGAACCAGAGCATTTTTGTTTGTTCTTTTTACCATGATCTACCCCGCCCCACAGCAGGGATTATTTGAGATTCCCACTGACCACTAAGGAACAAAACGCCCTTGGGAGCTGAGGCGCTCTAAGAAATTTATCTTCTGACCTTGTTTTCTAAATAAGTATATGCATAACAAAACGGCAGTTATTGGTAAGGCTGGAACACTTGAAATTGGGGGGAGCCTGGATTAATTAGGTATTTCCCATCACACAGATGTTTCACTTCAATGGCCTCAGTGCTCTTCAGATTGAAATCCTAGGGCTTATGATGAGCTCTTAGCCTCGCAAGAATCCTCTGCAGGAAGGAAAGTGAAGCCATATTTTTGTATTTAAGAGTATGCCATAGCAGCCTACAGGTATATTGTAGAAATCCAACATGCAGCAGCTGAGGGGAGTCTTAGGTACTCCTGCCATAATCGCTGTGCTCAGAAGGAATTAATTGCTCCCAATCCTGTGCTTGCTAATGCATCCAGGAGGCTGCACATTGGTACCTTCTAAATACAACCCATATATGCTGACAGTTCTCCTGCAAACCCTCTGGTATAGGGGACTAAATGTCGTTGTGATTGCTGTTGGAGATAAGGAAAGCCAAAACTGAGAACCGGAGTCCCCTACGCCCAGTATTATTCTTGTTGCCTGTAAATAGAAGCATTTTCTGGCATGCTTTGTAACTTCACTGCTACTGTCGTTGCAGGCTGCAGTGTCAGGAAAGGACTCGTGAACTTTGATTCCTTCCTTCTTGCTGTAGATGATACAGATGACCCGATGGAAATGAAGGTAAAGCATGAGCTCTGTGAAGAAAACATTTCAAAAGGAAAAATGGCCAGGATGACAGAACAAACTGAGATCCTGTCAGGGATTACCTGCTGGGAACCAAAACATGGCCCAAGGGGCAAGCCAGAGGCCAGCTGAACTGGATCAACTGTACTCGGTACTTTGCCTTGCAAATGGAGTCTCTCCTGTGAACTGACCAAGAACGTGTCGTGTCTTGAATGTGTGTGCTATTTTGCAGTTATTCTGAATGAAATTGTCTGTCTGTGAGTGCCTCACCAGCCGTTTGTTGCAGCTGGTTGGTAAACTCAAGAGGTGACTGGTTTTGACAGGCCATGACGCTACAGTATTGTTCAAATCCACATGATGTTCGTGCACCTGTATAAATAGTTTTAGTGATAAATACTAGTCCTTCCAACACGCCAGATAAATGTCAGCTGAAGAAGATATGCACATTAATATGACCACACATTAATGTTCAAAGCTGGATTTGCCTGTCTTGTAGAGACAGAGGCTTAGGGATTTTCAGATATGGTTTTTAAGTTCACGGTTTGTGCTTGCAGTCCCCACTTTGGGGAGATACATCAGAATGCAGCTGTGTTGGTTGTGTGTAGTTCTCATGACTTAAGTGGGACTATGTATGCATTTTAAGGGCGATGTTGCAAAATGTCTCACTGAATTAGGGCTGATGTACCATAACTCTCCTTCTTGGCTAATTCCTCTAGAACTGTAAGGTAGATATTATTTCTATCATGTACCACATGTAAAAATTTATCCTTCCATTGAAATGTCTTGTTGTGAAGTTTCACAAGGGTGGATTAAGCAATTATCTTTATTGTGGTTGGGGTTTTGATGGGGGGTTTTAATCACTGTAGGTACTATTTTTAGTTTGAAAAGAAATAAAATTTATTCCCAACATGAAAAATGTAAGGTCTCTAGAGCAATCTATCATCACAATTGGCATCCATCTGTCCTCTTTGGAAACCTGGCTGCAAGAAAACTCTAGCAGCAAGTCAGTGCACCCAAACTCCTTCACCTTGAGTCCATGGACTCAGTGCAGAAGCAGCACAGAACCCACATGCCCCAGGAGGAGGCCAAAACCTGCTCCTAGCAGCATCTTCCAACGGTGCTGGTGACCTGCGGGACCTGTTAGGGAAGCACACACTGGTTTTGCCTTCTGCTTTGAGAGTAAACAGAAAAGTGACAAGGACTGTCAGGCTGATCTGAGAGGCCGGTCGTGCCCTCCCACTGCACCAAGCCTCCACCGAGCTCCTGGAAGTCCTGGTTGTTCCTTGACATTTCAGCAAACCTAACAATTGGCAAGGATGACCAGAAGAGGTCATTTGCAAGGATGACCGAACCCTTTCTGAGAAGGAGGAGGCCGATGAAGCGCTTGTTGCATCAGGGAAGATGTCTGCTGCTCTGAAGCCTCCTGGCATCCATCAGTTTTTTAATTGGGTTCCTTCCTGTGCTTAAAGCAATTTATTGCATCCGCCTCTGCAGTGCTGTTCGTGCAGGTGGCCACAGGAATGCCTCATGTGGTTCTTGCCTCATGTTTTAAGGCATAGACATTGCCTTCAAGCCCTAAACGGGCTGGTCTTCAATTACCTAAACCATCTCTGCCTTGGAGTGCTTTGTGTCACCAGAGCTTCACTGTGAGCCCTGGGGACCACCCAGTGCAGCAGGACCATCAGCAGCTATCAAAAGTTTTCTGCTGTTCAGCATCGCCTCTAACATTGTGGCACAGGAGAGGACTTTGGATGCTCAACGGTCTCAGGAATGTGCATGCAGCCACATCTGCCCTAGGAGGAGAGACTTTCAACCATGCAGGTGGCTCTGGTCAGCCCTCAAAGGAGTCGGGAGGATCAAGGGCTCTTTGGGACTTTTTGTTGCAAAGCAGCTGCATGGTCTGGTCTTTGGTTGGAAGGAAGGGGCAGGGCTTGTGCCTGCTAAGGAGTTGAGGTGGGAGTAGGAGCAATGTTTGAGCAGGAAACAGCAAGGGAAATTGAACTCTGAACCAGCTGCTTCAGGCTCACAAAGTAGCCGTGGAGAAGTTTGTATGAAGCAGGAGGACTGAGGTCTAGTTTGTGACCTCATGGCAAAAAACTTGCTCAGTAAAAGTAAATTATTGAAAGAGGATATTCATCTCTGCATCTTCTTTTTCTCTGCAGTAGGGAACCTGACCTTAGAGGCAACAGTATTTGCATGTGGAATCGTTCAGATCTTGAGCCAACAAAATGCGCTGGGCCTTCTGCCGATGCAGATCTGTGAGTTCTGGGGCATGGAGATGAGCGATAGCATCTGCTGTGCACGGCTGGTGTGAGGCATAGCCACTGCAGCCTGGCGGTGGTAATGTCTGAATTTGGCTCATCTTAAGTTCATTCACTACAGTATGGAAAGTGATGATGGCCGATCTTGCTTGCTTTTTTTTTTTTTTCTTTTTTTTTCTTTTTTTTTTTCTTTTTTTCTTTTTTTGCCACTTCTGCCCCTCCCTTGGCTCCCTCACACCTCTCCAACATGCAAAAAGCTTCTCTGTATGTCCAGGTGATATTTTTCCTCATTCTTCCTTCTTTATGAGGCTTATCTTTTTAAGTTTACATTTTGGGGGTTGTGAGTTAGGGCTTTGGGTGTCTCTTCTGATCTCATGTCCTTCGGTTTGTGTCACAGTTGACGGAAACAGGTGCTTACGCTGTGGTGAATCATGCCATAGGTAGGTGGCCAAATCAGGTCATCTGCCTGCAGTGACTTCTGCTTCAGGGGGGCCTTTCCCAACCAGATGCAGCTGCTTTAGCATTCTGACAACAGTAGAGCTGATGAGACAGCTTCCTGCCCTGATGTTCAAGAAACCTGCACTGCTAATAGTGTTCACCAGTTCAACCAACTTCACTGGCTGGCCTGAAGGACTGAAATCACTAGCTGAAAACAGGAATGACTGCATAAGCTTATCCTGGAGGACTCGCCCCTGGATGGTGATGGGTGGGTCTTTGCAGCAGAGGGCAGTTCCATGCCTCACCTCGATAAATTCATCTCCAAGGCATGAGGTGATCTAGAGTGAACCTTGCCTAGGAAGTACTGCTGTCACTGATCCTATTAGTCTTGTGCTGAAGCATTTATATTCCAACATCTTGATAACATCTTTAAAATAACTTCCTTCTCCAAGTGATAAAGGAGCCAACAAGGAGAGGTGCTGTGCTGGACCTTGTTCTCACTAACAAGGAGGGGTTGATGGGGAGTGTGAAGCTCAAGGGCAGCCTTGGCTGCAGTGACCATGCAATGGAGTTCAAGATCCTTAGTGCAGCAAGGAGGGCGTGCAGCAATCTTGCTACCCTGGACCTCAGAAGAGCAGACTTTGGGATCTTCAGGGATCTGCAGGGATCTGCCTGGCTGAGTAACATGGGATAGAGCCCTGGAGGGAAGAGGGGCCCAAGAAAGCTGGTTAATATTCAAGGGTTGCCTCCTCTAAGCTCAGGAGCGATGCATTCCGACAAAGAGGAAGTCAGGAAAATACGCCGGAAGGTCTGCATGGATGAACAAGGAGCTTCTGGAAAAATTCAAACACAGAAGGGAAGTGTACAGAGGGTGGAAGTAAGGACAGGTAGCCTGGGAGGAATGAAGAGAAATTGTCCGAGCAGGCAGGGATCAGGTTAGGAAGGCCAAAGACCTGGTAGAATTAAATCTGGCTGGGGGTGTCAAGGGCAACAGAAAAAGCTTCCACAGGTATGTTGTTGATAAAAGGAAGACTAGGGAAAATGTGAGCCCTCTCTGGAAGGAAATGAGAGAATTGGTTACCAGGGACATGGGAAAACTGAGAGTCTCAATAGCTTTTTTGCTTCAGTCTTCACTGGCAAATGCTCCAGCCACACCTCCCAAGTTGCAGAAAGCAAAGGAATGAAGAACCCCCCACTGTAGAAGGTCAGGTTCAAGAACATCTAAGGAACCCGAAGGTGCACAAATCCATGGGACCTGATGAAATGCATCTGCAGGTCCTGAGGGAACTGGTGGATGAAGTGGTTAAGCCACTGTCCATCATATTGGAGAAGTTGTGGCAGTCCAGTGAAGTTCCCACTGACTGGAAAAGGGGAAACAAACCCCCCACTTTTAAAAAGGAAAAAGAGTCAGGGATCTACAGGCCAGTCAGTCTCACCTCTGTGCCTGGCAAGATCCTAGAAACTCTGCTGGGGCACATGGAAAATAAGGAGGGGATTGGTGACAGCCAACGGGGCTTCACGGAGGGCAAATCATCGCTGACAAATTTGGTGGCCTTCTACGACTGGGTTACGGTGTTGGTGGACAAGGGAAGAGCAACTGAAGTCATCTACCTGGACTTGTGCAAAGCATCTGACACTGTCCTGCACAACATCCCTGTCTCTAAACTGGGGAGACGTGGATTTGAGAGATGGAGCACTCGGGGGGTGAGGAATTGCCGGGGTGGTTGCAGAGTTGCTGTCAATGGCTCCACGTCCAAGTGGAGAGTGGTGACAAGTGGCATCCTCAGGGGCTGGTGTTGGGACCGGCGCTGTTCAACATCTTTGTTGGTGTCACAGAGAGTGGGACTGAGCCATGCTCAGCCAGTTCGCTGAAGACACCGAGCTGTGTGGTGCAGGTGACACACTGGAGGGAAGGGATCCACCATCCAGGGGGACTTGGACAGGCTGGAGATGACGGATGTGCAAACCTCATGGAGTTCAGCAAGGCCAAGTGCAAGGTCGTCAGGACAATCCCAAGCACAAATCCAGGCAGGGGATGGAGAGCAGCCCCAAGGAGAAGGACTTGGGGGTATTAGTGGTTGGAAAACTGACTGTGAGCCAGCAACGTGCCCTCACAGCCCAGAAAGCCAACCATGTCCTGGGCTGCACCCAGAGCAGTGTGGGCAGCAGGGCGAGGGGGGGGATTCTCCCCCTCTGCTCTGCCCTCATCAGACCCCCCTGCAGTGCTGGGTCCAGCTCTGGGGCACCAACAGCAGAAGGACACGGACCTGCTCGAGCAGGGCCAGAGGAGGCCACGGAGATGCTGGGGGGGCTGGAGCACCCCCTGTGAGGACAGGCTGAGAGAGTCGGGGGGTTCAGCTGGAGAAGAGAAGGCTCTGGGGAGACCTTAGAGAGGCCCCCCAGGGCTGAAAGGGGCTGCAGGAAAGGGGGGAGGGACTCGTCACCGGGGGTGTAGGAATAGGATAAAGGGTAACAGTTTTAAACTGAAAGAGGGGAGATTTAAGGGAAGAAATTCTTCCCTGTGAGGGGGGTGAGGCCCTGGCACAGGTTGCCCAGAGGAGCTGTGGCTGCCCCCTCCCTGGAAGGGTTCCAGACCATGTTGGACGGGGCTTTGGGCAACCTGGGCTAGTGGAAGGTGGCCCTGCCTGGGACAGGGGGGTGGGACTGGATGGTCTTCAGGTCCCATCTCAAATCGTTCTAGGATTCTATGATCTCAGTGGCAAGTTTGACAAGAGTTAAGTCTTTACAATATCCATAAAGGTGAGGAAAGGATGCACCTGTCTGGCTGCTTTTCTAATTGGAGTGTCAGACCAACAAGCCACACAATCCCCTTGAAGAGAAGACAAGCCTGGCATTTGATAAATGAACTGCTTGTCCGTTCTGCACACAAGTATCTGCTTCATCAGACACGCAGTGAATTCAAGGTCAAAACCAAATGTTGCCATATGAAGATGCAGGAAAAGGAGACAGTCAGTTGAACTGGTTTTCCCCACACTGTGTTAAAACTGGTGATCATGTGAAGTCTATGGGTCTGTTTTGCAATTTAGGGAAAGCTGAGTTATACCTCACTCAACGCATTTGAATTTAACACCAGGAAAAAGTTGTCTATGAGAAAATCTTAGAGAAATTTTTAGTCCAGCTTCCTGTATATGATCTACCTCGCTGTTAACAGAGGCTGCAGTACTTTGCTGTGCTGGCTGTGTGTGTGGTGGGGATTTTGGTAGCGGGGAGGGGGCTGCAGCAGTGGCCCCTGTGAGAAGCTGCTCAGAAGCTCCTCCGGCTCCAAGTCAGACCCGCCTCTGGCCGAGGCTGAGCCAGTTAGTGACGGTGGCTGTGCCTCTGCGATAGCGTGTTTAAGAAGGGGAATCTGTGAGGGGGTCGGGACTGGTGAGGAGGAGTTACAAGAAGGACACCTCTGCGAACAAAGGACACCTCTGCGAACACCGAGGGCAGTGACGGAAGGACGAGAGGGCGGGGAGGTGCGGTGGGGCAGAGCCCCCTGCATCCCCTGGCGAGACGGCAGGGGCACCCCCTGCCACCCACGGGGGTCCACGGTGGAGCAGAGGCCGACCGGTGGCCTGGGGAGGACCCCACACCGGAGCAGGCAGCTGCACCCGAAGGTGTCCGGGGCTCTGAGGGGAGAAGCAGCCCCCGCTGTGGTAGTTCAGGACTGCAACACGCGGGGATCCCACGCCCGAGCAGCCCGGGGACGGCTGCGGCCCGTGGGGAGAACTCATGATGGAAAAAGTTCATGGAGGACTGTCTGGTGTGAGAGGGGAGTCACGTGGAGCAGGGGAAGAACGCACAAGAGTGCTTTTCCCCACCTTGGAGGAAGAAGTGGGAACTGACTGAAACCCCCCGTTCCCTGCCCCTTCCTTCCAACCAAAGACCAGACCATGCAGCTGCTTTGCAACAAAAAGTCCCAAAGAGCCCTTGATCCTCCCGACTCCTTTGAGGGCTGACCAGAGCCACCTGCATGGTTGAAAGTCTCTCCTCCTAGGGCAGATGTGGCTGCATGCACATTCCTGAGACCGTTGAGCATCCAAAGTCCTCTCCTGTGCCACAATGTTAGAGGCGATGCTGAACAGCAGAAAACTTTTGATAGCTGCTGATGGTCCTGCTGCACTGGGTGGTCCCCAGGGCTCACAGTGAAGCTCTGGTGACACAAAGCACTCCAAGGCAGAGATGGTTTAGGTAATTGAAGACCAGCCCGTTTAGGGCTTGAAGGCAATGTCTATGCCTTAAAACATGAGGCAAGAACCACATGAGGCATTCCTGTGGCCACCTGCACGAACAGCACTGCAGAGGCGGATGCAATAAATTGCTTTAAGCACAGGAAGGAACCCAATTAAAAAACTGATGGATGCCAGGAGGCTTCAGAGCAGCAGACATCTTCCCTGATGCAACAAGCGCTTCATCGGCCTCCTCCTTCTCAGAAAGGGTTCGGTCATCCTTGCAAATGACCTCTTCTGGTCATCCTTGCCAATCGTTAGGTTTGCTGAAATGTCAAGGAACAACCAGGACTTCCAGGAGCTCGGTGGAGGCTTGGTGCAGTGGGAGGGCACGACCGGCCTCTCAGATCAGCCTGACAGTCCTTGTCACTTTTCTGTTTACTCTCAAAGCAGAAGGCAAAACCAGTGTGTGCTTCCCTAACAGGTCCCGCAGGTCACCAGCACCGTTGGAAGATGCTGCTAGGAGCAGGTTTTGGCCTCCTCCTGGGGCATGTGGGTTCTGTGCTGCTTCTGCACTGAGTCCATGGACTCAAGGTGAAGGAGTTTGGGTGCACTGACTTGCTGCTAGAGTTTTCTTGCAGCCAGGTTTCC
>NW_020799137.1:730031-740779 GCF_003259725.1 Athene cunicularia
GCAGAATTACAAAAAGGTGATGTTGTTTTTCTTCCCCTAAGGAGTCTGAATTTTGCTAGTGACCATAAAGGGTGAGCCACTCCTCCCTGTCCTTATCTCGATTCCTGAGCCTTTTCCTTCCTTTTCTTCTTCCCAGCCCTGGGGGGGAAGGGGTGAGTGAATGGCATCCTGGTGCTCAGTTTTCCTCCGTGCTGAAACCATGACACTTTTATGGCTAGTATGAAAAAAAAAAAAAAAGGAGTGACTGATCTGATCTCTCTTCAGATACCTACAGTGTAGATGTCCATATCTCCTAATTGTCCTGTATAGCCAGTCTATAAAAAATGGACTGTTTTCAAGTTTGGTTCCTCTGATCTATTTAAGACTTCCATTTCAAATTTAACTCAGAGTTAATCTTAATGTCATTAGAGTTAACTGTCAGCAGAAGCCTGGGGTGAGACAGAAGCTGACCTCTAATTTAGGACCTCAGACCTAGGCTTTTGCATTTTGTCAGATTTTAAGAAAACCCTCAAATACAGACTAAAGCTCTCAGTGGCATGAAATACAAACTGCTTCATGTCAACCCAAATCCCATCTTCCCAATGCTTCAGCTGCTTCACCAGCTCCCAGCCTAAAAGCTAACCATCACTATTGTTGTCAAACATCGATGTCATATTATCAATGAAGATGTTAAAAAACTATCTGATGAATTCTTGTTACTGATTTCAAAGTTCTTCTCTGGGAACAGACTGAAAGACGCTCTTGTATTCTGTCCTCTCTCTCTCTTGCTCCATGACCATAATCTCCCATTACTTTCCCCACAATAGAGCAATAGAATGAGTGAAAATTGTCCGGATTTGTGAAGCAGAAGGCAAAATTTTCCCTGGCACTACTGTACACATCCAGATTGTGGTAGTAGGAGGGCTGCGGGGGTGAAGGACAGGAGCAAGTGGATGTTTCCTGAAGAAACCACAGCCCACGGAGGACCCATGCTGGGGCAGGAAAGAAATCTGAGGAGGAAGAAGCAGCAGAGAGGAGCTGTTGTGGACTGACTACAGTCCCCCATTCCCCATCACCCCTGTGCTGCTCAGGGTGCGAGGTGGGTAGAGAAGTGAAGCTGAGGCTGGGAAAAATGAGTGGGTGAGGGGAAGGTGGTGATTTAATTCTTGTCTTTGTTCTCACCATCCAAATCTATTTTAATTTGCAATAAACTCAATTAGTTTTTCTCAAGTCAAGTGTTTTGCTCATGACACTAATTGGTAAGTGATCTCCCTGTCTTTAGCTCAACAAATGAGATTTTTCATATTCTTCTCTCCTGCCGTGCTGTTGAGGAGGGGGAGTGAGAGAGCAGCTCAGTGGGCGTCTGGCAGCCAGCCATGGTCAACCCACCACAATCACATTTGTGAGGGCTCATCTGGAGCACTTCATCCACGTATGCATGTCTTCCTCACCCAATGGCACAAAAAAGACATCAGCCAACTGGCAGGAGTCCAGGGGAGAGCCACAAAGATTGTCCAGGTGTGGAGCACGTGATACATGAGGGGAGGCTGAGAAACTTGGGTTTGCTTAGCCCCAAGGAGAGAAGGTAAGGGGGACCTAAGTGCTGTGGTCAGCCACCTCACTGAGGGTCAGTAGAGAAGACAGAGCCAAACTCTTCTTGGAGGTGCAGAGTGAAAGGGCAGGAGGCAGAAGTGTAACCAACAAAATTCTGGCTGGATAGAAGAAAAATATTTCACTACCTAGGTCACTAAGCACTGGTATGGAGGCCCAGAGAACTTGTGGGATCTCTTTCCTAGGAAATATTCCAGACTTAACTCACTAAAGCCCTGAACAACCTGCCCTACCTTTGATGCTGGCTCTGCTTTGAGGAAGGGTTGGACAGTCAACATAAAGCATTCTATTATTTAGTTAGAATGACCATGAGCAGCATCACCTTCAGCTCAGGATGGGAAGTTTCCTTCTCTGACTCACTGATTCACAAAGCAATCCAAGCAACCTGCCAACGGGTTGGAAAATTAAAGAAATAACCTTTGTGGGTTTTTTTGGTTTGGGTTTTTTTTTTTTTTAATTATGAATAAACACTCCTGTCTTCCCTCCCTCTTGTCTGGGATAGCTCAAGGCACATCGCCACAGAGGTTTAGACCATCTTCTGATCTGTACGGTTCCCGATGATCTGAGAAATGATTTCTTTATACCGTAAGACTGACTTTGACACCTGCATGATTGTATACCTGAAACCAATGGTGTGTTTATGTGGAGAGATGTGGCATGGGGACACCTGAGGACAGAGACTTTCTGGAATAGCTCTGACAGGTGAAGCCAAGGCAGAGCCACCATGACCAGCCACACTCTATCCACATCACCTCTCCAAGAAGGACCTGCACTGGTCTAACCCCTGAACTGCTTTGAGAGGTTCTCTGGAGACAGACCTCACCATTTCAGACCAGAAGTATCATCTCTCATGGATAATTCTTGACCAGCAACTCGTGAACAGGATTTGTTTATACCATGGCTGGTGCTTGTGAGTATTTCAGTTCTTCTGTGAGACCTATAATCTTTACTGAGTTTGTTTCCTTTAAAGCTCCAGAAGCCGTATCATTACACTTCAAAAGTTAATTTTGAGCTTCCTGTTTTCTGAGAATGCACTGAGAATCTAAATTATGATTGCTAAAACTGTATAATTGAAATAAAAGCAAGAAATAACTTTTATGCTACTGGGGGGTTTGCTCAGAGACAGAGAAATAACTGTCACTTCAGGAGACCAAAGAGATGATCTAGATAGAATAAATATTCTAGTTCCAAAATCATCAGCAATGCTATTCGCTGGAGGCTGGAAGCCAGAAAGAAAAATCAACAGAGGGTGGAATTAGAGAGGCTGACTCTGACACAGAGCTCTCCAGGGGCCGCCTTGTAAAATCTGAAGAGGAACTGGATGTGTTTACAGAAACAAGAATCCGTGCACAATTCTGTATTAATTTATAATTAATACAGATGCTGTCTTGGGAATTCAGCTAAGCCATAAATTTGATTTTCTACCCTCATGAAAACCCAGATAGATCCCGAACTTCCATCATCTGTTCAGTCTGAAGTGGAAACACCCCCAGATGTAAATATATTTAGTGGGATGGGCATATTCTAACCCCAAGAAGGGGCAAAGCTCATGACCCTTCCTGTCCTCCCATGCCATACAAATAGCAGGACTTCACCTAAAGCTATTTTCAGGGATTCCTACATGTCCCCAGACACGAGTTTGGTGAATGTCTAATCACCAATGGGTTCACCAGAAGTCACCACTCTACTCGGTCAAAAGCTTTTTCTCCTGCTTTCCCTCCCTTCCCATCTGGATATCCTAGTGAATGGGGTTTGGTGGCTCACTAAATTGGAAATATTGCATCTGACACGTTCTGGACATTATATGTTCCAGGGCAGCCAGGTAAAAGCTCTGTGGATTAGTGTTTCCTATTTCACTGGTTATGTTCTGGACACTACACTGAAATCACACATTTAGACAGAATCTGGGCTCTAATCTGGAATATATCAAAGACATGCATCATTAGGACTAACTTTATTTTTTATTTCTTAAAAGCAAAGGAAGCTAGTCTCTGAAAAGTTATTTAAACTTTAAAATTTAAAAATCAATCCAGTAGCCTCGGTGTCCTGCAGATACTTTAATTAGGCAGGAACTGATCTTGTTGTCCCAAAAATGGGGGTTTGTCACCCCGTGCGCAGATGCCCAATTCACACACAGGATGGAAGTGTTTTCCTTTATCACATGGATGCACATGCACGGGTGCCTGTCCAAGACAGCACACCATGGTCCTGGAAACTGCAATTATTTAGACACACAGTCTATACATATTCAATTGTACTGGGTCTGGCTGAGCTGGAATGGGTTTTCCCCCGTAGCAGCCCCCATGGTGCTGTGGTTTATGCTGGGAGCTGGCAGGGTGTTGGCAGCACCCTGGTGTGGTGCCTACTGCTGAGCGGTGCTTACACAGCACCAAGGCTCTTCCGACATTTCCCCCGCAGTGGGACGGGGTGGGCAAGATCTCGGGAGGGGACACAGCCAGGACAGCTGACCCGAACCGACCAAAGGGACATTCCAGACCATGTGACGTCAGCTCAGTATGAAGCTGGGAGAAAGGAGGAAGGGGGTGGGGTCATCATTGGTCCTCCAAGGCAACCACCCCGCGTATGGGAGCCCCGATCCTGAGAAGGCCCCACATCGCCTGTCCATGGGAAGTAGAGAATAAATCTGTTTTCTTTTGCTTCCGTGCATGGATCTTTTCTTCACTTTCCTTATGTTAAAACTGCTTTTATTTTACCCACAAGGGTTGGTCTATCTTATTTTCTTTCCCCTCTTTGCCCTGTTGAGAAGAAAAGGGGAAAAGGAGGGGGAAGTGATAGAGCGACTTGGTGGATATCTGGCGTTTAGCCAAAGTCAAACCATCACATCAATACACTGATACATATCTACTAAGTGATTGGTCATAATCTCTGTGCTTAGCATGCAAATTATCACACATGCATGGTTTGCCCTCTGCACCTTCTTCTTTTGAGTCTGGGCTGTAATTAGAGTCGGTGATCAATGGGTTGGTGGTTACAATCTCCCCCTGACAGAATTACCTTCTATCTAGTTTCCTCAGAATTCGGCAGACATGGGCAGCTCTCAGCTCTCTGTCTCTACTTTCCCATTAGTGCTACCTGGGCTTCTGGTTTTTGCCATGCATATACACCAGTGGATTGTTTCAAGGTCAATCATGTGTTTCTACCGTTATCGCAACAGCTCATCATTTGGTCCTACAGTGTTCCTAACAAAGCTGGCCTCTGATCTTTTAACATTTCTTTTAATAATCTGACATTAATTCCCCCCTTTTGAGATTTATTGCTTTCTTCCTTTTCAATAATTCTTAACTCCATTCTGCACCACTGTCATTTGTGGTTGAGTCATATAGGTCCTGTCCCCTTAGACTTCCATGCTTTGTGCTCTGGGGGTGATGCCTTCTTGACCCTCGTGTAATGGATCCATGAATTAATTCTGCCCACTTTTGTTGGGATTCTAGAGGGCTTTCTGTGAGAGAATGGACATGTGAGCAATCCTGCGTGAGAACAAGAGTGATAAGAGCCTCAGCTGAGCAAGAATGCGATAAGGATGTGACCCTGAATGAGGGGGGAGAAACTCTATGAGACAAACAACCCCCGGAAGGGGTTGGGACGGAAGAGGAAGTTACACAAGGCAGGGAGCCTGGCAAGGCTGATGTGGCACCTTTTATCCAATCATAAGAAGGTTTAAAGCACGGGCTAAGTTACCTGTCCAATCTTGAGGACTTGTGCTGCATGTTACTCACGTGTGCGGGAGAACATTATAAAAGGGCTTTCTCAGTTGTAATAAACGGGCATTGCTTGATCACGTTGGTCGTGTGTGTGCTCAGCTCTCCCGCACACTTTCACTTTTGCAGTGTAAGTTTTTAATAGCATGGGGTATGGTCCCTTCCACTTCTCTGTCAATGGCTCATCCTTCAAGTTCAAATATAGACCAGATCTCGGGATAAAAGGAGAGGACGGGGGTATCCCGGCAGTGGCATCCTCTGATTTAAATACCTATGCAAAGAGGATAAGATCTGCAAAAGAGAGATTAAATATCTTTAAAATCTTCGACATTCCCTGTACCACTTCAGCTATAAAATGGTGTCTGTTGTCTGATGATACCCCTTCTGGAATACCAGATCTAGGAATTATTTCTTTTAACATTATCTTAATTACTTCTCTTGCCTTGTTGGTGACAGGGAAAGCTTCAGGCCAACTGGAAAAAGTATCTACTAAAACTAGCTAATACTTATACTGGTTACATTTCAGTAACTCAGAAAAATCTACTTACCAGTACTCCCCCAGCATTATTCCTTGCTTTGCATTTCCTCCTATAGGTTTCTTTCTTATTTTCAGGTTATTGGCACAACATGTTGGACATTTCTTCAGCACTGTGTCTGCAATACTCGGCATCTTTGGCCTTGAAACTTACTTTTTAGCAGCAAGGACTAATGCATTGGAACCCACAGGTGTTTCCTGGTGTAATTTCTTCAATATAAATTCCATTGACTTTTCAGGAAGGAGAAGTTGCTGCAGGGGTGTTTTCCACCATCCTTGTTCAGTTTTGGTACAGTCCAGTTGCCTAGCTAACTGGTCTTCCTTTTCCATGTGGTGCGGTGGCATCGAATCTAAGTGACGTTCAGGAATTAAAGCTCCTTCCATATTCATTTTTTTTTAGAGCTGCTTCTATTGCAGCTACATCTGCTCTCATTTCCTCTGATTATTTGGCTGTTTCCCTTCTGATGTGCCCCGCAGTGAATTATTGCAACTTTCTTTGGTTGTAGTACAGCTTCCAGCAATTTCATGATCTCAAGTCCATATTTAAGGAGCTCCTTGTTGAGGTTAGAAGTCTCCTCTCTTTCCAAATTGCCCCGTGAGCATGAACAACTCCAAAGGCATATTTTGAATCCTTATAAAGATTAAATTGCTGTCCAATGTTTATTTCCAAAGCTTGGATCAAAACAATTAATTCCACCTTCTGGGCGGATGTACTGTGAGGCAAAGCTTTTGCTTCCAAAACATCGTCTCCGGTCACTATTGCGTATCCAGCGTGCCACTTTCCTTCGGACATGAAGCTACATTCATCAGTATATAGTTCTGAATCAGCATCCAAAAGAGGAGTATCCTGTAGACCAGGGTGGCTAGAGGAGACCTGTTCGATGGTTGTCAGGCAATCATGCTGCAATTCGCTATGTTCCCAAATTGGTAGCAGAGTCATCAGGTTTAAGGTGGCAGATATTGAAAGGGTAACGTCATCTTATCCCAACGTCACAGCCTGATATTTATCCGGCCTGCTGGGAGAAATCCGATGGTGTCCCTTGATCTCTAGGAGAGTTATCACTGCATGGGGTACAAATACTGTTATGGTTTGTCCCAAAGTCAGTTTCTTGTCTCTTTGATCAAAATCACTGTTGCAGCCACAGCTTTCAAACAAGCAGGACATGCTTTACCAACTTCATCCAACTCTTTCGAGGAATATCCCACAGGTCTCTTCTAGCTTCCCAGTATTTGAGTTAAAACTCCTAGAGCTACTTGCTGTCTCTCATGCACATATAACTGAAGGGTTTTTTGCAAAATTTGGAAGCCCTAATGCAGGAACTTCCATGAGTCTTTTCTTGATTTCTTCAAACCCCTTCTGTCATTCTGCAGTTCACTCCAAAAGTCCTTCCAGACTTTTGGTGGCAGCATACAGTGGTTTAGCAATCCACCCAACCTCAGGAATAACCAACACCATCTGGCCATACCCAAAATTCCTCTCAACTGCTTTTTTTGACGTAGCGACAGTAATCCTGCTGCTCACCTCCTTTTGTTCTGCACTTGGTTCTGTTTGGCCTTTCATGTCAATCCCAGATATTGGACTCAATCCTTGGCTATGGGATTTTTTCTTGGAGACACAATACCCTGCAAGTCCCCAAAAACTCCACAGACTAATGGTGGCCTCAAGAAACTCACTGTAATTGCTCTAACCTATTAATAGGTCATCAACCTATTGTAACAATGTTGTATGCGCGTTATCACCTTGCCACCATTCCAGTTCTTTTGCCAATACGTTACCAAATAACGTCAGGCTGTTCTTAAATGCTTGTGGTAATACAGTCTAACACAATTGAGTCTTCTCTCCGGTAGCTGGGCTTTCCCATTCAAAGACAAAATCTAAAATAGTAAAATAGACATTATTTTCAGGAATAGAGGCAAGTAATGTATACGGATTAGGCACCGCGGAGTAGACGCTGTCATTTTCTCGTTGGTCTTGGACTAACCTCTATTCTTGAGAATGAGGTTTTCAGGCTGGTGAAATGGGAGTGTTAAATTCTGGTTGACATTCCCTCAAGATTCCATATTCCAAAAAAGAACTAACAAGTGTCTCCAGTCCTTTCCTCACTTCCAATCTGATAGGATATTGTTTTTGGTTTTTTTTACTGGTTGCATCCCAGTCTTTGATTCAATTTTAATTGGGGAAATCTTTGCACATCCCAGTCTTCCTGTTGCCCGGACCAGTATTAGTGCATTGGTTACTTCTGGAATGTCTGTATGTTCTTTCTCCTTCTGGATTAACAAACACAACTGGGCTTTCCAAGCATTTTCTGCAGGAATATGCAGCTGCACTAAGTTTTCAGAAAAGTTTATTTGAATGTTTAATTTACACAGCAGATCTCATCCTAATGAGGGAAGAGGGAATTCTAGCATATAAAGAAAAGAGTGAGTTACTGTATTTCCACCAATAGCACATTCCATTGAGGGTAAAAATGACTTCAATATCTTTTCTTGATGGCACCAATTACACTGGTTTTAATTTTCTCAAAGGACCTTTACCATTTGTAAGCACTGAATAAGTTGCTCCACTATCAGTTTAAAAATCTATCATCTCATCCCTCAGCTTCACTGAAACCAGAGGGTCAGCTGGGGAAGTTGTAATAGATGATTCCTCCAGTCCCCTTCAGTCTAATTCCATTTCTGCAAAAACTCTAGCTTCTTTCCCTATTTCTCCTTGTTTCGGCTTCTGAGAGCACTTCCTTTTCCAATGTCCCTCTTCCTTGCAATAAGCACATTGATCTTTCCCTATCTGAACATGGCCCGGAGGATACCCTGGGTTTCCTCAGCCAATTCTCCCGTTTATATTTTTTTTCCCTATTTTTTTCTGCATTTTTCCCTATATATTTTTTCTGTATCCTAGGCTGAATTCCATATAAAATATATTTTTGATACTCTGATTTTCTGCAAGCCCCCCCCGTATTTGTATTCCACCCAGGATCCCCCCTGGGCATATGAATACCAGGCACCACTCCATGTTTTGGGATTATTCCTTCCTTAGCCTTTTCCATACCTGTCCTCCTCTCCTGTGTTGGGAACTGATACTCTAAAAGGGCTTGCGCATCGCTCCGATTTGGGTTGTGGGTCATCATCACATTCTTAAGTCATCTAGTGCTATGCATTCCCTATGGATTTTCTCAATATAAACCCACTGCTTGTTTCCAATTCAATAAATCAGAAGTTTTTTCATCTTGCACCCCACACAAAAGGATTTATGCTTTCTGGTTTTCTTCATCAGATAAATACCGTTCTGGTACTTTGAATCAACCAAATCACATTTTTTCCTAGTATCACAATCATTTCTCAAAGAAAAAAAATAAATCCACACATGGAACCTCACCCCATTTATCAGTTCTCCGGCAAAACAGCATTAATTGCAATATAGTATTATACTTAATAGACCCATTTTCAGGCCATTTCTCTCCATCTTCCTATTGACATTGTGGCCACCATGGATTACATACTGCTTCAATTTGTCCTTCATCATAGAGTCCCCTGCAAATTTATTCCAGTTTTTCAAGATGCATTCCAAGGGGGAATTTGTCAAGAAGTAGCACCGCCACATATCTTTTTCAGTACGACTTATGCAGATTCATTACTGCCACATATCTCTTTCCATACACCTTATGTGGATTTGTTACTGCTGCATATCTTTTTTGGATACGATTTATGCAGATTATCAAAAAAAAGTTGTAGCATATTCCCCCATGAATACACCTTACACAAGCACCAAATAGGACCCAAAAGTCCTCCAGATGCCTGCCACTTCCCACAGGATCTTTCCTCCCACTTTTCCTTTGAATTTCTGCTTAGAAAAAAAACCTCTTTTTCCAATAGTGTTGCACCATTGAGTCATTCACCGCCCAACACCGGAGAGGATCCAAGGAATCAGCAGGTCGGTGCACGCTGGAGTCCTGATTCTTTGCAGCAAGATGATTCGGGCAAGGTCTTATGGCTCTCCCAACTCGGTCACCAAAAACTGTTGTCCCAAAAATAGGGGTTTGTCATCCTGTTTGCAGACGCCCAATTCACACACAGGATGGAGGTATTTTCCTTTATTACATGGATGCACATGCATGGGTGCCTGTCCCAAGACAGCACACCGTGATCCTGAAAACTGCAATTATTTAGACACACAGTCTATACATATTCAATACACTGATACATATCTACTAAGTGATTGGTCATAATCTCTGTGCTTAGCATGCAAATTATCACACATGCATGGTTTGCCCTCTGCACCTTCTTCTTTTGAGTCTGGGCTGTAATTAGAGTCGGTGATCAATGGGTTGGTGGTCACGGTCCTCCCCTGACTTAGTTTCCTTGTAATTTGGCAGACATAGGTAGGTCGTCGCAGCTCGCTGTCTCTACTTCCCATTAGTGCTACCTGGGCTTCTGGTTTTTGCCATGCATATACACCAGTGGATTGTTTCAAGGTCAATCATTTGTTTCAACCATTATTGTAACGGCTCATCATTTGGTCCTACAGTGTTCCTAACAAAGCTGGCCTCTGATCTTTCAACATTTCTTCTAATAATCTGACATCAATCTGAGCCACTTGTTTCTGTGCTGTGCAATTCTTGCCACAGCAGGGTCACTATTTCCAAGCAGTATTTTCTGTGCAGTTTTTATTGTGGGGGGATGCCAGCTGGACTTATGGGAAATTCGAGTTCCTTCAGATTTGGGCAACTCTTGTCAAGCCTTTAAATCTCTGGTTGAATTGGCAAATGTTGTGCTTTGAGCCCACAGGGCAACTGAGCACCACGGAGATGCTCAACCACCCCTTCCCCCCCAGGGCTGGGAAGAAGAAAAGGAAGGAAAAGGCTCAGGAATCGAGATAAGGACAGGGAGGAGTGGCTCACCCTTTATGG
>NW_020799137.1:740829-747891 GCF_003259725.1 Athene cunicularia
TGGTGTCTGTTGTGGTTTGAGCTCAGAGGGCAACTGATCACTCCACAGCTGCTCACTCCACCTTTCCCCTCAGTGCTGAGAAGGGAAAAATAAAGCAAGTGTGCCATTCACTCCACCCTTCCCCCCAGCACTGGGAAGGAGGAAGTAAAACCAAAGGCCCAGAAAACTAAGATAAGGACAGGGAGGGATGATATCATCCTTTTTATGGCACAGGCAAGAGACAGACTTGTTAGGGAAAGAAAAAAAAAACCCATAAATTTAATACAGACACTAACAATACCATCACAGGTAGAGTAGGACCATAAGCAGCATTACCACATCCTGAAAACACCTTCCCCCACCCTCCCTTCTTCCCGGGCCCAGCTTTGCTCCCCATTTCTCTATCTCCTTTCTGGCAGCAGCGCAGGGGCAGGGAACGGGGGGTTTCAGTCAGTTCCCACTTCTTCCTCCAAGGTGGGGAAAAGCACTCTTGTGCGTTCTTCCCCTGCTCCACGTGACTCCCCTCTCACACCAGACAGTCCTCCATGAACTTTTTCCATCATGAGTTCTCCCCATGGGCCGCAGCCGTCCCCGGGCTGCTCGGGCGTGGGATCCCCGCGTGTTGCAGTCCTGAACTACCACAGCGGGGGCTGCTTCTCCCCTCAGAGCCCCGGACACCTTCGGGTGCAGCTGCCTGCTCCGGTGTGGGGTCCTCCCCAGGCCACCGGTCGGCCTCTGCTCCACCGTGGACCCCCGTGGGTGGCAGGGGGTGCCCCTGCCGTCTCGCCAGGGGATGCAGGGGGCTCTGCCCCACCGCACCTCCCCGCCCTCTCGTCCTTCCGTCACTGCCCTCGGTGTTCGCAGAGGTGTCCTTCTTGTAACTCCTCCTCACCAGTCCCGACCCCCTCACAGATTCCCCTTCTTAAACACGCTATCGCAGAGGCACAGCCACCGTCACTAACTGGCTCAGCCTCGGCCAGAGGCGGGTCTGACTTGGAGCCGGAGGAGCTTCTGAGCAGCTTCTCACAGGGGCCACTGCTGCAGCCCCCTCCCCGCTACCAAAATCCCCACCACACACACAGCCAGCACAATAAGCTAAGTCCCTGTCAAAAAAAGAGAACCAGCCTGTCAACACAGGTAGAAGAAAACACCTTTAACAAGCTGTTCCTCCACACATGGAGAGGAGTCCAACATGTGCTCAAAGTTTCATGTCATTTTGACAATTTACAGTTGGTAAAAGCAAAATTTTAACAGATTGTTCTGGTTTCAGCTGGGATAGAGTTAATTTTCTTCCTAGTGGCTGATATAGTGCTGATTTCTGGATATAGTGTGAGAATAATTTTGACAACATAGTAATGATTTAGTTCTTACTAATTAGCGCTTATCGTAAGTTTAAGTTTTTCAGTTTCCCGTGCTCTGCCAGCAAGAAGCTGCACTCCTGTGCTGGGAGGAAGCATGGCCAGGACAGCTGACCCGAACCTATCCACAGGGATAATCCATACCACAGAATGTTATGCTTAGTACATAAACTGGGGGGATTTGGCTGGGAGGGGCAGATGTCAGGCATCTGTCAGTGGGTGGTGAACAATTGTATTGTGCATCACTTGTCTTTTCCTGGGTTTTATTTCTCTCTCTTTTTGTTATATTCCTTTTATTACAAATATTATTATATTTTATTATTGTTGTTATTATACTTTTATTTTATTTTATTTTATTTTATTTTATTTTATTTTACTTATTAAATTATTCTTATCTCAATCTGTGAGTTTTATTTTTTTTCCAATTCTCCTCCCCATCCCACTGGGAGGGGGGAGGAGTGAGTGAGTGGCTGTGTGGTGCTTAGTTGCTGGCTGGAGTTAAACCATGACACAGATTATTTTAAAAGATTTCCCTCCTATGAAAAACAAAGACAGACACTGCAAACCATGGAGTCTGTATGAATTGATATACAAGGGCTTGTCATATAAAGTAATTTATGTGGCAGGATACTTCTAGGGAATTGAAGGGGGGATGAATGATAGAGGGAAAAGGATGAGAGAGAGAAAAGTAAATGCAGTGTGGAAGTTTATTTGGATGAGCTAATCAGATAAGGCAGTGTCTCATGCTGGAGAAAATGAAGCAGGATTTAAAAGGCAGCCAACATCCAGGAAGGCTGTGAGTGCAGGGGATGGGTGTCAGTGAAAGTGTGAAGACTCACTAGCTGAAGGAGGCTAGAAAATTGGAGAAAGTAGATAGTGATGTAGCAGGCTGAAAAGTCAGTTGAAGGGGATGCAGAGAAAGTATAGTAGAGAAAGGCAAATGATGTCTTGTGAACATTTTGTGGGTGGTAAACAGGGATGAAATGGGGGGAAAAGAGAAGATTCTGGGTGTGATAGGATGATTTCACGGAAAAAGAGAAGTGGGGGCCACTGAGATCCAATGAAACCTGGAGAGTCACATTTGCCATGAGTGTGCGTAATTCTTCCTTTGTAATGTTTTCCCAGAATTTAATGATTTGCAGGTGTGTGGTTTCCTGAGGCTGTTGTAGTTTGTTTGTTCAGGGATGGCTAATAGTCTTGTCCAAATGCTTGTCTAGTGTCCCCTCAAACCATTTCTGGAAGGAGTGACAGGTAGAGCTTATTCAATGGCAGAGGCAGAGCTGAGATAAATGGGCAGTAACTGGGGATGGCTATTAGAGATGGCTTGGAAGAAGCAGGTTCAGTATGAGTTAGAAGACAATTAAGGCAAAGAATATCACAAAATCCCAGAATCCTCAGGGTTGGAAAAGCCCTTGAAGCTCCTCCTGGCCAACCATGACCCTCACCCTGACTGTTCCCAACTCCCCCAGATCCCTCAGCGCTGGCTCAGCCCGACTCTTCAACCCCCCCAGGGATCCCGGGGACTCCCCCCTGCCCTGGGCAGCCCATTCCAACGCCCAACAGCCCCTTCTGCACAGAAATCCTTCCTCAGAGCCAGCCTGACCCTGCCCTGGGCAGCTTGAGGCCATTCCCTCGGGGCCTGGCGCTGGGGCCTTGGCTCCAGAGACTCAGCCCCCCTCTCTGCCCCCTCCTGGCAGGGAGTTGCAGAGGGTCAGGAGGTCTCCCCTCAGCCTCCTCTTCTCCAGACTGAACCCCCCCAGTTCCCCCAGCCGCTCCCCAGCAGACCTGTGCTCCAGACCCTGCCCCAGCTCCGTTGCCCTTCTCTGGCCACGCTCGAGTCATTCAAATTTAAATTCAAATTCAATTTAAATCAGAGCTAGCAGCAAGGAGATGTAAGCACGGAGGAGCAGAGTTGCTTTCAGAGAAGTAACTGGGAATGAGAGATCCGGTGTACGGAACGCAAAGGGATTCCCAGCGAGGGAAGAGTGCGGGCAGTCAGTTGGGTGGGGACGGCAGGTGAGAAGGCTGAGGGAGGCTGCGCCGTTGGAGCCGCGGTGTCCTGCGCACAGTGCCACCCACGGCAGGACGCGAAAGTGCCATGGAGTTGGTACCGCCTTGAAAAGCTTTGCTACCACCATCACTGAATCACAGAACCGTTCAGGTTGGAAACGCACCTCGGGATCATCGAGTCCAACCCTCAGCCCCACTCTACAAAGTTCTCCCCTACCCCACATCCCCCCACAGCTCATCCAAACGGCCCTTAAACCCCCTCAGGGATGGGGACTCCCCCCTCCCTGGGCAGCCTGTTCCACTCTCTGACCACTCTTGCTGGGAAACATTTTTCCCTCATGCCCAGTGTGACCCTCCCCTGTTGCAGTTTCCAGCCGTTCCCTCTTGTTCTGTCCCTGATCCCCTGGGAGCAGAGCCCAGCGCCCGCCTCTCTGCAATGTCCTGTCAGGAGCTGCAGAGAGGGATGAGGGCTCCCCTCAGCCTCCTCCTCCTCACACTGAACACCCCCACAGCGCCGTGAGAGCACTGTGCAGTCAGGGCGGGTGGTCAGAAAGAGCTAAAGGGCCACTGTTAAGCCCCTCTCTCCTGCAGATGGCTGTCTCCTGCAGCCATCATTATCTTTTGTCTGGCAGTTTCATGAGAATCTGCTCACTCATGGAAATGGTACAGACCAAACCTCCAAGCTGGAAGGTATAAAACATCAGCTTACGCAAAAAGCTTTTGAAGCTGATCCAACACTAGCTGGACTGCTGCTGCTTTCATGCTTCCCAGTGTGATACAGGGGACACCCACGCTGTAATAGAGGAGGAAGGATGAGCACTCTCACCGCTGACCAATTTTTTTTTTTTGCTCGTAAGTGCATGAATTAAGTGTTACAGGTTATAAGTTATGAAACCTTATGACTTGAGTGGTGAATAAGTGAATTCATGTGCTAGAGTACTCTTGGCAAAGGGGACTAAGCCCTGATTGTTGTGTTTGTTGTATTTCTTAATGAGTTCAGGAAATAAATTTTAAATCACAGAGTACATTGTCCTGTAAATTTGAGAGATCCAAACGGACCATGACACTTCAGCAAATGTGTTGGAGCCCAGCTCAAACATGGATGGTGAGACAGTAACAGCATTTGTGCCTACAGCATGAGAGCTTATGTTCAGTCCGGTTCGGCACCTTCATTAATGATCTGGATGATCATATCTGGAATGAAACTGATGATCTGGAAGAAATTCTTCCCTGTGAGGGGGGTGAGGCCCTGGCACAGATTGCCCAGAGCTGTGGCTGCCCCCTCCCTGGAAGGGTTCAAGGCCAGGTTGGACGGGGCTTTGGGCAACCTGGGCTGGTGGAAGGTGGCCCTGCCCGGGGCAGGGGGGTGGGATTGGATGGTCTTTAAGGTTCCTTCCAACCCAAACTGTTCTGTGATTCTATGATTCTGTGATGGGGTAGTGCACCTCAGTATGTTTGCAGATGACAGGAAACCAGGAGGGGTCGTTGTTATACCAGAGGGTTGTGCTGCTGCCCAGAGGGACCTCAACAGGTTGAAGAAATAGGTTGGCAGCAACCTCATGAAGTTCAGCAAGGAGAAGTGCAAAGTCCTGATCCTGGGGAGGAGACCCCTCTGTACCAGTATTTGCTGGGGGCCACACAGCTGGAAAGCAGTCGAGCAAAAAGGACCTGAGGGTCCTAGAGGGTTGAACATGAGCCAGCAATATGCCCTTGCTCTGCAGAAGGCAAGTGGTATCCTGGGCTGTGTTAGGTAAAGTATTGCCAGCATGTGGAAGGAGGTGATCCTTCCCCTCTGCTCAGCACTGGGGTGCTGTGTCCAGTTCTGGGCTCTCCAGTACAAGAGAGACACGCTGGAGAGTCCAATGAAGGGCTGTGAAGATGATGAAGGGACTGGAGCATCTCTCATACGAGGAAAGACTGAAGGAGCAGGGACTGCCTGGAGAAGAAAGAGCTCAGGGGAAATATCTGGAGGGAAGGTGCAAAGAGAGAGCCAGGCTCTTTTCAGCAGTGCCCAGAGCCAAGACGAGAGGCCACGTGTGCAAACTGAAACACCGTGGGAACATCAGGAAACACTTTTTCCATGTGAGGGTGTTGGGAGTGCTGGTGCAGGTTGCCCAGTGAGGTTGTGGAGTCTCCATCCTTAGACATATTAAAAAAAATGTCTGGACACAGCCCTTGGGAAACTGGTCCTGCTAGAGCAGGGGAGTTGGACCAGACGATATCCAGAGGTGCCTTCCAACCTCTGCCATCCCATGATTCTGTGATTGAGTGACTCGACGGCAGAAAATGACACGCACTGGTTTCGGTCTGAAGAGACACTGTGGGGAAAAGCCATCTGGCCAGTGCACACGGGCGGCGCGGGGCGCCAGGGAAGGCAACACAGGTTGAGGATGGGTCGCGTAAGGCGACATCCGCTGCTGGGTGCCGGGCTTTGGCCGAAAGCCTGGGGATGGGTGTGGCGGTTGGGGTCAATGTGGGGACGAGGCCGGTGCCTCTGTGGGGCAGGGCCTGGAACAGAGAGACTAGGAGATATAATTCATGTGTTCCACCGTTGTATGTGCTCAAGAAGTCAGTCAAGACATTGCCTTTTCCCATCAAGTGAGAAGTCACAAGTATGCTCTTCACTCCGAGTTGGACAGTTCCTGCTACAGTCTGAGAGGGCATCTTTCCCTTGGTCATCAACATAAATAACCATCCTATTGTCTCTCTAAAATGTAAAGGCTTTAGACACACAGAGCTTTCCTTGCTGTAACCTTAGAATTAATTCCCATGTCCAATATTATGGTATAATGCCTCACTTCTAGGCATACTATGTGAAAAAGCAGATGCTTACTTTCAGTGCAGTGGGCAGGACATTCTGCAATACTTTTGTTTTAAAAATAATGTACTGGAAATGAAAACATGGGCAATATACCGTATGATTCCTAGCGGAAGATGCTATCAGAGGTTTTAGTAGCAAAATGGAGTGGGATGTCTTAGAAGCAGAAATGACAGTTGCGAAGAACTAGCACTGAAGGATAATGAACTTACAGAAATATTTTTGCTTGAAGAAAGAGCAACTAGAAATATTCTTATGTTTGAACTTAAAGCAGAAAAGACTCACTTTTGGAGCCACTTCAAAGCGCACAGCACTACTGACAATGCAGAAATAGGAAGACAAGCACTGAGTTCCTGGACACCTTTTTACCATCCGTATCTATTATATGCTTTGAATCTCTCAAGGCTTCTCTAATAACCCCATGATCTACAGTCTTAACTTTTCTTCTGTAAGAGAATATATAAGAATTAATATTCTGAAGGCAAATTAGGAAGGAAATTTTCAGCAAGTTCCACAGACATGGAACTGCTGAACCACTATAGCTTTTATAGAGCAAACAGGCACTTACCTCCACTCAAACTACCTAGCACTGCAAATAGGCATCAAAGGGCAGAAGAAACCTCCGAAGAGGCACGCTCCTCCACCTGTCAAAGCAAGGGGATACCTCTAACTTTTTGGCAAGAGGAGGGGGAGCAGATCAGAGAGAGAGGAAACAAGAAAACAGGGAGAGCAAGAGAGAAGAAATAGAGAATGCATTTGCATGAGTATTTTCTTCAGCAGCAATGCTGGTTTCCAGTGTTCACCTCCATTCTTCTCATTTCTACCTTGAGCCACTGTTCACCTCCCTTTTGATGGATTTAAACTGGTTTTGACACTGTGCTACAAACAGGATCTTTT
>NW_020799137.1:747941-770916 GCF_003259725.1 Athene cunicularia
GGTGTCCCCCCGCCCCGCCTTTTCACACCTCCGCCCCAGCACGCGCTGCGCTCGACCGGCGCCCGCACGACATCGCTTGCTCTGTCGCTGTTTGGTCTTTGCGTTTGCCTGAGGCCGTTGAATTCTTTGTGTGGTTAAGCTCGTGCCAGAGGCAGCCAGGAAACTGGGGAGAGGGGTGTGAGATACGGGGATGAAACCCCGTAAAATTATAAAATTATTGTTATTGTAATTGCGGTAGTAGAACAGCTTTGTGCCAACCCAAAGTCAGCTGCAACGTGAGCACGCGGCTGTCGGCCTGCTGTGAGCTGGATGGTAGAGGCTCTAATCGCACCTAAGGAAACTTTCTAGGCTGCCTAAGACTCCGTGTTTACGTTCGTGCTTTAAACTGTCAGGAGCTCCACAGGGTCTGGCTGCTGGAGTTGTGGTTTGGTTCCCGATGCGTTTTGCTCGTCTCTCTGGAGTTCTCAGGTTGCTGCATCCATTCGGTGGAGAGTTTAGGGTTCGCTTGTTAGAGCCACGGGGTTGCTGTGCTCGCGGGGTGGAGCTTTGGTGTTGTTGATGTTCTCCCCAGTTATGCGCAAGGTTTTCTGGCGGAAGGAGGTCATTGATCGGTAGACCTGTGGTTTATAATAAACCCCAGGGACCGTTTCCCAGCAGTTAGATCCTAGAGTGATTATCCGTACTCCAAGGAATATTCCACAGTGGGTGAAAGTGTTTCCATGCAAAACGTCGAACAGAAAATGTTTTTTCTGCCATTGTTGAAAGCTTCTGGATTACGATAAAACCCCAAGCTGTTAGGAATGGCTTGAACCAAGATTCTGGAGAGGATTCCTAGCTTTGTATGCAAATTAACCGCTTTGTTACAATATTGAGCTATAACCCATGGGTGGATGGGTTATGGCTCTATAAAATATCCTCCAATCATTTAATTTTGCTTTGTTCCTGGGTGTGTGCTTCCAATTTATAATAAATGCTGTTTTGCTGCTTCCTGGATTCAACAGCCCATTACATTCAATGAAGTTGGTTCTCTGAAGTTTCATATTCATAGAAGATGAAAGGCAGCTTTAAAGTAATAGCTGGGAGAAAAGGCGGACTATAAAGTAGCTTTTTTCTGCCGAAAGGGCATGTTTCTTCTGGCAACTTTGAAGTACAATTGAAGTTGGAGCAAATCTTTCTGTCATTTTTATTTCCACTGTTATATATTTTAGATGTCACGATCATGGTTTCTGTTGCAGTAATGCGTTGGGATGCCTTGGTGGTCGCAATGGATTTGGCGAATGGTTTTGTTTACTGAAAATATCCTGAGGGTATTTTTGTTAACACAGAAATTAGGGACAGAAGATGAGTTTTTAAATACTCAGTATTTTGTTATTTAAGCCTGCTGCTTAGTAGGAGTAATAAACAATATGGGATGAGAACTTTAGACAATAAAATTTCTGTGCCTGATCATATGACTGAAGAAAACAGGAATTCTGTTTCAACTGAAGGAAATGGTGATTTAAAAAAAATTTTCTAGTTTGATAGAAATAAATTAATAAACCTTCCTGTTTCTTTCTGTTATGTGTTTTTTCATAGCTTGCTGAATGCCATTTCCATTGTTGACTAGGAAACTTTCAATATTGCCATGCAAACTATTTGCCTAAAGAAATAATGACCTTTTTTGGTCAAGAAAAATGTCATCTAGTTGACAGTTCCCTCTGTGAATGTCACAGAATATTTTTTTCTTTTAAAGAAAGCTGGCTGCTTGAATTTGATAGTTTCTATGGTGACATTAGATGAGATTTCTACCAGTCCACCACTTCTTTTTTTGTGTTTTTTGTTTTTTTTTTTTTTCTTCCATGACTTATTTTCCTCAAGTTCTATTCAAGTATCTGCCTTATGTTCAGGCCTTGGGCCATGCTAAAGTATCACAACAATAGAAATATTTCTAAGTGTTAATAAATGAGGTTTGAGGAGGTTTATGCTTGTGGGCTAGGGAAGTGAAGGAGGATGAAGAGAAGGAAGAAAATTTCCATAATTACATTAAAAAATCCCCAAATACAGCTTGGCATGATTTACAGACTTTCTATTATTACTCTTTTTAGGAAAAGAAATTAACCTGTTCTTAAACTAATCTGACATTCTTAAAGGAGGATACTGATGGAAAGATATTTTCATTCTGCTTAGGAGATTCTTAAAACATGTTCTTCAAAGAAACAATGGCCTGCAGAGTGAGTTAAAGTAGATTCTAGCTCTTCTCTCATCTTTCATTAATGTGTGATAAAGCTGAAGGTGCTTTATTTTATTTTGATGACATGAAATGTCAGTCCTGGTTATATGTATCACCTGGAAAAGTTTTTACTGATATGAGATATGTACAGTGAAGCATTTTCAACTTATATCTGAAATAAGCAAACAAGTCTAAAAACTTTGACATCTCTACCTGGAGTCCTGCATCCAGCTCTGGAGCCCTCAGCACAGGAAAGACATGGACCCGTTGGAGTGGGTCCAGAGGAGGGTCACAAAAATCAGAGGGCTGGAACACCTCTGTTATTGAGGACAGGCTGAGAGACTTGGGCTTGTTCAGCCTGGAGAAGAGAAGGCTCTGGGGAGACCTTACTGCGGCCTTTCAGTACTTAAAGGGCGTTTATGAGAAATGGGGACGGACTTTGTAGTAGGGTCTGTTGTGATAGGACATGGTGTAATGGTTTTAAACTGAAAGAGGGGAGATTCAGGCTACATACAAGGAAGAAATTTTTTGTGATGAGAGTGGTGAGACACTGGCACAGGTTGCCCAGAGAGGTGGTAGGTGCCTCATCCCTGGAGACATTCACCATCAGGTTGGACGGGGCTTTGAGCGACCTGGTCTAGTTGAAGATGTCCCTGCCCATGGCGGGGGGGGTTGGACTAGATGAGCTTTAAGGGTCCGTTCCAACCCCAACTATTCTATGATTCTTTCCTTCCTGTTTCATAGATGTTTGAGTTTTTTTAATCGTGTTTGATGCATGAAGACAACTTCTCAACATCTTGGCTGTACATTTCCTTTCCTCCTTTCTTATCTATCTTTTAGCGTATTGTAATTCTGCAATTTTGTAAGTACCTGCTATTTGTTTAAAGTAAAAGAATGATATTTTTCAGAAAAGTTGGGGGGTTTCTTGCTCTTTTTGCGTAGAGTGTGAAGATAAAAAGCTGCGTTTATCTTCTGTAATCATGAAAAAAAATTATTTGGAGTGCAGACAAATGGGATTTTTTAAAGGAGGTTTCTTCCTCAGCCTGCTTAAAAGATCCTGTTTGTAGCACAGTGTCAAAACCAGTTTAAATCCATCAAAAGGGAGGTGAACAGTGGCTCAAGGTAGAAATGAGAAGAATGGAGGTGAACACTGGAAACCAGCATTGCTGCTGAAGAAAATACTCATGCAAATGCATTCTCTATTTCTTCTCTCTTGCTCTCCCTGTTTTCTTGTTTCCTCTCTCTCTGATCTGCTCCCCCTCCTCTTGCCAAAAAGTTAGAGGTATCCCCTTGCTTTGACAGGTGGAGGAGCGTGCCTCTTCGGAGGTTTCTTCTGCCCTTTGATGCCTATTTGCAGTGCTAGGTAGTTTGAGTGGAGGTAAGTGCCTGTTTGCTCTATAAAAACTGTAGTGGTTCAGCAGTTCCATGTCTGTGGAACTTGCTGAAAATTTCCTTCCTAATTTGCCTTCAGAATATTAATTCTTATATATTCTCTTACAGAAGAAAAGTTAAGACTGTAGATCATGGGGTTATTAGAGAAGCCTTGAGAGATTCAAAGCATATAATAGATACGGATGTAAAAAGGTGTCCAGGAACTCAGTGCTTGTCTTCCTATTTCTGCATTGTCAGTAGTGCTGTGCGCTTTGAAGTGGCTCCAAAAGTGAGTCTTTTCTGCTTTAAGTTCAAACATAAGAATATTTCTAGTTGCTCTTTCTTCAAGCAAAAATATTTCTGTAAGTTCATTATCCTTCAGTGCTAGTTCTTCGCAACTGTCATTTCTGCTTCTAAGACATCCCACTCCATTTTGCTACTAAAACCTCTGATAGCATCTTCCGCTAGGAATCATACGGTATATTGCCCATGTTTTCATTTCCAGTACATTATTTTTAAAACAAAAGTATTGCAGAATGTCCTGCCCACTGCACTGAAAGTAAGCATCTGCTTTTTCACATAGTATGCCTAGAAGTGAGGCATTATACCATAATATTGGACATGGGAATTAATTCTAAGGTTACAGCAAGGAAAGCTCTGTGTGTCTAAAGCCTTTACATTTTAGAGAGACAATAGGATGGTTATTTATGTTGATGACCAAGGGAAAGATGCCCTCTCAGACTGTAGCAGGAACTGTCCAACTCGGAGTGAAGAGCATACTTGTGACTTCTCACTTGATGGGAAAAGGCAATGTCTTGACTGACTTCTTGAGCACATACAACGGTGGAACACATGAATTATATCTCCTAGTCTCTCTGTTCCAAGCTGAGTTGGATGTCCAAACTGTAATGCTTCACTGCCAGAAAAAAATGCCAGTGTTTCAAAACTACTTGACAGTAAGCAGAACACAATACTAATGTCACCTGGATTGGGACTGGGGAATAGTCTCATAGTCCATGTTCTCAATGAATTTATTGATGTAGGAAGTCAATGGGACAGAGCTAGAATGCTCTTGGTGACTGAAAGTGGAGTTGGAAGCTTTGCCTTTTAATCATTCTGGATCTGATGCCAAGACTGTGAAACCTACGTCCAGTTCATTTGGTCTCCCCTAGTGAGGGAAACTCTGTTTTGATCATTCATGTCTTAACATGCCATGTGGCTTCTGCAGTGCTTTGGGCATTAGATTGTTCTTCTGAGAGTCCAAGAGTTCTTTGAGAAAGATGCCTGCATTTGGGCACTCACTGGAAGTGGGAAAGATTCTCTTGTCTTGCAATGGACTTGAAAAATCTTGGCATTTGAAGCAGACACAACTAACTTTTGGTTTGGCAGGGTTCTATTTGTCTGTTTGCTGGGTTGAGTTTTTCTCTTCACCTGCAAAAAATATGTATTTACTCTTCAGATTTCACTGATGCTGTTTACATGTATTTCTCCTTGGTTTTGAAGTCTTTTCCTTCCTAGACTGAGACTTCTGTTCTCATAAATGTACCTTGATAGCATTTGAGGTTTTCTTTTTTCCATCTCTTTGAAGATGATCAGCTTCGTAGTCTGTATCTGCCTAAGGGATGATCAGGCAGGTGAGATGCAAGCATATGAGCTGGTCACCCTACATCCTATTCCACAAAGTAAATGTATTCTGCATCTTAATTTTCTTTTTGTAAGTGTGTGTCTGAAATAGTTTCTGCTTCCATCTTGCCATGCAACTAATCTGTCTGTATTTTCCTGAAGCTTTCTTGAATTTCATACTTCATAGCACTGAGTAGGGATATCAATACAGGGAGATGGGAAAGCAAAAAACATGGCTTCTCTATGAAATCTAGAGATAACACTTTCCTTTTTCTGCATGAAAGGCCCTATATATAGAAGAGGAGGATAATGTAAAGTGTTTTCTTGGGTCTTTTAACTTATTTTTATCTGAAAAGGATGCCATTTCTTGCTACTCTGATGTAAAAGTTGGACATTTATTTTGAGATAGTCTATGGTATTCTGAAATGCTAACCCAAAATGTACATTAAGTAGATCAGTATGATTATTGCCAGTGAAGTTCCTGAAAATTAAATCTGGCATTTTTCAGTAGTTAATCTGCTTCTAAGACATAGCAACGCTGGGTATGCAGTTCACTGATGCACATTAATTAAAATATCTATGCTGTGTTCACTTATGCTATCTTTTCGTTTTTCTTTTTCTTTTCTCTTTTCTTTGTTTTGTTAAGCATTGCAGGCTGTGTGTACCGAGTAGTTCAGACGACGGGACCAGATGGAAAAAACCTTCTGAAATTACTTCCAATTTCTAAATCTTCTGGAAGCTTTGTGCCAATAGTTCCATCTTCAGCCATGCCAAATAATTCTAAAGCAAATATTTCTAGTCCAGTCCATCTTACTTATAAGACACAGCTTGGCAATACTACCGCACCCTCATCTGTTAAAATACCTGTTTTTCAGTCTCCTAATCCTGGAAAGATTATTCTTACAAGGACATTAGACAAACAGGAAAGTGTTAGGGCAGGTTCTGAAAAAGAAAGCTTAATTCCAAAATCAGCTGCTAACATCCAGAGCAGTTGTTTTTCAGTTGATAGACTGTCTTTGCAGAACATTGCTCTAACAGGTTCATCTAACCAGAGTAATACTGCATACATGTTGGTAAACACAAAAAGTCTGCCAGTTACTGTGAAGTCTCCAGTACTGCCCTCTGGCCACCACCTCCAGATACCAGCTGATGCAGAAGTGAAATCTGTCCCAGCTTCTTTTTTACCACCTGCAATACAGCAAAAAATACTTGCAGCTGCAGCAACAAATGTGTCTGGAGGAGCTGACAGTACAAAAATGCCAACTGTTATTTACGTGTCACCAGTGAATACAGTGAAAACAGTACTTCCCAAGTGTTTACAAGCCATTTGCCCAAAACCTACCACAGAAGTTTCAAAATCATTAATAATGCCAGCTACACAAATGGGAAATAGTTCTCCTGAGCCAGTAACATCTGATGTTCAGCAGTGCCAGCAAACCCCAATGAAATGGATTGTTCAAGAAAGTCCACAGTCATCATCACCTTGCCTTATTCCTGTAAAGTCATCAAATAATACTGCTTCCAAGATTTTGAAAACTTTGTCAGACACGAAGAATGTAGAAGTTAACTCTGCAAATATTCTGCCACTCTGTTCTGGTGGAAGCCAAACAAAAATCACACCTTTAAAAGATAATGCTCTGGTCATGTACAATGGGAAAGTCTATTTGTTGACCAAAAGAGGCTCTGATGTTCTGTCAGTCCAACCTGACAAACAAGCATCTTCCTCTTTTGACGTTTCACTTAAAAAGGAGACATCCAAGCTAATTGATTCTACTGCAGTCAATAAAATAACCAATAAAGTAGTGAATCTGGTATTGTCAAAAAGCAAAGGAATGGTGTTGTCTCAGAAAGACCCAAAACCGTGTACAAACTCAAAAAATTCTTCACCAACTGGCTTAAGAAATGATTTAAAGTCTGCATCTGCAGCTCTGGTGACACCAAGTGCTCATCAGCAGAATTCCACTGTAAACCAGAGAAAGAGTTTGCCCCTCACCGAGAGCATTTCAAGTGGAGTGACTCTTGTTACAGCAGTAGGGACACAGGAAAAGGTATGCCAGAACAGCAAAGAAAAGATCCATTCCCCCAAAGCAGCAAGTGCTGTTTTACCTCAATCTAAGCAGGAGTGTGCTTTCAGTGAAGACTGGCAAAAGGTAACTCTCCAGTAAACATGCCCATCTCAGTCTCTGCTAAGTTATTATATGGTCCTGCTTCTACTTGAGTAAAATGGCTATTAATAAGCTTACAGACTTTTGTAACCACGTATTCCATCACTGGAAATGCTGGTCTAAAGAGGGATTCTATTCAATAAATTGCCTTTTTTTTTTTTTTAATAAGATTGCACTATGCAAGTGAGAAAATGCATAAAAAAAGAAAGGGACAGGGAAAAGATGACTGCTTATTTCCTCACATGATAAATTCTTGGTAACAACAGAAGCTATAGGAAGGTTGTTTGTTGTTTGAGGTCTTGGAGCTATCAGCTTTCGTTGATGCGACATTCTCGGAGCACAGCCATTGACTGTGTTGTAGGTATGGTGTAAGGCAGAGAAATTTGGAAGTGTACAGGAGGAAAACAAGGTAGAAGAGCAGGGTTTGTCATCCAGAGACAAGCTCTGATATTGCACTAAGTCAGCTCCAGTCTCCGCTAGCCCAGATAGCCAAAGGCAGGAGCTGCGTTTCCTTCCATTCATGCCAGGATGGGGAGGGATCCACCTCCTTTGACTCATGGTTTCATGTCAGGCAGAAGAAACTTTTGAGATCTTTAATGGCTTTGCCCATTCAGGCTGGACCTACATATTCTTTTAAGATCATAATGTTGAAAATATGTAAAAAGTCCTTAGCCTCAAATCCCATAAACTCTACCCATGAAGGACTGTAGGTCAAGTTTTTAGTTGCTCAAGAAGCCAGAATGAATTTGCCTCTAGATAAAAAAAAATAATTCTGAAGCTAGTTTGTACTTGCTTGTGTTGACCACGCAGAAGAGAACTGTCATCTAAGCGTATTTGTGCCAATTTTTGACATTGCAGCAGACTGTAGAACCTCTTTTTTGGTTGTTCCTTAGGTGAAAAATGGTTAAATTTTTTTTTTTTTTTCTTCAGTGCTGTTGGATGTCAAGTAGTAGCATTGTCACTTGCTTTAACCTCTGAAAAATAGCATATCAAATGTTTGCTGCTTTTAGTCCGTAAATTTGCAAGCCCACAGATTGCCAGACATATTGATGTGAGGTTGAACTTGAAGATCAGAAGCAGCTCAGGTTACAATGAGGTTAGATAGGTGAGATGGCTAATAGTGCTTTGTTAGTATTATCAGCCGCAACACAATTATGGAATGTATTCAGCACTCTGAACGTGACACTGTAAAGACCCTGTCTGATCTCCCGTCATCTTCCTTTCAGTTACTTTGCAGTTCTAGAATAGGCGATTCCCTTCTTGCTTCTTTTACTTCTGTGGTTTACTAGTTGGACTGTGCATTTTCTGGATGTTCCACAATGTACTTGGGGTTTTAAATAACAAGAGTGTTAGACCTGTGATAATACATATATAATTTCTCAAAATTGACTTACCTGTGTTAAATGTAGCTCATGGAGAATGACAGACAAAACAAACGTTCACTTGTCTTTCTAGTAACTAGTTTTTAGTTTAAATGTATGGAGAGAGAGTGAGAGAGTGTGATTGATGGCTCTCTCACTGTTTCTATATTTCAGATCCAGTGTGAGAAAATGGATTCACCAGGAAGCGTTATTCAAATCAAACCCCAAGAGAAGCCACATTGGAAAAAATACTTGGAATTAAGGAAAAAATTTGGTCTCTCTAAGGAGGAGAGGGTGTACCTTAAGAGAATACCATTAAAAACCTCATATGAGAAACCAGAAGAAAAGGTTTGTTCCAGTAACAGCTTGAAAAGGAAAAATGATTCTTGCAATTTGTCATCGTTAGACGTGGAAGTAACAAATCATCATCAGGAATGTGTTAGAGAAGAAAAGGTATCTTTAATTTTTTCAGTGCTAAAATATGTACTGCAGCACATTCAGAAAGCAGCATGTGTATAGTCAATACAGAGCTGTGTGTTTTATGTGGAGCCTCCCGTCTTTGGATTCATCAGAGCCAGTCAGTAATTGTTATGGTCCCTGTGGGAATTGTTCCTAGAACTTGTTTGTGTACTGCAACACTCATGTGACTTCAGTACGACTTGAGTGCCATCTAAGATTTTTTTATATCCTCTTTTCTGGGTTCCACTGGAGGAAATTTGAAGAGCAAATGCTTTGAAGAAGACTGGACCCTCTAGTGATGGCTGAACAGTCAAAGGGATGGTATTTATTAGAACAGAAACCATACCTCTGTATCCTGATTTGTGTTTAGCCTTCTGCAAACAATTATGTTTATGCAGTAGTGCAATGGATATAAGCAGAACAACAGAAGAGTAGTTTCTTGTGAGCCCTTACCCTTTGAGTTTGAAATTGGTCAAGTGCCATTATTTCAAGGTGTTTCAGTCACTCACATGAGTATGTTTTGCTGACTTGCAAAGAAGGTTATTCACTTAGTCATGTGTGGTTTTATTTAAAGAAATTTACCTGCTTAATCTTTAGAGTTACAAATGTCTTTATAAACTTAGTCCTTTGTCATTGGCTGGGAAATTGCTTCTGGAAAGGTTCTCTCGATTGTAAGAACTTCCATCTTTATGCGTTAAAGTGATTTCATCCATCCAAAGTAGTTCTGTTCAGCCATAGCATTCTAAATTTTCTTTTGTATGATTCTACTCCACCCAGTCAAAGGCTTTCTCAGGTTTTGGTAATTCTGTGTTAAGAGCCGTGCTTTGAGCAGATCTACTGGCTGCTCTTAGCAAATTACATTAATATTTAAATAACGAAACAACTGGGAGGAATTCAGTCTTGTAATGGATGTTATTGCTAATGTTTGAGCTTTTTGGAAATGTAAGCATGAAGAATTCTAAGCTTTGAATTTTTCCATCCAAGTAGATAGAAAACTTTTGGTTTATGCTACAGTTAAAGAAGCAGCAACAGGAGATGATAGGTATGCACAGGAAAGGCAGAAGTGCACTGTTGACTAAGGAAGGAATTCAGTGTTGCGGAGTTGTTAATTGGGATTCTTTGCTAGAAAAATACTGCTCAGATTGCCAAAAGAAACATCTTCCTGTACAGTGAGTTTAAGAAGCTTGCAACAAATAACTTGTAATTTGTGCTTCATGAACTGTGATGTAATAATGCAGAGTGATGCTCAGTTTAACAGAAGTACATTTTGTATGTTTCCTGACTGTACAGATAAGTGTTGATCTGGAAGAGGATTTGACTAAGAAAAGAAAAGTAAAATCCTCACCACTGTCAGACAGCGGAAAGAGAAGGAAAACTTCAAAATCAAGCACAAGTCCACGTTTGGAAAATACCAGCTCAAGTTCCAGTGTACTTAACAGAAGTGTTTCACCTCCACCAGCCTTATTGCAGCAAAATGTTTCCACGGGCTTTGTTCTGTCGTCTCTAGGGAGGGACTCGGAGCAAGACTCATCCTTCCAGTATAGTGACATTACAGACTCAAGTATTCCAGTTTTAGTATCTTGTGACGGCGATACTTCAGTTTTTGAAGGTTCTTTCAGAAATGATGCTTTCCCTTTGACTCCCCCAGACTTGGATGAAACGATACGGGATGAAAAAATCAAACGACTTAAACAGCTCTTAAGAGAACGAGAAGCGGCACTTGAAGAGATGCGTAGAAAAATGCAGCAAAGCTGAAATGCTGAAGGTGGTGATCTGGACAGTATTCGTTGTCATTTCCAAGAATTCAAGAAGAAATTCTTTCTTTAAATGAACGTGAATATTTCTGGTAAATGGAAGATCTTACTGAGATTTACAGTATGTGTGTATTTAGAAAAGTAGAGATTTGTCAAATACCAGAAATAAAAGACTTAGACCATCAAATTCTGCTTCTGGGACATTATATGTATCAAAGAATGCAGACAGGCATTTTTATTAGTGTATTCTCTACATTTTGAATTGAGGGGTTTCTGTATTAGCCCCAGCAAATAAACTTTCCCACTCCGGAATTCCATGCCCTATCAGTGTTAGAAACTAAATGTAAATTCCAAACCCCAACTGTAGATAATGGTTTTTGCTTTGCTGATGTGCATGACAACTTTTGTGAATTCCTGCGAACTGTCAATTGTCATAAAAGGTCAAGGGTCAGTGTGTAATAAATGCTGGTTTTAAGTGTACTGGGAATTGGACTTCAGGCAGCAATACCACAAGTATTCATACAAAACCTCTTACTGATGTGAAGACTGAAGCAGTAGAAACCTCTGCTGACAGTTGTCTACTATGCGTCTTGCTGTTTTTCCTGTAAGGCCTTTGCCTGTTGTGCAGTGTTAAAGTTTGGTTGTGGAGTTATTTTTTGGTGAGGAGGTATATTTATTTTTAAACAGAATTTTGTTGAATAACGGCTTGTTGAGGTGAAAAGGGCATATTTCTTTAATAGCCAGGGGTGGTATCTTTAATAATTCTTGATTATCTTTTTCCATTGATCTGTTCAGTTGTTATTTGAACATGTCTCTTGCTGCTTTCATTTGATGCTGTCTTAGTTTTGCTTTGTAGGAGAGAATGCACACTCAAACTGTCTTTGTTGTCTTCATTTTAATAGATCTTTGTAGTGTACTTTTCCAGCATGTGTTGCATGGATGCTTTTCCTACTCTCTCTTGTCCACGTTACTGAATCTTGTAAGGCGGTTCTGCAGTCTTTATTGTCATAGCCCTGAATAACTTCTGCCAATAGAATTTTTTACTGTTTTTTTCCTGTCCACTTATGGCTGTATTCAACATCACTGATCCCCGTAGAACGCCACTGCTGATTTCTATTCATGGGACGCTATTTGCTGCTCTTCTTATTTTAATCAAATCTTCATCTACAAGTTTTGGGTTTTTTTATTAACATGTGGATGCCTAGAGTATGTACAGGATGTCGCTTTGGAGACTGTGCCAGCTCTGTGTCCCTTATTAATATGCATCTTGATGGTGTGAAAAACTCAAGTGGATTAGAGAGGCGAGACAGCCTTTTTCAAGGGAAGAAAAAGATGATCCCTGCTCTGAAGAGCTTGAGATGGACCAGGTGTTGGAGAAGGTGATATGCCAGACACACAGTGGTGGGTGAAGAACGAAGATATATGATGGAACTAATCTCTTAATGACTGAGATTACTGTAAAAGAGGCCTGTGGTAGAGCAAGTAATAAGGGTGCTATTACCATGAGCATCCATGTGGATGGAGTGAGTGTTTGGGGGCAGCAATCCCATAGTTTAGGGAAATGGGCACCCTAATGAAGGGCTGATGCACAGCGGAGAGGATGATGTGAATGAATTGGGCCTCACAACCTACGTTATGATGCACTCAAGTATCACAGTTAGGCGCACGTGCAAGACAGCGCAACACCCGAGGGAAGGACTGCTAGTTGGACCAGGGACCTGCATCCTGTAGCCTGGGAGGCCAAGCTGTGCGCAGATGTTGTGTGTCCTTTATTGGTAAATGTGCAAAGCAAAGAGGCTTGTTTACAGGAGATTATTTTTTTGAGCAGCCAGTGATACCAGTGAGGAAGATGTGTTTGCAGTCTTATCTGTGCTTGTTCCAGAAGGTGTGGAAGAAGCCTAAGTCTGGTCAGGCCTGCCTGTCAGGTACGCAGTAGTGAGGAGGCAATTGTTCTCTGTGAAGAGTGGGAATCTTCCCTGCACGTATGTGGGTGTGATGGTTTGACCCTGGTCAACTACCAAGCAACTACCCAGCTGCTCACTTGCTCCCATCACCTGCAGGAGGGAGAGAAAATATGACAGGCAAGACTTGTGAGATAAAGACAGTTTAACGGCTTAAGCACAGCTGTATGCAGGCAAAGCAAAACAGGGAATTTAATCATGGTGTCCTGTTAGCAGGCAGATGTTTAGCTATTTCGTGAGTCTCAGTGTGTGTAACGTTTACTTGGAAGACAAATGCTGCAAACAAATGTCCCTGCATCTTCCTCCTTTCATTAAGCTTTTGTTTGCTGAGTGTGACGTCATATGGTGTGGAATGTCACTTTGATTGGTTCAGGGCTCCTGGCTCTGTCCATCCCCAGCTTCTTGTCCATTCCCAGCCTACATGCTAGGAGGGATGCGGAGTGAGAAAAAGAGAATGCCTCGAGGTTGTGTAAGCACTGTTCAGCAGTAGCCAAAACACTGGTGTCTTACCAGTATTACCTCCCTCACAAATCCAGAACACAGCATCACATGGGCTGCTGTGAAAAGAATTAATTACATCACAGCCAGAGCCGCTATGATGGGATGGCTATCGGAAAGAAAGCCTTGTGTCTTGTATCTGGTGCTGGTCACCTATTGTGATACTGTTCCAACAGACATCACTCACCTGTCTTCTGACAGAGGTCTTTCCTCTATTTTCCAGTGATCTCCAGAGAAATTAATGAAGTCACGTTCACATATCCCCTCCTTTTGCTGGCAGGATTCCACATTTAACATTCTATACCATACTACCTTCTTTCTTCCGTAACCTCTTTTACTCTGCCAAAGTGGTCTATTAGCCTGAGTTTTGTCTAGAGACAAGATATTGAAAATTTGGAGAAGAAATCTCACTGCAAGGTGTGAAGAATATGGTGTTGATTCACGTTAAAAATATAATGACTTTAGTATGAGGAGCATGGGTGCTGCTGGTGTTTTACTATGTACATGTTAAAAGAGGTTTATCATGGTTTTGTTGTTAAAATGGTTTGAAGGGTTTTTTTTCCTCAAGTAAACACAGACTCATATGGACTGTTATTGTGAATGTGGAAAAGTACTGGAAAAACCCCTGTCAGAAACCCCTAGCAACACCGGATTGCGCATGCAGGAAAGAATGACTGAGAAGATTCGAGAAACTCCACTGCGCTTGCGTGGACTAAACCACACCCATCTTATGAATATGTATCAGAAAGACTATAAGGAGTGGTGGGTTTGTTTACGCATTGTCATCGTGCATCCATCCATGCGGTGTCCTCGGGCTGGAGCAGCATCCCGAGTGTACTGAACCTTTATTTGTTTTGCTTGGTCCTATTTCAATAAATTAATAAAAGTTATTTTCTGGTTCTGCCTCTGCATTTATAACAAAGTTTTTGAAGAAATGTGACCAGTAGGATTTGGTGGGAAAAAGCGAAGAGGCTATTTCCTTGTAATCCATTGATGGAAAACGTGGTGCAGTTCAGGAGTACAAAGCCAAGCCATCTATGGGAGAGAAAGAGATGTCTTCTCTGGAACATCATCAGTGCAAAGTTGAAAGAATCGCTGAGAACCAAAAGAAGTTCCGTAGCATGCTCATGTGGGAAATTTGTGCCAACGGCAGAAGCAAAAGGACTTCCAGCAGCCACGGATCTTGCAGGTTGGAACTGCTCCTCATCCGGACACATCATCTGTAGCACAGATTCTGTTTTTCTGCACTTTTCAGCCTTGAGCTCCTATAATCCATCAAGAGTTTGTTTGTGACAGAAAAACTGGAGTTTTGGGAACACTGGCTGTGGCCTCAGGGGTGGAAGTTACTGGCAGCCATCCCTCTGTGCATCCTGGGCTGGCAGAAGGCGATGACACACCATGCTTGCTGTGATAAGTACATAGCAGTATGAAAACCATGGATTTAGGCTGTGAATTAAAACTACTACTTTCAAGCAAATATTCAGGAACAATTGGTGTAAGACTTTCTAGGTCCAGGTGGAAGACCTTTTAGGACCCAGGTCTTGTCTGGGTCCGAAGAGACCAGAGTCCTCAGAGGTCCAGACCAGGTGGCAGCGAGTGTTGGATAAAATAGATTGGGATGCAAAGACGGTACTGGGCCACCTGCCAACACCAGCCTAACCTGTTGACTCGGAGGATCTGGCCAGAGCTATCCATGTGCAAAGGTGTTACTTCTCAGCTAGAGGACAACCCACCACAGCACCAGCATTTCTGTGTGAGGACACAGCTCTTCGCAGAGGTCTGTCTGTCCCAGCCATTTATAGAATTGCAGAATCATATAAGTTGGAAAAGACTGTTAAGAGCATGGAGTCTAACCATCAACCTAACACTGCAAAGTCCACCACTAAACCACGTCCATAAGCACCACGTCTTCTAAATAGCTCGAGGAAAGGTCACTTAGCCATGTGTACTGTGAGAGGCCACCTGGAAGCTGGGTACCCTGGAGTTCATCATCCACTTTTCTTCCTGGCAAGCCAGCAGTCAGCTGCTGGGGGTGGAGGTGTGCAGAAATACTAGAAAATTAATCTGCAGATATTTGTTATCGCGGATATGCAGGTTCAGCTTTCACACTGTTTTGGACAGTTGTGGAACCGCCCCTGAATTTCCCACAGTTGTGTGATTTGAGTGGACAAGTTGTGAGTGATTTCCCATGGCACAGCTGGCGGTGGGAGCCTGTACCGAGGCTGGATTGGGCAGAGCCCCACCTGCCCTCCTCTTGTGGATCTGGGAGGCACAGAAGAGCTACAGCACAGTCCAAAGGCAGCTTCTGGCAAATGGAAAGGGAGGCGGCATTGCTTTCAAAAGCAAGGTGTAAAAACATCAGTGATCAGTGCTGGGTTGGTCTGAAGATCCATCCAGCCCATCGGTGTCTCTCCAGCAGAGACCCGTGTGGGGAAGGAAATCAGAATGGAGACCAGTAGTGGATGTCTAGAAAAGGTTGCTCCAAGCTTCGTCCAACCTGGCCTTGAACCCTTCCAGAGAGGGGGCAGCCACAGCTTCTCTGGGCAACCTGTGCCAGGGCCTCACCCCCCTCACAGGGAAGAATTTCTGCCTTAGATCTCATCTAAATCTGCCCTCTGTCAGTTTGAAACCATTACCCCTTATCCTATCCCTAACCCTTGACCAAGAGTCACTCCCCCCTTTCCTGCAGCCCCTTTCAGCCCTGGGGGGCCGCTCTAAGGTCTCCCCGGAGCCTTCTCCAGCTGAACCCCCAACTCTCTCAGCCTGTCCTCATAGGGGGGGCTCCAGCCCCCCGAGCATCTTCGTGGCCATCTCTGGCCCTGCTCGAGCAGGTCCGTGTCCTTCTGCTGTTGGTGCCCCCAGAGCTGGACCCAGCCCTGCAGGGGGGTCTGACAGGAGTGAAGTAGAGGGGAAGAATCCTTCTCCCTCGACCTGCTCCCACAATTCTTGTGATGCAGCCCAGCACACAGTTGGCTTTCTGGGCTGTGAGTGCATATTGCCAAGTCGTGTTGAGCTTTTTGTCAACCAACACTCCCAAGTCCTTCTCAGGGCTGCTCTCCATCCACTCCTCACCCAGCCTGTGTTTGTGCTTGGGATTGCCCTGACCCGTGGGCAGGACCTTGCACTTGTCCTTGTTGAACTTCACAGGGTTTGTATGTCCCACCTCTCCCACCTGTCCAGGTCCCTCTGGATGGCACATCCTTCCCTCAGCGTTGTCGACCACACCATACAGCTCCGTGTTGCTGCAAACTTGCTGCAGGTGCACTCAATTATTATGTAAAAAATTGACCACAAAAATGATCAGAGGGTTGGAAAACCTCTTCTATGAGGACAGGCTGAGAGAGTTGGGGTTGTTCAGCCTGGAGAAGAGAAGGCTCTGGGGAAACCTTATTGCAGCCTTCCAGTGCTTAAAGGGGGATTATAAGAAAGATGGGACAAACTTTTTAGTAGGGCCTGTAGTAATAGAACAAGGGGTGACGGTGTTAAAATGAAAGAGGGGAGATTCAGGCTACATACAAGGAAGAAATGTTTTATGATGAGAGTGGTGAGACACTGGCACAGGTTGCCCAGAGAGGTGGTAGATGCCTCATCCCCGAAGACATTCACCATCAGGTTGGACGGGGCTTTGAGCGACCTGGTCTAGTTGAAGATGTCCCTGCCCATGGCGGGGGGGGTTGGACTAGATGAGCTTTAAGGGTCCGTTCCAACCCCAACTATTCTATGATCATACACAAGACTTGACTGGTACTTTTCATTTTCCAGCTCTTCAACACACATGATATCTTTATGTTTAATACCCCTTTGTTATAATCAGACAAAGCCAATTTTTATAAATATATATATATATATATATTTATATATTTTATTTGGGTTCAGTCGATTTAGGGTGGGAAGCACTAGGCAAAGCAGCACTGGGTGCATGGAGAGACGCAGCTCTGCCACAGACACCCCGAGTTCCAAAAAGCAGCATTTTTTATACTCTTGTGCCATCACCTTTAACCAATCTCCTCCCGTCAGACAGTTGTCCTGCTCTTTTCCATTGGGTCATTTGGGTTGCTGGGGTGCGTGTCCTCCTCCTGTTGGGTCTTTCGAAAGTCTCGAAGCCTCGGTCTCTTGGCACGCTTTTCTCCTATTGGATCTTTTAAAAGCCTCATGATCTCATTTTTTGGCGGGCTTTTCTTCAAACAGCAGTTCCATGTCAGCTCTGGGTGGGGTTTCTGAGACAGGGTTACAGTGTTCCAATCCGAACGGCCCACTTTACATTTTTATTGTTTAACATTTGCAGATCATTCAAGTGTATCGTACCCCCCCTGCCCATCCTAACAAATTAGTTACAATAGTTTATTACAGTCCCCCCCTTTTATACCTTAATTTGCTGGTTAAGCTTAAAAATAGCTTCTCTAGCAGCCCCTAAAGAGGTGGTATCTTCTGATTCAGTCTCTAATCGATGTTTTTCTTGTTGGGTTAAATCAGTATATTGTTGCCTTAACATCATGGGTTGGACAGCTTCAATCCTGTTCTTAACAAGGTTAATTAATTTGTTCAAGATACAAGGTCCAAAAATGAGAATTAATAACAAAATCAGGGGTCCAATTAAAGTTGTGTTTTTATCTCCTAAAGGACCAAAAACTTCATTTAAATTATCATCTATCCGTATATTGCAATACCAGGATCCCATATCATTTCTCCATACACAGGTTCGATTATAAAAGCTATTTCTCTATAATTTAGCATATTCAGTTTCATTTTTATCTGACCAAAATCCCTTGAATCCTTTGCTCTGTCCCTGTTCATTAAGCCATAACCATATATAAATACCTCTGTCTTTGTTGATCAATTGATGTGTAAGTGTCCACTGGCATTTACTCTCCCCTACATCAGCTCCTCCTTTCTGAGTTCGGTTCAAACAAAATCTGCCCTGATTTGGAAACTGGATTGGCCATATTCCATTTTCTTCCCAGGTAGTATTGTTAATATCACTGTAATTACTCACAGTCTGCGATGGAGTAAGGGGTACAGAGACCCACGGCCAGCTGGACAGTCCTACAGGTCCTCCACAGACCCAACAGTGGCTTAGACTGAAAGTTCTGCTTATCGTCTTGGCTAATAAAACAAACTCATTATCTTCAAGGGGATCATATGGAGCACTTCGACTTTATGTCTTCATTACAGGGCTGATACACAGAATTAGGAGAAAAAGGAAACCACTGTAGTGAGGTCCGGTATGGCACATTTTTCTGTTTGTCCCTAGACCCGTTGGGTTGCTGCCAACAGTCGGGTGTTTATCTTCTTAACAGCAAAAATCGAGGCCAACCCTGTCTTGCCCTCACTTCGAATTTATTTTTAGTCGTCTTCTCCTTTTTGTTACTCTTATTCAACTTCTTATTCAACTATATACAACGGCTTATACACGTATTTATAAAACAGATACCACAACTTATTATAACAAACATTTTTTTTTTTTTGTTACCAATATAGAGTCCTGATTATTCAGTTAGTCTTAATGGGTCCATTCCTTTGTTGATTCCGCTGCATTTGCAGCTTTAGGTCTCCCGGCGTTGATTCAATCTTCCACTGAGGCTTTTCTGTAACAGGTCCTTTTACCCTGGAAACTTGAGTCCACCCTCTCTCAGCAGTTCTTGTAGCAGTTTTTGGGGTTAATAGTACTAGGAATGGTCCTTCTTATCTATGAGATAAGCTTTCCTCCTTCCAGGTTTTAATCATTACTTCATCTCCAGGTTGTATTTTGTGTACCGCAAATCCTAATAATTCTTTTCATTCTTAATTCATTCAGGTTTTTTCCAGTGATTTTAATATATTGTTGAATTGTCATCTTTTCTGTTAATGGATGCCCTAAAGGCATACCTTGGGAGTATGGTATCCCACATAGCATCTCAAAAGGTGAGACCTGTCTCTGAATTTGGCATTGTTCTAATATGGAGTAAGGCTAAGGGTAAGCGTTTAATCCGTGAGAGTTTAGTTTCTAGCATTAATTTAGATAACTGTTGTTTTAAGGTCTGATTCATTCGCTTTACTCGTCTAGAACTTTGTGTGATATTCCCAAGTAATGCCCAGAGCTTCTGTAACCAACTTTATGATTTTAGATGTGAAATGAGTACCTTGATCCGAATCAAATGCTTTTATAATTCCAAATCGTGGTATAATTTGTTCCAGTACTGTTTTAGTTACTGATTGAGCAGCTGCTCTGGTGGTAGGAAAGGCTTCTACCCAGTGAGTGAATTGATTTACCCTTACCAGCAAATACTTATATCTCCCAACTTTGGTGGTTCTGTGAAATCTGTCTGGACCCTCTCAAAAGGTTGATAAGCTGTTTTCCTTCCACCAGCTGCGGTCTGTCTCATAGTTCTTTTATTAATCTTTTGACACGTTAAACAACTGTATGTAGCTTGTTTTGCAATTTCATATATTCCAATGCAGCCAAAATATCTCAAGAAATGATCACTCAAAGCCTTAGTGTCCCAAGGACTTCATTTTCTACAATTTGTAATTTAGATTTTGAAATCTTTAATCCTTTTTCCCTTACAAAGTTCAGCAGTTGTGTAGTCCCCCATCCTGACATCATTCTCAGTTTGTCCAGCTATTAATAAATCATCTACATATTGTACAAGCTTTATTTTTGAGGATGGCTTGAATGTCTGCAGTAACTTTTTTAATTCCTGCCCAAAAAGGTTAGGCGATTCTGTAAACCCTTGGGGAAGCACGGTCCATCTGGGTTGTTGTTTTCTATTATTAGATGGATCTTCCCACTCGAATGCAAAATAGTCTCTGTTCCCCTTGTCCAGGGGGGCAGGACCAAAATGCATCCTTTAGGTCAGTTACACTGTACCAGATATAGTTAGGGGTGGCTGGTTAAGCAGCATATAGGGGGTTGCTACCACAGGGAAATGAGCCACAGTTTGCTGATTTACAGCCCTTAAATCTTGCACCAATCTGTAAGATCTGTCTGATTTTAAAACCGGTAAGATAGGTGTATTATGTGGAGACATACAAGGTTCCGATGTGCCTTTACTTAATAATTCGTCTATAATTGGTTTCAGCCCCTCTCGACCCTTTAGGGGAATGGGGTATTGTTTTATCTGAATTGGTGTCTGGATCAATTATATCCATTTTAATAGGCTTTATTTTAAGCTTTCCAATCTCTCCTTTTGTATACCAGACTTCAGGATTTATCTGTTGCTCGTCTTTTTCCGTTAATGTGTTTTGTTTTTTTTTTTATTGGTACTATTATTTTTAATTTCAGCTTCTGGTAGCAATAATAAATCCCCTCGGAATATTTTTTACAGTTGATATTTCTGCACCCTATGTACTAAAAATCCAAACTCTTCTCTCTGGGGACTTCATTTTATTTTTATCAAACGCTCCTTTGACGTCTTTGTCCCCAGAAAATAGAGCTCCCGATTCCCTTCTTCTTCTTTAAACAGCCTTTTATCCTGCTCCTGCTTTTTACAGTTCTGCTGTAAATGTCCCTTCTTTCCACAATAATAGCATTCTAATTCGGTTTCTCTAATTACTGCCCCTTTCTTTTCACCACCCAAAGCTCCATGTAAATCCATTAGGGTGAGATCTCGGAGGTTTCTCTGACTGCTGCAACAAATATTTTTGCCTTTGCTTTCTGCTTTTCTTCATCTCTCCTAACATACGCTTTCTGTGTTTCTTTTAATAGCTCCTGCAGACTCCGGTCTTGCCAGTCGTCTACTTCTTTCTAACCTTTTCCTGATGGCACCTCACAAATTGGCTACAAATTGAGGGTTTTTTTAATAAACCCTCTCCCACCGGGCGTGTGGGGTCCACCCCCGAACACATTTGTAAATTCTTTCTTTCTAGCCAATCAGTGGGTGGTTCATCTCTCCCTCGATGTTCACTGAAGACTTTATTAATGTTTTGCCCCCGAGGAACTGCTTCTCTAATGCCGGCCACTGTTAAATTTCTGAGGTCCCTCATATTCTGTCGGCCCTGTTCTTGTTGATGACCCGAATTAGGGCGGACACTGGGCCTTTTCTGATCTGCCGGCGGCCTTGCTTGATTTTGCAGTTCCCACAAACGCATTCCGGCTTGTCTAATCATTTCCCTTTCCTCGGTCGTAAATAAGATGCTTAAAATGGACTGTACTTCTTCCCAGGTGTAAGTATTGGGACCTAAACATTGACCTAACCTCTCAGCTACTGCGAGAGGATCATCTAATAGAGTTCCCATCTCTTTCTTAAAATTTAGTACATCAGAGGTGTTTAACGGGACTGCCACAAATCCGATGCCTCCTTGATTGCCTTCGAGAGGAACCTCCCGTAAGGGATATAAGGAAGCTCCCTCAGTTACCGCAGTTTTACTTCTTGTACATGCAGCCGGAGGTAGAAGGGGAACCACCGGGGTTGTTAAAGCCGCCGGGGCCGGATAATTAAAGTGTGGAGGCAGCAAGTTACCTAGTGATTCCCATTCATCATCTTTCTCTGTTCCTTCCTTGTTCTTATCCCCTTTTTCTTCGGATTTTTCATCCTTTTTTAGTGTAAGTACTGAAGCTGGATAAGGACGTGAAGTCCTGATCCACAATTTTGCATAATCGCTTTCTTCTCGACTAAAAGGGGTTTTCTTTGAGTAAACATATGTATTTAAAGCCTGGCAAATCCAGTCTTCAGAAGAGTAGGCCAGAAGACATGTGGTTTTAAAGGTTTCTTCGGCCATTCAACCATACAATATTGGACTAATTTAATTTACTTTTTCCTCTTCTAGGACCTCTTTCATTCCAATTTCTAATCATTATGCCTAATGGACTATCTGGTGGTATATCCGGTAATTTACTTTGTTTGTTTGTTTGTTTGTTTGTTTGTTTGTTTGTTTTTCTGGTCCCGGGTTTTTGATTCCTTTTGACCCATCTAGGAGTTTTACTGTGGCAACTCCTACAGCCCTTGTAGGGGGTTTGATCCAGGGAGTTGAATCTCTTACCCACCCACGTAACCCTTGGGAATTTTCTAAGGCAATTCCTCTCGCCCTGGGAGTTTTCTACGTCAATTCCTCTCACACTTGGTTACCGGTAAGAGTGTCTTGCGGGGGAGCTGAACCCTCTACCCACCCACGTACCCCTAGAACCCAGGCTCCCACCCACGACTCCTATAGGATTCGCTTCGGTCCTTCACTGGCCAAATCCCTCGCGGGAGTTTGGAACCACGGTTAGAAGACCTCCACACTCGATTCAGAACTCAAATCCTGGTTCCGAAACTACTTTTGTTTCCAGAATGAGGTTCCGTCTCAATCACACTCTCACACACAAGCAACCGAATCCCACCCAACCGAACGGTATCCCTTATACTCACGACTCCGTCGTCTTCATTCGGGTCTTTGTGCACCAGAATTACAGGTATTTAATGCTGTAGTCTTTCCTTTGGAGCTCCAGTTCCTTTGACTATTGCTTCTCTTTTGTCTGTTGATCTCTGGAGACTGACCCAGACTGCTACTTTCGAGCCACAATCTGTGGGGCGCCCCTCGAGAAGCCACAGTCAAGGAAAGCACACTGAGATCACGTCGGGGTCACCAAATTGTTATAATCAGACAAAGCCAATTT
>NW_020799137.1:770966-775342 GCF_003259725.1 Athene cunicularia
AGCTCCTCCAGCCCAACCATGACCCTCCCCCTGACCCTTCCCAACTCCCCCAGATCCCTCAGCGCTGGCTCAGCCCGACTCTTCAACCCCCCCAGGGATCCCGGGGACTCCCCCCTGCCCTGGGCAGCCCATTCCAACGCCCAACAGCCCCTTCTGCACAGAAATCCTTCCTCAGAGCCAGCCTGACCCTGCCCTGGGCAGCTTGAGGCCATTCCCTCGGGGCCTGGCGCTGGCTCCTTGGCTCCAGAGACTCATCCCCAGCTCTTAGTTTTCCTACACGATCTAGCATTGCTATTCCATCATTCTATTGTTATTATCATTTCTACCTTTTTTATGTACAAGAAAATGCTGCTCTTACGGCTCCATCGACATCCCTGGGAACACTTCAAACAGTTGGTGGTGCATTTGCCACTCTCCTGTCCTCTAGCACTAAAGCAGTTCTCAGTGAGAACTTATTTCAGCTGTTTCATCTTTTATTCCTTTAGGGTTGTTGCTTGAACGTGAGAGTCTAATCCCATTCATTCGTTAACTCATTACTGTTCATCAGTTTGATTTGAGACTTCTTGCCAACATCTCGGTTTCAGACAGATCTGTCAGTTCCCTGTGATGAAAGGACGGGAACCTTTCTGGGCTATTCTGTGGTAGTCATGGATAAGAGTATTTTAATTTTTTTCCTGATAGACTGTCCTTTTGAGGACTCATTCTGTACCTTGATCTCAGAAACCTTCTGGCAGACTTCCCCCTGATGTTTGAAAACATGGTTGTCCCTTATGTCACCTGCTCATTTGAATGCAAATTCAGTTTATCCAAGGCTCATTTTTCCTGTGGCTGCCTTAACCTAGTTCAGCCATGCTGACTGTCCCCCTCCCTCCCTCCCTCCCTCAGGCCTTTTTGGACTAGGTGGCACGTATTTGCTCTCTAAACAGTCTCCAGTGACTTGCATACACTTTGCCTTTTAGGCTAATCATTTTAATTCTCTCTCTCTTTTTTTTTCTTTTTTTTTTTTTTTTAATTGATGATGGACTCACTAATAATTTTTCTTTAAATAATAATTAAAAAACCCTGACACACAAAGACCTTGATTCAATGCATAAAGGATGAGTCAGCTGGAACAGTTTCCTTCCTTAACACTATGAGTGAGTCCCTTATCTAGCTCCTGCCCCATCTTCTCATGCTTCCCTGAAGATAATGCTCAGTCTTTGCCATGTTCTCCGTTGGCTTTTTTCTTTGCATCTTTACCTCATCTTTCTTCCACATTCTTATCTCTCGCTAAAGCTGCCCCCTCCCTCCCCCAGCCGGCAAGCCTCCCACTTGGCTTTGGGTGGAAGTCCATGATATTTTTGTCCTCTGCCTCTCACACCTGATAAGAGGTGTTTCAGTTTAAAACTCAGACAAACCTAAACTATCCAGGTGGTAGGGCGAGGATTCACCAGCAATTTGAGTGGCTGCTGGAATGTTGGTGGTTGAGCAGGTTTTTCTCCATTTTTGATAGATTTCTTGTGCTAGCATTGCTGTCCATCTTAGCAAGAGGGCTGTGACTCTTTGGGGTGCTTCATCTCCAGCTTTCAGCCACTGACAGATGCCTCCATCCTTGTCCTTGCAGTGAGGTGTGGGGTCATTTCAGGAGTAACGCTGTAGAGCCCCCTTGCACACCACACAGGTGAGAAAGTCAGCCCTGTTTTCAGTTGTGGTCTCACAAGAAGACACCGGTGCCATTTAGGTGGCAATTTCTCTAGACCAAGCCTATAAGTTTACTGCAGTCAGCCAGGAGTAGAGGAAGAACAAGTTCCCAGGAGCTGACAAGGACAAGAAGTATGAATGCAGGCACTCCTTAATGAGCAAATGCTGATGAACTCAGAGGGAGTTGACTGAAACATCATCTCACTTTGCCAGGGATCAGCAGGGGTGGGGCTGCTCCCCAAGGAAGGATGAGCTGGGGGTCAGCTGGGCACGGGCAGGGCCCTCACCACCCAGGGAGCTGGGCCAGGTGGACAGAGCAGGGTGGTGATAACGGGGTCCATGGACAGCCCCAGGCAAGGTGACGTGATGAATGAGGTTCTGGGTCCATCTGAGATGTTCAGTCAGGAGCAGCAGGAGATGGGACTGGAGACAGGACTGACTGCACGTCTGAGATCCATGGAGGGCACCAGCTTGAAGGAAAGTTACCTACTATCTGTGTCTGAAGTCCATCCACAAAATAAAGCCCGGGGCAGAACTGAAGGCACATCAACACAGCGCAGGCCAGGACTGGGTGCTCAAGACTGTGCTCAAATGGAGCTCCTGGGCCATGGGAGGAGGTCCCAGGTGAGGCTGGTCAGGGCAATTAAGATATATTTTGGGTTGACATAGTGCTGAGAGATCTGGTGGAGTTGAGAATGGGCAGTGTGAGGTTCATGGTTGGACTTGGGGAATCTTCAAGGGTTTTTCCAAACTAGATGATTCTGTGATATTAATGTCCTTGGGGGCTGGTAAGTCCTGTAGCAGTGAGGGAAGCAGATCCTTGGGTTGACTGCTTGAGTCTTCAGACTTTCTTTAGCCAGCACGTTCTGACTGTGCTCAACTTCCTGCCGGAGGACTGGCCATCAAGTGTCCTCAGTAGGAGTGGTGGGACCTGGCCCAGCCGTCAGGGGACTGCGCAGCCCCCTCAGTAGCAATTTTCTGTCTTGGTGGGTAAAAAACTGTCTGGATTGCCGGGCCCAAAGGGTTGGGGTGTGATTTGCGGAAAAAAAGACTCTACAACTCGAATAGAGTTATAAAGCAGGTATGTTTACTCCGGCCCCAGGGTGCAAGGGGATTTCTCCTCAAAGCTTGCACACCCACCACACATTTTACCAAAAACTTATAGAGTGTGGAAATCCATATTCATTGGATTACATAAACATACATATGCATGAGTAGGGCTGGCTTAGTGAGAAAGGCTGATGTCGTTTATGTCATCTTTGCACCTGCGCATTGCCTCCTGGTCGTCGTCTCCGGGGGTCTTTGGGAGGAAGGCTCGTAGTCTTCCTCACTTTGTTTTTCCCCTGGAGCATGCGCAGATTCTCTTGGCCAATTTCTTGAATAACAAGAGTGTATTTCAGACGATTTACTTTCTATCTATTCTAAGAGAACCAATGGAACTTCTACCATTCGTATATGGCGATCTTTACTCATTAGCAAAATTCCAACTAGTTAGAGCCAGCTGTTACTCAAGGACATAAGTACAGTATTTTGCTGGACATTGTAATCCTTGCTAGATTTTCACAGTGAACGGCTTTGTTTTAATGAACACAGTAGTCCTTCGTAAAATTCCCCAGAACAGTCTGGGCAAGCAGGATTCTTAGCAATATTTTAGAAAATACTATAACTTGCTATAAATAAGTTGCTAAGCAGTTTTCTATGAGTAAATAAGTAAATAAATCTCAAAACAAGTAATCATTTATCTGTATCAGGTGAACAGAGTTAAATCCAGTTGGTGGTCGGTCACGAGTGGTGTCCCCCCGGACTGGGTGTTGGGGCCACTCCTGTTTAACATCTTTATTGATGATGTAGACGAGGGGATCGAGTGCACCGTCAGTCAGTTTGCAGATGGCACCCTGTTGGTTGGGAGTGTTGATCTGCTCGAGGGTAGGGAGGCTCTGCAGAGAGACCTGGCCAGGCTGGAGCGATGGGCTGAGCCCAACCGGGGGAGTTTCACTGAGGGCAAATGTCGGGGCTGCCCTTGGGCCACAACAACCCCCAGCAGGGCTACAGGCCTGGGGAGGAGTGGCTGGAGAGCTGCCAGTCAGAGAGGGACCTGGGGGGGACTGATAATGAGCCAGCAGTGTGCCCAGGGGGCCAAGAAGGCCAATGGCATCCTGGCTTGTGTCAGCACTGGTGTGGCCAGCAGGGACAGGGAAGGGATCTGAGCCCTGTGCTGGGCACTGGGGAGGCCGCCCCTGGATGAGTGGGTTCAGTTTTGGGCCCCTCACCCCAAAAAGGCCATTGAGTGACTCGAGTGTGGCCAGAGAAGGGCAACGGAGCTGGGGCAGGGTCTGGAGCACAGGTCTGCTGGGGAGCGGCTGGGGGAACTGGGGGGGTTCAGTCTGGAGAAGAGGAGGCTGAGGGGAGACCTGCTGGCCCTCTGCAACTCCCTGCCAGGAGGGGGCAGAGAGGGGGGATGAGTCTCTGGAGCCAAGGCCCCAGCGCCAGGCCCCGAGGGAATGGCCTCAAGCTGCCCAGGGCAGGGTCAGGCTGGCTCTGAGGAAGGATTTCTGTGCAGAAGGGGCTGTTGGGCGTTGGAATGGGCTGCCCAGGGCAGGGGGGGAGTCCCCATCCCTGGGGGGGTTGAAGAGTCGGGCTGAGCCAGCGCTGAGGGATCTGGGGGAGTTGGGAACGGTCAGGGGGAGGGTCATGGT
>NW_020799137.1:775392-792642 GCF_003259725.1 Athene cunicularia
ACAGGCAGACGGGAATGTGCTGTCTCAGGTAGAGCTTGGACTCCTGATTGCCCCCGTGTTGGTCTGTCTCAGCTGGTTCATCACAGTGGTGGTATTACAGAGAAATTTGGGGCTTTCTGGGGCGGGAATTGCTCCTGGGGGCAGCCTGTCGATGCTGTTGTCAGGAACAACCTCTCTGTGGTCCGTGGGGGAGAGGTAAAGGGAAGGTGACGCTGAGCACCAACAGGAAGGAGAAAAAAGCCTTGTGAGCAGATGGGGTCCTACTAGAGTCTTCCTGAGAAGCTGCATGAGCGAATGAGTGGGATTTTTGTATCCCCCCCTTTTTTTTTTTTTTTTTTTTACTGGGAAAAAGGCTCCCTCTCTCCTTCCAGCAGGGATCAGGGCTCTGAAAACTCAAGGTAGTATGTCACTGTCGTGACAATTTTCTGGTTAAGCCTAATGAGACTTAGATTTGCCTAATGAGACTTCAGTGAGGCACAGAACAGTGGCTTCTGCTGGCTGAAACATCAGGTTTGCTAGGTTGTAGCAGTTAAGCAGAAACTGGGGTTTGTGTATTGCCTCATTAGGGAGCGTGTAGCTGAGTGTGCAACTCTCAAGGAGACCCCTGATCCTTTGGGATTTGTTGGCATCTAAAATTGTATCTTCTTGTCCACTGGCTTCTGTAGCTTGCAGGGTTTTGGCTCCAAAGCTTGTTTTCATCATGTGAATTGTCTGAAGTTTGGGCTGAACCAGACTGCAAGTGCAAATAAAGCACAACTGCGATGGAGACATCCTGTTGTAATCTGGGAGAAAGGTTAAAACTGGTATTTCCAGGAGGTCTCCAGCTTAAATTCCTCTGCTGGCCCTTTACCTGCCCCTCCAGGGGAGGGAAGATGCCAGAATGAGCTGTTTTGGTGGGGGGAAAAAACACATGCTAGAGCTTAAGTAGCTGTAGACTTGAGCAATTATTGAGGAAGGAAACTGAGCTCTTCCTGCTAAACAGGGCTGAAGGCAGCTGCCAACAATGTATTCTGTGGGTCTGTGTGGGATCAAATAGCCCTTTACTTGGCTGTCCTTTGGTAGAATGAAAGCAAATGTGTGTTTTCAAGGCTTCTGGGTGGGTCTGGACATGGCTGTTGGGTGTGGGAGGTGGTCCCTATGGAAATGCTCAATATAAACCCCCCGGAGCACATCTGGGGTGTCTTGCACTGAGATTCTCGTGGGGTTCAGGCTCTGGAGTGCCCGGAGGAGCTGCAAGGTCGGGTTAAGGGCTGGCAACAGCCTGTGGCAGCGTTTGGCAGCATTAGGAGGAATGAGCAGCTGGTTCCTGGGTGGGAGACTGCCTTGGGGGAGCACGAGGGACATCAAGGGAGCACGAGGAACATCAAGGCTACAAGGACTCGTGTCCTGCTCAGTGCTCGTCTGACTTGGTGCTTCCCCGTGAGGAAGCAGGACGTGGGCTGCCTGGGCTGCCTCGCCCCAGACTGGTGCAGGAGGGACACTCTGAGAGGGACTCAGATGAACCCATCCATCAGCTCAAACAACTGCCCCAGGAAGAGGGAGGGGAGGGAGGGAGGGAAGAAGGCAGGAAGGTGGGAAGGCAGGCAGGAAGGAAGGAAGAAAGGAAGGCAGGCAGGCAGACATTTTGAGCATCTTCCCTGTGGGTTGGCTTTGGGGTCCTTCCACCCCAGCACAGGGTCCCGGGGCAGCCCCAGGTGTGGGCGCTGAGGTGGAGCCCGGCTCTGGGCTGAGGGCTTTGAGCAGCCAAAAGGACCTGGCGTGAGGAAGGCAAGGGAACGAGGGAGTGAAACGGGGTGTGGTGGAAGCAATGAGGAGACAACTCTGGAACAACCTTCATTTAATTCTTCCGTGAGATCGGCATGTGTAGAAATGTTACAGGCTTGTTTACAATACTGATAACATTTGCATTGCTGTGTGGGTTAATAGCAAAGCCCTTTATGTCAAGTACAATACAATCACTTCATAAATTTTTTTATATAAAATAAACATTTAGAAATATCAACTGTTATTGCTATTAAGTTCCTGAGTTATGCTGAGAACATGTTCTCTTCACCTTCACTAGATGCTCCCCGCTACCAGCAGCGTCTGCTCATCAGTCACAAAGCTCTGCGGGGCGTTATAAAGGGTTTGTCCGTGCAAGCTGACGACTGCACGCAGGGAAATTTTCTGTATTAGGAAAAAGGGAAGAAAATTCAAGTTAGCAGGCTCGTCACTGGCTCAGCACGGGCAATTCCAGTAGTCAGATGAAACACCCAAAGGCAGATCGGCTCCAGAAGTGACTCCCAAGCTGTTCTCCTGGGCTGACTCGCAGCCCCGGGACTGACAGATCTCACAAGTGATGCTGCTTAAAGCGAGTCCAACGCTGGGCCGTGGGTGTTAATGCTGCTGGGGTAGATCCCTCTGAGGGAGAGGCTGCTCGATGCTACGGGTCTTCCAGCCTTGCTGGCTGGTAACAGAAGCCCATCCTGCACCACATCAGGCTGTTTAGAGTTGGAGAAGCAGAGCGCTTAATGTTAACTTCATCTTACCTGAAAGTCGCGGATATAGGTGAGGAAGAAGCTGAGGAAGGAGAATGCCAACGACCACTCTGAGACTGTACTGATGAGGTGAGCTGAGTAGCCCTGTGTAACAGTGAGAGGGGAAAAAATATCAGTGTGAAAAGCTCCTCCGGAACCTGCAATGGCACAAAGCTTGCACACATGACATCCCGCAGCCACAACCGTTCCCCCTGGAGAGCAACATCCCTCAGCGTATCTGGAGTCTCTAAGAATGAAGCGCTGAGCTCGGCAGAGGAGGGAGAATGACCAGGAAAACACCGTCTCCGCACAACTGGGATGGTCCCGCTGGGAATTTAATATCCACCTGTAAAACCTGACGGCTCACTCAAGAGCTTGGCATGACTGACCACAAAACCTCTTGACAAAAGGTTCCAGGCCCTCCTTTGGATGTGACCAGACTTCTGAGAGGCTGCTTGTGCTTTAAGGAGAAGCTCTCCCAACCAGCTTCCAGTAGGCGTCATGCCTCCAGCTGTGCCTGGAGAGGATGAGGAAGGGCAGGGAGACAGGCAGAGCTGGGAAGACCCACCTGCCCTTTCTCTGTCCCCCTTGGGCTCTCTCACTGCCCAGACTTGCAGCTTCACAGCAGCTCTGCTGCTTGGATCTTCTGGCCTGTTTCTCCTGCTGACCCCTCCTACACCCACCTGGCCGCAGGCAGGAGCTCGGCTTCGCCACAACCACCTGGCACCTGAGATTCCTTATTTAGTGTTATGGTGTATCTCAGAATCCCAGAATCATTCAGGCTGGAAAAGCCCCTCGGGATCATCGAGTCCAACCCTCAGCCCGACTCTACAAAGTTCTCCCCTACCCCACAGCCCCCTACAGCTCATCCAAACGGCCCTTAAACCCCCCCAGGGATGGGGACTCCCCCCTCCCTGGGCAGCCTGTTCCACTCTCTGACCACTCTTAATGGGAAACATTTTTCCCTCATGTCCAGTCTGACCCTCCCCTGTCGCAGTTTAAAGCCATTTAACAGCGTAACAGTGACAGGAATCACCGACCAGCACAGACCAGACGGGCTGGTGGTTTGACAGCTCCTTAGGACAGTTCAGTTACTGCCCATGAGTGAGATTAATTTAAAATAACACTTGAAGCTGTCACTGTTTTTCAGAGCAGTAACTTCAGTGAGTAGCTGCATCCTGGCTCAACTGGTAAAGCTCACTTGTCCTCCCCTGTCCCAAGTACGTGCACACAACTGCAGCAAGTGCCCAGACACACTGGTCACTGCAAACAACATAGCTGGGTTTTGCTCTCTGTTTATTTTCTCCACTCAATCACTTACCTTCTCCTGAGGGTCCCAGTGCAACTTCTGCACCAGATTTGTTCCATACAATCCACTGTATAAGACAACTGAGGAGACAAACACTGTAAAGAAATATCTTAAGGAAAATTCAAGACCAAGAATAAGCGACTTGGAAATTTCAGACTCAGCTCAGGATTGTGTCAAGCTGAAGCTGTAAGGAGCTCTCTGCTCTGTTTTCCATGAGGTCTCCTCAGCATAATGAGCAGTAATGGTGACACAGTCACAGCATTCCTGCCAACTGGTAGGTTGTTCCAACTGACTAGTTATTGTCACATGAAAAGGTTAATTCCAATCTAAATCGATTAGCTTTGTTCTCTGTATGCTGCATCTTGTTATACCCCCTTGATCAAACATAGTGTCCTTAGTTAAACTCTGATCAAATGTGAATACTTACTCAGCATTTTGAATTTTTTTTTTTTGTGGTACTGTCCAGGCTAATAGTGTCTAGACCTCTTTTTCTGACTGCTTTTCAATTTCTCAACCACCTTGAATTCTTGGTATGTGGGTTACAGGTTGGAATACTGTATCATTTGCAGCAGAGAGGGTTATTTGCTTTTCTGTCTCCCTCTTAGTTCACTCAAGGTTTGATAACTGCTTTAGTACAGCAGCCAAGGAAAAACCCCCCATGACAACGATTCATTTGATCAGGGACCTGGGTGCCTTCTAGAGTGATTGAGATGTCACTTTCCACATCATACAGAGGAGGATATACTACATCACTGCTACTGCTTCTGTAATGAAACTGGGAGCATTAAGTTACAGGAGATCTGATTTTCATAGGATTAAGATATTAACTTCTTCAATCATTAATGAGATTAAACATCAAGAGCCTCCTGACGTGAAAGATTCATTCTGGTGGTGAACAAGGCTGAACTTACTGGCACAAACATGTCTTTGAAAACCCAGACTTCCAAAGCTTATTGAAAAATTGATGTGAGTGGTCCAGGGAGCTCCGGTTACCAATCTGAATGCAAGATACCCAATTCTCTGCTACTTAAAATGTACAGCTTTAGTAGCTGTTAGTTACCTGCCTGAGTTACTACTGCAATGGAAAGAATTTAATCATTGTGGTGCAAAAATAACCAGCTCCCATCCTCCCCTCATTACAGAGCAGGTAATTAACTGTTTTGCTCTGTGTTGGCTATTTTGCTGTTTCATTCCAGAAGGGGATCAGGAGCATTTTTATAGCCTCAGAGAATCACCGAGGTTGGAAAAGACCTTTAAGATCATCGAGTCCACTCCTAACCCATGTCCCTAAGCACCACATCGACACATCCTGTAAACCCCTCCAGGGACGGTGAATCCACCACTTCCCTGGGCAGCCTGTTCCAGTGCTTGACAACCCTTTTGGTGAAGACATTTTCCTAATATCCAATCTAAACCTTCCCTGGTGCAACTTGAGGCTGTTTCCTCTTGCCCTATCGCTTGTTACTTGAGAGAAGAGACTGACCCCCACCCCATTGCAACCTCCTTTCAGGTAGCTGTAGAGAGCAGTAAGTCTCCCCTGAGCCTCCTTCTCTCCAGACCTAAAGAACTGCAGCTCCCTCAGCTGCTCCTCATAGAACTTGTTCTCTAGACCCTTCACCAGCTTCGTGGCCCTTCTTGGACACGCTCGAGCACCTCAGTGTCTTCGCACTACAAGTGAGGGGCCCAAAACCAAACACAGTATTTACGATGCAGCCTAGGGACAATCACTTGCCTAGTCCTGCTGGCCACACTGTTGCTGACAGAAAATGCTATTTCCTTCTGTCCTCCAGTACCAGTTACAACCATGTCCCTTATAGGCACAGACTTCTCCTTGTTACTTTCCCTTATTACATTATGAGCTGTTAATTCAGAAAATACTCCAACAATTGCCCTTTTCTTCCCCTTCCATACATATGTATGTATATGTAATTATTTCTACAGCTTTACTTCCCTCTAATTTTGGTTAGACCACAGTGGTTCAAAAACCTCTACAGACTTGGGGTTTGTGGTTTTTTGGCATCTGTAAAAGGCTTGCAGCAGATCATATTGTTCCATTTTAGTCTTCCCCAATTGTATTTGGCTCCAAACTGTTCAAAGCTGAAAATCTTGTTGTTTGATAGCACCAAAAATTTCTGGTAGGGACAGCAATTCTCCAAGTCTTGCAGATGCTTCCTCCTCAGCAGGTAAAGGTCCTTCTCACTTCTTCACAGTTAACCAGCCTGTGCCCCGACCATCGCTTCTCCTCTGACTGGTTCAGATTATATAATCTTGCAGTAGCAGGAATGGGAGCTCAGCAAGATGGTCTGTCACTGGGAAATAGGGCGTATGGTTTAGTATTGGTTTTGGCTGCGAGCCTGGAAATAAGTGGAATTGGTGGGGATTAAACTGGTGGCCTTGATTCAGCTGCAGAAGGGACAGCATTTAAACAATGATTTTTGCACTCTGGTCTTTTGGGATGTAAATTTGAAAGCTTTAGTGTTGTGGTCCTGTTTGACACAAAACTGAGTCATAATGTTCAAAATACAATATTTAGGTCCATTGGGGTGAGCAGAGGAACCGTTGTGGTTCAGTTTCCTGACTGTTAAGTGACTCTGGAGAGGGGAAAAGGCCTCTCTTTCTAGATCGTTTTGCCAGTATTTCTGTAAAGCCCACAGCTGCTTCCAGCACTCAGAATTCAAAGTTAAGGGAGCTGATAGATTCCAGAGCCGAGGGAAGGCTGTAGGAAATGCTGGTCAGAAATGTCTTGTCTTCTGAGGTCAAATGTCTCTCTTGACTCAACCTTGGCAATATGGTCCAGAATTGTCTCTCTGATACATGCCAGCACTTTAAACCTGCTCTGGGAGCCACCTGGCACAGTGCAGCACTGCTGCTCAGGGTTAGGTTAGTTACTATGTTCTCTTATGCTACATTCTGTGCTTCTTTTTGTTGTATCCAGCTATAAAATTTGCTGCAGCGTTCCTGTCACCAGGGAACACACTTTTATTTCTTACCTGGCTTCCCCCACCCACCCCCTAAAACCACCTATCTCTGAAGTTCACTTGCCTTTCTCCCCATCTTGCACAATCTACAGTCACACCTCTTTGTGATAAACTCTTACTTTGCCATTTTCAGTTGCTGGTGTGCAGAAGGAAAGGAGAGGAGAACGGGTGGTAACCATCCCTCTTTCTTACCTTATTATCCAGGGGCTTAACCTGATGGTTCCCTTCTTCCTGAAGTTCCCAGGTTGCAATACAGAGTACAAACAGATAGCAGATACAAGCTGTAGGTGTAAAGACAACAGGCCTCCTGCGGCACAGCCTTTCACACTGGTGGGTTAAATTAACGTAGATGCAAATCCTGTCATTTGTGAAGGCTGCTCTGTTTTATGGTGACACTGCACAGCAAAAGGATACTGCTCACAATGCTTGAACAGCACCAGAGCAACACGGTCAGACGGATCCAAAAGATGTCTTTGCTGTGGACTTCTGGCTGCATCAGGTAGGATAGGACGGTCTGAACCAGCATATAAATGGCCCCTACTCCGAATGTCAGGCAGGCTCCAAGCACGTGTATGTAGTACAGAATACATTTCTGGGGAAAGAAAGCACTGCTTGTACAGAACCTCGTTTCATTTTAAATGTGGAGAACAATTTTCTTCTGTAAATCTCTGGCACTCCACACACTCCACTGCGTTCTCACATGCCAAGCTAAGCAATTCTGGAACGTGCTAGTACTTAGGAGATTTTTCTTGGAAACCTCATCCAGAGTCATCTGGCAGCCAGCACCTGCCAGCCCTCTGTGTTGCTGCTTTTGTTAAGGTCTTGTGGCTAAGTTACAGGTCACAGCTGTATCTTAACTACAGGAATTTGTAAGAGCTGTTCTCATTAGCCATAATGGACATTAATACAGAAACTGGATGACAGAGTCCCTGCGGTTGGGCAGGTAATGAGAGTGACAACAGGCTCAGCATTTCTATCCCAGGAATCTGTTTATCTATGAAAGTTAATGCAATATAGGATAAACAACACAGTTCTAGTACCCAAAATGGGATTAAAAATAATGAGATTTAGAGCTTCTCTGAATTACTCTAGTTTGAATAAGCCTTGTTTGTCAAATCAGTATATTTGAATACTTCAGAGGGAACGAGGTTGAATGAAGCAGTAATACCTCTTAACTTAAAAAACACTACAGGATAATGACTTGCCAAGCAGTAAAAAACATTAAAACTATGAGTTATTCCAAGAAAAATAACCTAAAAAAATTTATGCCCTGAAATATCACATGGTGTTCAGTCCTCTCCCCTCAGTGCCCAAAGACAGAAACTAGAAGTGTTATCTTGCCAGTTGTGCAATGCAAGGCCTGGCAATCGTGCAGATGATCTTTTATGCCCTAAAGCATGAGACTGCCTGTGTATTTTACTGAGTAACTTGTAAGATCAGCAATTGCAGTCACCCTTCCCTCGCAATCTCCATGCGCACAAATGAATTTGAAGTGCTGCATCCACAAAAGTGGGAATTTATATTTAAATAGTGAATAACCAAGCTGCAAAGGCGTGTGCTCTGAAATCATGTGCTGTTCAGTGATGAGGGGTCATCAGAGAGAAATCTTTTCCCCTTGTGAGAGGAAATCAATAGAATTAAGCAACAGCACTGCCTGAACAGCATGAATTAAACCTCCCAGGAGGATGAACCCTGTGCTGCTGCTTTGACTCCAGCAGCGAGCTCTCTGGAGCTCTCTGTGTGATGGCTGTTTCCATATCCCCTTTGTTCATCTCTGTATATTTTCACACTTCAGTTGTCTTCAGTAACTAGTGGATTCTAGAGGGTTTTCATGCCTTTTGTCTCTGGGGTGGCCCTCAAGTAGTCCTCACCATCACTTGGATATGTAGGTACCTCACTTTCAATTTTTGTCTTGCTCTAGATTAAATGTTACACAAATTATTTAACAAATTAACATCCATCTTCTGTATTTTGATTATCTTGAAATCTACAGAAATTAGACATCCCCTCTCCAGTGGTGGAGGGAAATCATGGGGTTGAACACAGGCTGGAGGCTTTTGCATGGTGGGTGTGGTAGGGGAGGCTCTGACCTCTGGGTAGAGCCAGGGCTCTAGAGAAAACTAAATAGATTGAGGCCTCCAGAATAACCAACCCCAACATGAGTGTGCTGAGGTTTCTAGGACAGGGGCTGCTGAAGCACTTGGAGAGCTGTGCTAGGGGAGAAGGGATAAAGCCTTCCAGGAGCTTTTCCTCTGTGCTTTTCCCTGGCCCTAATCCATCAGGAGACCAAGGTGACACTGCAGCCTCTAGTGGCTAAAGGCATCATTACAGATCCCCCCAAACCCAGCGGGTAATTAGTATGAGGCTGGGAACTGTACAACTGTCTCGCATGTAACAGCCAACGATGCAGAATGTGGTGCTGCTGATGGTGTGATATGTGAGAATATAGCTTTTTTTTTTTTTTTGAGGGGGTAGGAAGTATTGGGGAGGAAAAAAAATAGAGATACTGGGATGGAGAAATTCAAAAGCTCATTAACACTGCAGTATTCTTAAGAATTGTGTGGGTCTGAAGGAAAATATCCCTAAGAGAGCAGATTTTTCAGAGCTGGACTTCTTGTGGGGTTGGGTGTTTTTGCTGGCTTTACTTCTAGTTGTAACAAGTTTTTACTATTTGATACCTGATTTTCCTGAGTCAAAATACAATACAGTCGTGGTCTTTTGATCTGGAGCTAGAGCTTTCAAATGTCCTACAAGGAGATCCAAGATGAGTTTGCTTTCTACAAAACTTATGGGTTTCTTAATGTTTTGGAGTTTCATGAATGCCTTCTCACAAATCCCAGTGGATAAAGCAAGTAGGAAATGAGTAAGAAATTCTAAACTGAAACTTAGGTTGTTAATGGTTTTCTGTAGGGAATTTAACAAAAATCAGGTTTGCCCTAAAATGTTTTGCTTTCAGTAAAGGCCCCATTTTATCAAATATCTCAGTAAACAAACAAACACACGAATCTGGACAGCTTCAGGACATTGCAAGCAAAGCACAAACCTGGAAATTTGCAATAATGCAAAGTCCAAAACAGCTCATCAGTCCTAGTGTCAGGCCAATCTTATTAAGCTTGATGATCTTGGATCTTTCTGGATTCAAAGCATAAACTTGTTTATAACGGACATACATGGTAGCCATACCTGTTAATGAAGAACCCAAATGCAGTGAGATTTTCAGCTGATGAGCTGACTGTCCTTTTTTAACTGGGAAGATGCTGAATGAGAGAGGCAAGTATTTAAAATACAAAAACTCTGTTATGGTACACTGAAACAGGAAAGCTGAGAATCTGGAACTGAAAACTAAATAATATAACGGTAAACAAGTCAATCTACTAGATTTTTCTGATTTTTTTTCCTAGATTTACTAGATTTTTCTGATTTCTTTCATTTGAAAGACATACTAGGTTGTTTTTCCCCTCCTCTTCATAATCGCTGCACAAGGTGAATGCCTTGAATTTGCATTTCTGTTTCTCTTACTAGCCTACTGGGATTTTTAAACACATTTTTGGCTTCCTGGAATCTGCAGTTGTCATGCTAGCTTTGTGGATAACATCATTGCCATGCACTTTCCTCTGAATTGCTTAAGATAATTAAGATTGATTGCTTAGAATTTAGTTTTTTACTGAGAATTACGAGCTGTCTAATGAACTGAATAAGGAAATTAAATTGTTTAAAACTGCGTGCATTCCAGAACTGCCTGCAGTTCACCAAGGACAGATTTCTATACTCACCCAAGAAAGCTGAAATATTTAACATGATCCCAAATAAGCATCTTTCAGGAGGTATTGTCCCCGTATCACTGGAAGAGATAAATGGGGTGATACGTATCTATCTGTACTAAAAATACTTGCAACACAACTTTACTTATTTCAGTCTACAAAGGAACCATAAGAAGCAGGTTTGTGAAAAAACCCTCCCAGATATTTTTCACTGATTTTTTTCATTACTCAAACTATACTGTGCTAGTTTCCAGAGCTGTGGAAATAAGCATGGGAAAGACATGCTATCCTTACAACAGGGAATGAACATACTTGGTATAACTATTCCTTTTATATTGATCTGGATTCCACAAGAGGTGAATGAAGAGTATTAAAACTGGAAAAATGAAGCAGCTGGAAAAATGAAAGACCAAAACTAAGATCATATGGACAGCCTTGATGCAATGCAGTTGGGAATATAGATTATAGTACAGATCTACTGGTGCAACCAAAGCGGGTGACAGCAAGACACTTTACTTTCAACAGAGGGTTGGAGAGGCACTCCCAGTCTTCTTTTCATCATCATTTTAAGGATACGTTCACAGAGTCACAGCCTAAAGGTTAGACTTTTACACAAAAGTAGATAGCTTTAAATAGAGTTACACACCAGTAACTATAAGCAGTTAGTAAGTTTAGAACTGGAGCTGTTAGGTGAGAACTGCTGTTTAAAGTTTGGAGTTGGGGAACAATTCAGAGGAGTGAGAAGCCAATTCGATTAACAGGGGAAGTGTGTGAGTGTTACTGACCTGATGTAGGGCACCAAAGGGTCGACGTGGTGTAAGGTGATAGCAGTAATGTATGAAAACACGAAAGATGCAGCTGACCAAACAACCAAAGCCACAGGCAAACAAGAGAGGCCTTGCTGAAACCACCACATTTCAGGGCTGACTTCTAACTCCGAACACTGTGGGGAATCAAACACAAAGGTTTGCTAAGATTTCACAGAGGTTTTGCTTTTCCTGAAGCAAGCTGCTTCGAGTACAGCAATTTGATATTGCTCTCAGTCCTGTCCTGCAAACCCAAAGTGAACATTCAACTTTACAGCACAGAAGCAATCATAAATAAGCAGAAATAACATCTGAAAATGTTCATCTGGACATTCTTAGAAAATCATGAGAAAAGAAACCACTAGCGTCACTTTATTACACATCTCCACATTTGTTGCTGCCAGAATAAGGTCAAGTGGGTCATTGTGAATAACTGATTCTATTTTCTTCTTACCCTTGTGTTGTAACACCATGTTAGAATTAGTGAGGCTGACAGAGGATGTGTCCCAGTAGTGACAGTTTAAGTGATAGTGGCTGTTGTGGAGTCTCTAATGTCCATTAACAATCAGCTGGGCAGACATGGAGGAAATGACCTAAAATTACTTTAATATCTGCACTCATTTACTACCTGTCATGTTGTGTGACTCAACATTTTATAAGCATCATTTAAATAAGCTCATGATATCTATGAGCAAGAGCTGACTGCCACAGCCTTCAATCTCAAGGGCTACTTATTGCTGGTGGCAGTAGAGCAGCTACCATGGAAAAGGTCCGTTTACAGTGGAGCGAAGTGGTAACTCTGTACTCACACTACGCAGTTCCGTAAGTCCCAGCCTGACAGCAGATCTGTGTCTCTGCCTCCAGTTCTCCAAGAGCAATAATGTGCAGCTGTGTCACCCTGGTGACCTTACACAGAAAGAACTGTGGCTCCTCTCTACTCTTGCTGCTAGAAGGAAGTGATTTTCTATCAGTCTCAAATACAATGTTAAAGAGAGTTGAGTCCCAGCATGGCTGAGGTGGGAAGGGACCTCTGAAGGTCCTGTCCAACCCCCTGCTCAAGCAGGGCCACCCAGAGCCCGTTGTGCAGGATAGCTTTTGAGTATCTCCCAAGTATGGAGATACTACAAGCTCTCTGGGCAACCTGTGCCAGTGCCCAGTCATCCTCACAGTGAAAAATTGTTTCCTGATGTTCCCACAGAACCTCCCATGTTGCAGTTTGTGCCCATGTCCTCTGGGCCTGGCACTGGGCACTGCTGAAAAGAGCCCAGCTCGCTCCTCTTTGCACCCTCCCTCCAGGCAGGGAGCTGAGATCCCACCTGAGCCTTCTCTTCTCTAGGCTATACTCACCCCTGCATTTTATGCCATTTTACTGTTGGTATTCCTTTACATTTACACTGGTGAGAAGAGTACAGAGAGTGTTTTAGCATAGTTGAAACTGGAGACTGTAAATGGAATATGAAATAGGACAAAGGTGAAGAGCAACTAATAAAGACTACAGATCCAAGAGCATCCAGGCAAAGCTCAAACAGTATGTGAGAAAAGCAAAATAATGCTCAGACAAAATAGGAAGGAGTGCAGCACTGAGAGGTGTAGGGGGTAGGCATTGAGAGACTGAAAGAAAGGAGAAAGAGGAAAGGGATAGGAGGCACTAAGACTAGAAAGTTTCATGGGAGGAAAAAAGAAGTTGAAACAAAAGTGGGTGAATCTTGTAACAGATCAGAGCTGATCAACTCCTTTGCATCTCACTTAAGAGAGCTCAGCACTCTTCTGACATGGACTTACTGCACACAGCAGGTATTTGGTCCCAGGCAGACCTGGGCTGTATCTTTTGGCTGACCAGGCCAGCACGCATGCCTAGGAGAGCTTGTGGAAAGCCAGGCTGACAGGCAGATGGATAGATGCTTCACACAATGCATAACAACACATAATGAGAATCGTTCATTTGCCAGAAACTGGTGACTGCTGCTTTTAAGCCTAGAATATTAGTGGTTCAGGCAAGAACAAATGAGGTCTGGCATGCTCCTGGGAGTAACCAAAACCAGCTCTAACTGATAATCCTTGAAAAGAATCTACAGTTGAATTCTCATAAAGATTCAGCTGTTTGTAAGGAGGATGTTAGGTAGCAGATAAAGGTGTCCAGCAGGGGATGTAGTGAACAGAGTGACAGAATTCAAGTTGCTTGCTTTCTTACCCTTCAGATTTCATTTTTAAGCTAAGTATAACATTTACCTTCTAATGTTGGCTTTCATTTTCAGACTGTAAACTTAAGACAATTTTAAGACTAAACCCAGTAATGAATGTAACTTTACAATCCTGTCTCTCGTATGAGTAAATTGAGAGTGTGAAAGAGAAATCTCTATTTTGCATGGCATTCTCTGTTATAGATGTTACGTGCTTGGGCGTGTCATTGCAAACTTCAGGCAGTCTGATGCTTAGATTTTACTTTTCCTTTAGCATTTAAATGTTAATAGTGCCTTAGCTTTATTTTTGAGCTAATAGGTTTTTGCCTGAAAACAAAACACCAAAATAATATGCCACATACCTGAGAACAAGGGCATCAAAAGTAATGTCACCTCAAGGGGAATCCAAAGTCATGTTTCTGGTGAAGTTCCACATTTCCTTCATTTTTCTTTCTTTTCCGAAATCTTTGACATATAAAGGAAAACAATCAAGATGTGAGGTACTTCTATACCTCTTACTCTACAGTATTCTCCTTAGCACTTCTATTAGTCACTGCTGCTGATTGAACATTGGATTAGATGGACTGTTGGCCTGACACAATATGTTTTTCCTGTGTTCCAAGTGGTTTAAGGAGTGAAGCTTGTGTATGGTGGGATGATAGAAATGCAGAAAAAACAGGTGTTTAAGACTTTTTGATGTATCAGACTTGTCTACATAAAGATTTAACTTGAAGTGAGAAGCTTTCAAGAAAAACAATGAATGCAACTGTTTTAATGCGATTAAAGCCAGTGCCTAGGATCACAGCTTTCACCTAAGGAAGAGGACTGAACAGAGTCTTCCCGTTCCACTGTGGATGGGCATCCCAGTGTGATGCTGCTGATACCCTGAATATGTGGCAGGATACCTGAATTTAACCAGACACTCCACAACTCCGTCTTCACATGAGCAGCTGCCATTTTCACCCACTGGAGAAGGGGTCAGAGAGGGGATACTGTGCTGCATTCCTGTCAGCTGGTGATACTCATAAGCTTGCACAGACGTCTGCAGTGTTTGGGTGCTGTTGAGATGCACTCACTTCAGGGGTACCACTGCCACGAGGATGCAGTGGGGCTGAAGCTATGTGCGGGTGAGGCTCAGGCAACGCAGATTCTCCACCTGTTGGGAGTATTTGCGTGCCTGTGCAGATTGATTTACCTAGACTAAGGCAAGCTTAGTAAAGCCGAACAGCTATTCCCAATTCCCCCTCTGCATATTTCTCTTAGTACATAATAAATGAGCAAGTCCTGAGCAAGCCCTGCTGCAGAGAAGCCCTCAGTCAGTCAAGCTTGGGCATATGCAATCTGTGCTGTCACTTAGCCCAGAGCTAAGGCCTGGACACAAATTAGGGTCGTTTTTATGTGGTCAGGCACGAAGAGCAGTGTGGCAGCTTCCACTGTAACCTGAGAGCTCTGGTGAGGCACAATTTCTTACTGTGAATATAACTGCAGGCTGGTACATCCCAACAGCACAGGGATTAGAGCCGGTTTGGGCTCTGTCAGAAAACTGCAGCTCTTACTTTCACACACAACCCCCTGACAAACTCTCCTTACACTTAAAACTCGTTTGTAAATTGTTCCCCACTAAATTCTCTTAGCCCTGTTAAGATCTTTCCTGAATCCTTATCATCTCCCTTCCCTGTTTAATTTTTTTCAGTGAAAGCAAGACTTTTTTCATGCTCTTACATAGGCAGACTGTAGATATCAACCACAGGCTTTACCCGGTGCAAAGTCTTGTGCACATTTATGGCACCGTCTGCTTAAGGCCGTTTGAACTTCGCACTACTGCAGATCCACCGTGTCACTGCCAACCCACAGGGATCTATCTGTACGCAGGAGCGGAACCAGGCAGCTCAAATCACTGGGAGGCAGGATGGAATTGCCTTGCAATTGCCAGCTGGAAGGTCCTGAAATAAATTAACACCTCATCCTGTCCTATTGTTTTCAGCAGTGAGAAAGAAAACACACTCAACCTCCTTGTGTTTCCACAAGGTCCTTTGCCAACTGATTATGTAAGGTCAATGGTTAGCCTCTCTTTTCAACATAACTATGCTTTTCTTAAACATTTATCCTGATCTGTAGGCACTTTAGTGTCCTAAGGGGATTTTAAAGCCCCAGATTGAGTATCACAGATCTCTTCTGCAATAGACATTAGCTAATTATCATCAATTGTCAAGGAAGCCTTTCAAAAGCAGAGATTTTAATAATCTCTGAGGTTTTTCTTTCAATTCAGGAAGTGTGCAGCAGCATTCTGCACATGCTTGAACATGCGGAATAGAAACTACAAACGAAAATAAAAGGTGGCCAAGACAGTTAACAGCAGAAAGTTTATGAAGAATGATAATGCTGAAAAGATGGCCGAAGTACATGGGGAAAAGGGAAATTTCTAAATTAATCTGATACCATGATTATCAACTGCCCTTTCCCTGCTCTCTCAGCAAGGCAGGCAGAGATAAAGCCTAAGGGATACTCCTTTTTCTCTCTAGCAAAACACTCCAGCAAAGTGTTGAAGGAAGAAAGAGACAAAGCAATTTGCCTGGTTCATTCCTAAGTAAACACAAAGGCTGGATGTGGATGAGTCAGAAACACGTTCATTTGCGCAACTTATTGACAGGGTCAAACTGATAACAGCAGTCAAAGGTTGCTAATCCTCAAAGGACTAGAAGTAAGAAAGTAGGAAATGTGTCACCTTTGTTGTTCCCACTGCAGGGTAACGAGAGATGACTCATTTTGAGTGTTTTCTCAGTACAGACACCAAAAAAAGTCGCTATGAAATCTTTTGGATATGGGGGTCAGCTTCCAGAGAGTTGAGGCGAGGATCTTCATGCCCTCGCTAAGCCTCTGTTACCCAGTTGGGGAAGCAGCAGAATGGCAGAGCGCCAAACCAAACAGAGCCAGGCACAGGATACCGTGACATAAGGATGTACCAATGCCTGTTTTAGAAACCTGGCATGCCACGATATTGGCCTGTCGCTACAGCTGACTGAGGAGCTCAGCGTCCAGGATGAACGCGTGCTACCTGTCAGTCCAACCTGTCTAACCAGAGAAAAGCAGCTTAAAATACGTGAGTACCCGAAGCAGAGCACGGGAGACAGGTTCCCACGTTACGCCTGGGGAATCGAAGCTGTCACAAGGTCACGGAGAGGGACTGGAGGTGTCGCGTGTGTGGAGGGCAGCTCTGGGTGGTGAGAGGGAAAAGGGTTTGGAGGGAAAGTTTGGGAGAGTACTGGGCAGGAAGGGAGATGGAGGGGGAAAGGGGGGGCCAGAGGGCCGGGAGGTGAAAGGACAGAGAGACTCGATGGGGTCTCCAGGGCCGCGAGGGTCACTGGAAGCGATGGGGGGGGTGGGTGGTCGAGGGCCGTTGGGGCAGGACGGAGAGCGATGGAGGGGTCACAGGGCAGGGGGACCGGGGTGCCGGGGGATTTGCTAGGGGAGGGACGGGGCACACCTGAGGTAACTGGGGGTCTCTAGGGACGCTGGGGGCTCCAGGGCGGCCGGCGCGTCGTTATGCGCGGCGAGAGACAGCGGTGAGGGCGGTCGGGGCTGGCGGGGTCAGGAAGGAGCCCGGGGATGACACCGAGGAGTCCCCGGGACGCCGGGAGGGTGACGGGGAGGTGAGGGGGGGCCGTGCTCGGTGAGTGTCCCCATCCCAGCCCCCCTCCCC